>NC_066579.1:191230696-191548196 GCF_024323335.1 Lathyrus oleraceus | reverse complement strand
AAGCGAGAAAGGAATCGAGGTTGATCCTGCTAAAGTAAAAGCAATAAGAGAAATGCCTGAACCGAGAACAGAGAAGGAGGTTCGTGGTTTCTTAGGTAGATTGAACTATATTTCACGGTTCATATCTCATCTAACAGCTACGTGTGAACCAATATTCAAATTGTTGAAAAAAGATCAAACGGTCAGGTGGAATAATGATTGCCAAGCGGCATTTGAAAAAATAAAAGAGTATTTGCAGGAGCCTCCGATTCTGATGCCTCCTGTGGAGGGAAGACCGTTAATTCTGTACCTGACAGTCCTCGAGGGGTCTATGGGGTGTGTATTGGGGCAGCATGACGAGTCTGGTCGAAAAGAGCATGCCATATACTACCTTAGCAAAAAGTTTACCGACTGTGAAACAAGATATTCACTGCTCGAGAAAACTTGTTGTGCTTTGGTCTGGGCTGCTCGCCGACTAAGGCAGTATATGCTGGTTCATACCACTTTATTGATTTCCAAGATGGATCCCATCAAGTACATCTTTGAGAAGCCAGCATTGACCGGACGGGTTGCGAGATGGAAAATGATTTTGACAGAATATGATATACAGTATACTTCTCAGAAGGCAATCAAGGGGAGTGTATTGTCTGATTACCTCGCTCAGCAACCCATTGATGATTATCAACCGATGAAGTTTGAATTCCCTGATGAGGACATCATGTTTCTCAAATCGAAAGATTGCGAGGAACCAATCCCGGAGGAGGGGCCTGACCCTGAATCCGAATGGATTCTGATGTTTGATGGGGCCGTTAACGTGAATGGAAGCGGTGTGGGTGCTGTTTTGGTTACGCCGAAAGGATCTCATATTCCTTTTGCTGCCCGGCTAACATTTGAGTGTACCAACAACGTGGCTGAATACGAAGCTTGTATACTGGGGATTGAAGAGGCGATTGATTTGAGGATCAAGAGCCTTGTCGTCTATGGAGATTCAGCTCTGGTGGTAAATCAAGTTAACGGAAAATGGTATACGCATCAATCTCATTTAGTGCCATACCGGGACTATACGAGGAGATTGTTGACATTTTTCACCAAAGTGAAGATGCATCATGTGCCTAGAGAAGAGAACCCTTTGGCTGATGCTTTGGCCACTCTGGCTGCCTTGATTAAGGTACAGTGGTGGAATCAGTTCCCCAGTGTGGAGGTAGGTCGTCTGGATAGACCGACTTATGTGTTTGCTGTTGATACAGCGCCTGATGATGAGAAGCCGTGGTATTACGATATCAAGCGCTATTTAGAGACTCAAGAATATCCTGAGGGAGCATCTAAGAAGGACCGGAAGACTCTGCGGAGGTTGGCCATGGTGTTCTACTTGAATAAGGATGGGGTTTTGTATAAGAGAAATTTTGATTGGGTCTTGCTCAGATGTGTTGATGATAGAGAAGCAAGCCAATTGATGAAAGAGGTTCATGAAGGATCGTTCGGTACCCATGCCAGTGGGAATGCAATGGTAAAGAAGCTGTTGAGGGCAGGTTATTATTGGATGACAATGGAGGCCCAATGTTTTAATTTCGTGCGGAAGTGTCATAAATGCCAGATTTATGCTGACAAGGTGCACGTGCCTCCAAATCCGTTGAGCTTAATATCGTCTCCATGGCCGTTTGCTATGTGGGGCATTGATATGATTGGAAAGATTGAGCCTACGGCTTCGAATGGGCATCGGTTCATATTGGTGGCTATCGATTACTTCACCAAGTGGGTAGAAGCAGCCTCTTATACGAACGTGACGAAGCAGGTCGTTGCCAGGTTTCTCAAGAGAGACATCATTTGCAGATATGGGGTTCCCGAGAGAATCATTACTGATAATGGTTCTAATTTGAACAACAAGATGATGGCAGAACTGTGCCGGGAATTCAAGATTGAACATCACAATTCTTCTCCCTATCGTCCGAAGATGAATGGGGCGGTTGAGGCAGCCAACAAGAACATTAAGAAGATTGTGCAGAAAATGGTGGTAACCTATAAAGACTGGCATGAGATGTTTCCGTTTGCATTGCATGGGTATCGAACGTCGGTGCGCACGTCCACTGGGGCAACTCCTTTCTCATTGGTATATGGAATGGAAGCCGTGCTACCGGTTGAGGTTCAGATTCCCTCTTTGAGAGTCCTGATGGACGTAAAATTGCAAGAGGCTGAATGGGTAAGGACCCGGTACGAAGAGTTGAGCCTGATTGAGGAAAAGAGGATGGCAGCCATCTGTCATGGGCAGTTATACCAGCAGAGAATGAAGCGTGCTTTTGACAGAAAGGTGCGACCTCGGGTATATCACGTGGGTGATATGGTGCTGAAAAGGATCCTTCCTCCTCAAAACGATCGAAGGGGCAAATGGACACCTAATTATGAAGGTCCATTCGTGGTCAAGAAGGTTTTCTCTGGCGGAGCCTTGTTGTTAACGACCATGGATGGCGAGGATTTTCCATCCCCTGTGAATGCGGATGCAGTTAAAAAATACTTCGTATGAAGAGACCCGCTGGACGAAAAGAATAAAACAGTCCAGGCAAAAATGGGCATCCCGACGAACCTAAAAACAGAAAGAAAAGGTTCGGGCAAAAATTAGGGATAAAAAGAAAAAACTGTACACCCGGCAAGTCGAAAACCTGAAAAGGCGACTTGGGCAAAAAAGGGTATCCCGGTGGACTGAAAATCCGAAAGGGCGGTCCAGGCAAAAGAGGGATTGAAACGAACAACTGCATTTGGCATGATCGTTTGCGCTTTGGTTAAAGCAACATGGATAATACCCGGAAGGGATCAATCAGAAACGTCTTGTTCAGAAGGCAGAAAGCAAGGAGAGTCTGAGGACATATGGGGTGTAACCGAGTTGGAACTCGATGAGATCACGGGTTTCACATTGCCATTAGGATAGATTTTTCCTTTTGTGCGCAATTACCTCTTTTCAGGAATTGCTTCTTTTGTATTGCTCATTTGAGCCACACTTTTCAAATCAATAAAGTGCATATTCAGTCAAATAATTTTGTTTTTGTTTTTCATTGCCGCTTTGATTGCAAAAACATCCAATTATTGTGATAAAGAATCTTGCATTTTAAGACATACAGGTCCCTTCCGATGCATGTTTATAAGATTGAAAATTGGAAATCTTATTCGGAAGGTTGAGTGGCCCAAGTGTTGAAATCTTGACACGCCTGGGGCACGGTTTTATCTAACGATCTCTTTTGCAGGAACTGTTAGGTATTTTCACTCACTTGCAGGTTGTGATGTGGAAGCTTTTGACGAAACAAATCCCCATGGAGTCCAATCAGGGACGGATGGATGGAAGGAATGGTGAAAAGACGACGAGACGTGCGACGACCCTTGGAATTAATCAAGAAGACTCTTCAAAATCTGAAAATTGAAAAGTCTGTATAAGTCCCGGGAGTTCGCTTTCCGTCGAGTACGGAGTGGTTTGGAATACAAGATGATGGAGCAGAAAAGTCCAGGTGAGTCTGGGAGTTCTCAAAAGTGGAAAGCTGATATTGGAATTGGATATTGAATACCAAGGTTCGACGAGTCGTCTGGTGTTCAGTACCAGAATTCCCTCATCTATCCAAGCAGAGTCGTGAGGACTAACTCCCTAGCAGATTCAAGGTCTCCCTAGCAGGGTCAGGATAGTTATCCCCAGCAGGTCTTGGATCAATATTCCCCAGTCGCCAGGCCTGAAGGTGACAATTTCCCCAGCGGAAGTATCTGTGTGCGGTGGTTTCCCAAGCGGAGTCAGGATTGATATCCCCAGCTAGTCCAGACTGGTGTATCCCCACAGAGCATTGGTGGATTCTTCCCCAGCAATTCCCCAAGCGGATCGGGTGCAAAGGAGGCTTTTCCACAGCAAGGGTTGCCTTTACCCAGCAGCAGCGATATTCCCCAGCAGGGTGGAAATCGGAGCGATGGCGAGTCCCTCAGCAGAGTGTCTCGTGCTCCCCAGAAGAGTCCCTTGAGGGGGATGCCTTTTTATACATGCATCATGAAAAGATAGCATAGCATATTGCATAATAAATCGCGTAGCATTTCCATAATTATGGAGTATTACGCAGAAAAATCAATCATGCATCATATTGCAAGCATGAGCTAGTCTCAGACCGTGGTCATCGTTTGAGAAGTGGTTGCCTGAGGGTAAAGATGTTGCTCCGAGGAGTTTGGCACCGTTTTTTATCAACCGTACTTCCCCAGTAGTGCGATACTGGAGGAAACTTTTCCGTCGGACGGAGATGGGAATGTTACGCGATCAAGCGCGACTCAAGCCGTGGTTACCGTTTGAGATTTAGTTTCGCCGGATGGTGAAGGTGTTACTCTGAGGAGTTTAGCATCATGATGTCAGATCAGCAGTATTCCCCCAGTAGTGCGATACTGGAGGAAATTTTTTCCGTCGGACGGAGATGGAAATAAAATCAAGGGACGTTACGCGATCAGCGCGACAATCGGGGTTCAATTGGAGAAAGGGAAATGTTAAGGCATTTTCTGGAGATCGGGGTTCAATCGGAGAAAAGGAAATGTTGAGGCATTTTCTGGAGATCGGGGTCCAAACGGAGATTGGAGTTGAAGATTAAATCCGGGATGAGGTCCTCAGGATTATCTTCTGTTCATGTGTCACCTTAGACTTTGGCTGAGGCCAATGGAAGTCGTTATGGGTGTCTTCTGAAGAAGAGATGCACATGTTACCTTCCTTTTGTGAAGGTATACCCTCTGACAAGTCGCCCTCAGAGTGGTGTTGGGTGTTATTTCCGACATTGCCAGCGGAATTATCACAAGAAAGCGGAGAACGGGGTTCAAATGGAGAAAGGGAAATGTTGGGGCATTTTCTGGGGAGCGGGGTTCAAATGGAGAAAAGGAGACACGAGGTGTTTTCTGGAGAGCGGGGTTCACAATGGCGATCACAAGTTATCGTCAGGCGACTGGGGTTCAAAATGGAGAATGGGGTTCATTATTTGGCAAACAAGATATCGGGGTTCAAATGCAGTGATCCGGGATCATTTGCGCGAAAGAAAAATTTCGGGGTTCAAGAAAATGAAAAAAGAAGAGCAGAAAAGAGAAAATTTTCGGGGTTCAAGAAAAGCATAAAGAATAATAATAATCCCCAGCGGATGTGTGGTGTTCAGGCCATAGTTATCCCTGTGTTACCATTTATTTTGGTATCCAGGTCGACGTTGTTGTTTCGGTGATCAGGCCGACTTTCTCCGTACCAGACGGATTTTTCTTTCAAGACTGTTTCTTTGCCGATTCTGACAGGCATTGTTAATTATTTTCCCGTCCGAGTGCAAATTGTTCGTCTGTTCTTGGTATTCAATCACCCTTCATCCTGATCATCTGAAAGCCGAGGCTATTCATATTGACAGGTTCACAGTGGATTGAATAGGGGCAGCTGTAACACCTCAAAATTTGCCCTCCTCTCTTGGGATTAGCTTAACATATTGCATTGCATTTCTTAGGTCATTAGGCATTGCATAATTGCATATCATGTGGTAACATTGTGCAAGTCCTCCTCCTAGGTCTTGGAATGAAGATAAGAGGTTGGGATGCAAGATAGGGTTTCATTGAATTGATCATTAATCATCTGAGGATGTGTAATTCAAATTAGGGTTTCATGATTTCTCAAGGAGATTGAGCTTGATCTTGGTTGAAATGATACACCATCATCATCATGGTCTTGTTATCACCAAGAGATTCAAGGGATTGATCAGACACCTTGAGATTAGGGTTTTGACCACTGGTCAACCCTAATCATCTGTATTGGGCCAATCAGGGCTTGGCAAGGAGATGGGGTCTATAATGGATATGGGGATCATCATGTGATTATATTGAGATTATGGAAGCTAGGGGGTCATCATTGAGCCATTTCATCAGGAGTTTGAGGCTCAACTTGATCAATGCATAGCCAAATTCATCTATCAGTCAGAAAAGTCAACTGTGGTCAACTGTGCCAGGATTGATGGATTTGGAGGTGGGAGAGAGTTTGATATACTTCATTCATGTTGAAACAAGTTTCATTTGACATTTCAAAGATCAAGAATGAAGAAAATAAAGTCAGGAGAAAAGTTTCCAAAAATGGAAAGTGACTTGTAATTGGAAACTGCCAAAAATGGAAAGTTTTTCTCCTCAAAATTACGTGTCCAAAAATGCTTCAAATGAAATTTTGTTCAACATGAAAGTTGTAGATCTTGCTCTCACCTTTCCAAAAAGTCCAAGAACATGAATTTCTCATGTGTGGTTGGCAAGTTGTGATCAAATCATTTTCCAAAAATGCCTAAATTCAAAGTGGCATAACTTTCACATGGAATGGCCAAATTGGATGATCTTTCTTTGAGCAAAACCACATTTCACATGTACTTTCATGATGCATGATCAAATTTCATCAAAAATAGTCATGGCAAAAAGTCATTTTTCAAGTGGATTATTTGAAAATTGGTGGGAAAATAGGTGAAATTTCAAAATACAAGGCTTTGGCACACAAGACCTATTCCAACACTTCACAAATGACAATTAGAACTTGCTTGAACTGTCATTGCACTGTTACATTGGTTAATTTGGAAAAGGACCTTTTGGACATTACACTTGAAATGGCATTAGCACTAATTCATTCAATTTTGATAATTGTGATTAAGAGATGGATTAAGCATTGGTATAAGACATTAATCATAACAGAATTGATAATCACTTTTCACATTTCTCAAGATTGTAACAGAATTTCCCTCCAATTCTCTCCAAATTCTCCAAAACTTTTTTGACATTTTTCATCAATTCTCATCAAATTCTTCTTCAATTGCACTGGTTATTGTTGGATATATCTTCTACAAGGCTTTGTGAGGAACTGTTGATCAAAACATTGGCAAGAACATGGAGGATTCGCAACTGTTGCAACTTCACTCTTCCATGGCAAATTGAAGAATCTTCGATCTGAAGCACAACTGAGCTAAGGCGTTCATTCCAATCACTTTCTTAAGCATCAAGCTTCATCTGTTTTGGTGTTTTAGCCATTGAAACGTCCAAATTCATCACTGCCATCATCACAAGGTACATTTTCGAATTTCTTCATTGATAAAATCATGATATGGCTTAGATAGATCTTTCAATGTAGAATGCAATGTTGTTTGTGGATTTGAATTTGGTTGAGAATCGAAGGAGATATTTGGATCTAAAGTTTGATGCTCAATTGTTTTTTCGCTCGATCCGTGCAGCATAGGTAGAATTAGGTTAAACTAAATCCATATCCATGATGTACGTGATTTGCTGGTGATTTTGATATATGATTTGTGCATTTTGGTTGAAAATTGTTCTTGAGCATTTTCTGGAAATTTGTTTGCTGAAGATGATGATGAAACGCGTTTTGATTCTGATTTGCCTGGCTGCGTTTTGAATTTGTGTTTCCCGCTAGCGTGAGCCAATGAGAGTGCGCCAACGAATTAATGAGGAACGGCGTCGTTTTGGACTTCGCTGAGAATATTACAAAAATGCCATTTCTGAATTTAATTTTCACTATTTCATTTTCTTTTTCATTTGTTATTTCATTTTTGATCCATGAACTTTAAAAATTCATAAGTGATTCATTTTTTGTCCAAATTTTGAGAGGTTTTTTGCATTATTCTCCTTGTGATGTGTAGTTTTTAATGGTGATTTTTATGATTTTTGTGCACGTATGAAAAAATAAAATGCTTAGGGTTTGTTTGGATGTATGCTTCATGTGTATGTTTTACCATTTCCTTCATAAAATGATGATGATTCCATAGAAATTGATGAAATTTTTTGTGCATGTTTTGGACTCTTTGCTGGTGATTTTGATGTATAGCTTGCAATTTTTGGATCCCTGGTTGATGAGATATGAATTTTTGATTAGAGGTGTGACAATTTGTGTCACACCATACTTGGTGAATTTCATGATTTTGTTTAATATGCTTGTGGACATTGGATTGAGCTAAATTTTTGCATGATTGAGCATATGGATGTTGAGAACATATGTGAAATTTTCTGGATTTATTGATCGCATTTCCTATTTGATTGGAATTTTTCCCTCTGTTTGGTCATTTGTTGATTTTTTGTGATACATGTTGGTATTTGCTTTGTGAAATTCTGGTCATTAATTGGATGAGTGTGAAATTTGGTATGAGCATTGTAGACACATTATAGGTCATTGTGGCTTTGATCCCATTCATTTATCATGTTTTTTCACTGTTTTATGACTGATGGAAGTTGATGCTTGTTTTGATGCCTTGTGTTGGCTTGCTTTAACTTGTCTGGACTTTATGAATTTAATTTCCCTACTTCTTCTTGTCCAAATGAGCTGAAATTTTATATGCTTGACATGTTATGTGTTCTGTTTAGGTTGGAATTTTTGTGGAATTTTTTGAGCTGTTTTGATAATGTTTTGATGGTGATCATTCTGTTTGGTCCTTTGAGGTTGTAAATTGCATGTTTTGTGCCTTTTCTTTCATGAAATGATGATAATGAATGATATGAGCATGGGACCAATTGGTTTTGTTTCTAAATTGATTGATTGTGATTTTAGATGATTTTCACTTGCTGTTTTGGATTTTTCATCTCCTTTGGACCCTAGGCTTGTCCTAGTGGTCTTGTTTCTCACTTTTGAATTGTGTTTCAGGTTGAGATGCAAATGCCTTAAGGAGATTGCTTCAAGTTAATTGAGTTTGATTTGGTTAATTGTTGTGAACTAACTTGTTTTACTTTGTAGGATGCTTGGCTCACTTGAGTTGATTGTGCATTGCACATTGCATTGTTTGATTGCACATTGTCTGTTGATTCTTATACTGTCTGTTTTGCTTTTGTGATTGGTATACTGACTGAATTAGATTGATTTCAGGTACCATAGTCGCTTTAGTTCTTTGAGAACTTGCTTGCTTTGCTTGGTTGTATAAACGAATTGAGGTAGACTCTCTTGTCTCCATGTAGTCTGGAAGACCTGGCCTGTTACTGGTCCAGGCACCTGTCTGAAGTCCTCTTTAAGAGGCGATGATTGTGATTGTTTATTTTTGTCCCCAAGCAGGTAAAGACCTTGATTGAGGCAATTGGCGGAACCCAAGAGATATGCAATCTATCTCCCGCTATTCTGTTGAGTCGTCCCTCTGCTCACACCACTGTGTTGATGCATTGGGACATTAACCCAAGATCTTGTACAGTTGTACAGTCAAGTCAGAGTCATGAGTGTAGAAGGGTTCCCACTTCCTGAACCCACACTCCTTTGTCTGAAGCTCTCCCTGGCCAGGGATAAGAGCTGTGAAGTCTAATCTTCACTCACCTTTCATCTGGCTTCACCCTGACTCTCAATGTCAGGGTTAAGAGTGAACACTACCCTTGTACAGATGACTTGCCTCGGCAGTCTAACCCTTTGTTTGAGCCCGCTTGGACTGGATATAGTGTGTGCTAAATGTGGATGTTTGCTTTGCTTTGTTTATGCTTGCATGCTTGTTTTTCCTGGTTAGGGTTAGCTTGATGTTGTGCAGGTAGATAGAAACCATAACATAGGGCAATGATGCATGATAACATCTAAGCTCGAGTCCAGCTCCCTAGTAGTGTGTCCCCCTTTGTATCTGGTTAGAACTTCTTTCCCGTTCAGGGGAACTACGTTGCCCTGATCCTCATACCAGATGAGGTACGTAGGCAGGAGACCGTGCGAGGTCTCTCCGGGCACCCTTTTTCTTTTTTGTGTGTGTTTGCTCGTTAACCCTTTTGTGTGTCAGGATATGGATGTAAGCCCAGCGATTGGCTGTCCGTATCCCGAGTGTGTTTGTTTGGTTCGGAAGCCGATGTAAGTCCAGCGATTGGCGTTCGGGTTCCATGTTTGCCCGTGTTTGTGTGTGTCCTGTTTGGCGTGCGTGAGCCGAACTACGGCAGCTCTGATTCTCGTTCCAGACGAGATACGTAGGCATAGGACGCGATGTCCTAGCGAGCCCTCTTCCTCTTCCCCCCACCTGTGTTGTCTTCAGTGCGTGAGTGTGTGATGTTTGTTTAGCAACCTTTTCTTTCTTTTAGAGCGTGGATCCCGTCGAGTACGACGGACGTGAGGGGTGCTAATACCTTCCCCTTGCGTAACCGACTCCCGTACCCTTTCTCTTTGGTCGCGAGACCATGCTTTTTCCAGGTTTACTCTGAGCGTTTCCTTTCCCTATTTTGGGATAAATAACGCACGGTGGCGGCTCTGTGTTGTTTTGTTTTAGCTCGCCGGTTGTTTTTCGCGGATGCGACAGCTAGCGACTCTGCTGGGGACTATACAAGATGTCGACCTGTGCTGGTCCATCTTCCCTCAGCGAGTCTTTCCTAGCGTTTTAGGATAGTTTAGGTTGCTTGTGCCGCTTTATTTATTGCATTTATTATTCTGACTGTGTATATATTTGCATAAATATTTGCATGCATCATACTATCATGTTGCCGTCCTCTGTGCAGGTGGTTCCTCTGTTTTGGGGTGGGTGTTCTGAGTGGGGCTAAAACCCAGGCCCGAGTATACACCTAGGATTAGTGTGGTCTCATGTTGCCTCCTTCATGTTAGGTTAACATGTACTTGGCAATGTGATGTACCACAAGCCGGACGAGGTTCATTTGATAGTGCTCTTCCTTTGTGGGGTACTCCACTCTGGTTGAGTCACTTCATCTGAACTATTGACTCTGGTGACCGATCATTTCCCGGATCTTTGGTTTAGATTATCTCAGGAGAGCGACAACGGCACACCCGAAAGGGCAAACCCGTTGAGTATCTTTGCCCGATTGTCGAGACTATTATCCGCCTTAGGATGACCTGATTAGAATTTACCTGTGAGGGGAGGGTGATTCTTACAGATGCATGTTCAGATGGTGACTCAGATGGTGACTATTGGTTCCAGAGTCATATTTATAAGTCGGATTTATGGCCATTTATTTCTGAGACGCCGGAGTGCTATCCGTGTTATTTATCAGTGGGGATCCGTTTATTTCTGGATTCCCCGGGCCGATTCAGAGGATTGAGGTTATCTGCTCAGAGATTGTCGGGTGATGATGATGATGTATCTTTCAGTTCCGTTTATTTCGGAACCCTTGAGTGGGATTTGTGGTTACATATTCCTTCAGATGGTTATGATCGGTTCAGAAGTCAGGGCTGTGATTCAGAGCAACAGATGATCAGATGACTTAGAGGATGGCACTATGCATTGCATTCATTCATCAGCATCATTAACATTTGCATTTACCTGCATCTAACACATGTTTATCCATATGCAGGGACATTTCTATTGAGATCCTGGTTGAGAGATTTCTTTGCTCAGACATGAGGACCGGTTTGAAGCATGATGTTGCCTATAGCTTCTTCAACCCAGAGATTGATGAGTTGAGAGATATGATAGCCTTGATTACACCCGACCATGTGGGGATGTTTCGTGAGGCATACGGTGGTATCCTGAAGATGGTTTTCAGACTCACTGATAGCGACAGAAGCGCCATTCATACACTTCTCCAGTTCTACGACCCGGGTTTGAGATGTTTTGTGTTCCCGGACTACTTGTTGGGGCCTCTGATGGAGGACTATGCTAGCATCCTGGGTATGCAGATCCGTGATCAGATTCCTTTCCATGCTACTAGGGTGGAGCCTGACATCCTTGGGATTTCCCGTGTTCTTTATTTGAGTCCGGAGATGGTCAAGGAGGGTTTGAAAGAGAAAGGAAAATTACCGGGTTTTCATTTGAGTTTCTTGGAAGCTAAAGCCAAGGAGTATGCTGCTATGGGTAATTGGAAGACGGTTTGTGCCTTGATTGCTGTGAGCATTTATGGGATCATTCTGTTTCCTAATCAGAAGAGCTTTGTCGACCATAATGCTATCAGATTGTTCATGCAGAGGAACCCTATTCCTACTCTGATCGGAGATGTCTATTACTCGGTTCATAACAGGAACGAGAAGCGGCGTGGTGGTCTGATCCGATGTTGTGCTCAGATGCTATTCAGGTGGTTTATGGGGTATTTGCCTTCCCGAGGTGCTTTTGCTCATCTCGATCCGACTGTCAAGTGGTCATTCAGATTGATGGGTTTGCGGGATGCTGATATAGCATGGACTCATAACGGTATGGCTGGACGGGATTTCATATGCAGTTGTGGGAGTCTTCCCAATGTGCCTCTTGTAGGAGTTCAGGGTTGCATCAATTACAACCCGATGCTTCTCAGGAGACAGATGGGGTTTGCTGTGGAGGGTCCTCCTCTTGGACGAGAGATTCAGGAATCCTTCTACTTCCCGATTGAGGGCAATCAGGCCAAGTTGAGGCAAGTATTGGATGAGTGGCGCGACATTCAGCGAAAGGGTAAGGTTCCTTATGGCAAGGTCAATAGCCGGTATTTTCCTCTATTCGATGATTGGCTTCGGAAGAGGATTGAGATCACATATCTACCATTTTCGGGAGGTGATCCTGGGTGTCCTTTGTTTGAGGGTCCGCGTTCTTCTGTCAGTATGGAAGAATTCCTCGAGATGAAGAGAGCCAGAGATCAGTTGCTTGCAGAGAAAACGGAATTGGAGATGAGTGTTGCTCGGATTCAGACGGCCAACCAGGAGATCAGAGTGAAGATGGAAGATCAAGATAAGCGACATGCCTTGGAAGCAAAGCGCTTTGAGATGGATACTGCCTACTATGGGAAGGTCAGTCAGGCTTTGGCATCTTCGACAAAGGAGCACGACATCACGAAGGAGAAGCTAGCCAGAGCTTCAAGGGTCATCAAAGATGAGAAGAGGAGGCAAATCCTCGTGAGAGATCAGAGAGATGACAGAGTCAGAGTTCTCATTGCTGAGTGGGAGGCCAAACTGAAGATTAAGGAAGCGGAGAATATGAAGACCATCACCGAGAGGGATCATTATATGGCTGAGAGAGATCATTACTTCAGGCAGATGAAGATTCACCAGAAAGAGGTGGGGAGATTACAGCAGGAGAATACCGAGCTCAGGTTCGCCGCAGAGTTCACGAAGATGGTTGATGAGATAGGGCCTTCTGTGGGACCCTCGTCAGGCTAGCTTTATCATTTGTGTGGATTACCGTCAGGCTTGTTGACGGAATTCATTTTGCTTGTATTTCTTTCCCGATTCTGGAGATTTGTATCAGCTTTGATGTATGACTGTGGCACTTATTGTGCATTTTACTATGTGATGGTTATTTTCATTCAGTGATTGATATTCAAGCTTTATTTGCTTTACCATATGCACTCACACAAGCACACACATGGTTGGGGGTATTTTGCTAAATCATATATCTCTGGTCTGTATGATGAAATCAAATGCTGAATATCAAAATATTGCTACCGGGTTATTATTTTGTCTCGATGAAGCCAGGATCAAGAGACAAAGTGTTCCGCATATGGATAAATACTGCATTCATGCATGATCATAATAACTTGTGTTTTATTTTGCAGGTATCAGTTCTAACGTGCTTGATTGTTTCAGGAATCATTGCTCGTGCTCGCAGAACTGTACCTTTGCACTCAACACGCCCGCACAGATACTTCACGCGACGCAATCTTCCCAGACTAATGGATCTCCCAAATTCTGATATCCTCGAGCTAAAAGACAAGATGAACGAGCTGATCAACATTATGCAAGGTTTCGCAGTTGGTCAGAAGGCTCTAGCTGATAAAGTCGAGAAGCTCGAGCGGGCTTCAGCAGCAAACAGTGGTGTGAACCTGGATGGTGTCTCCAACCAGGGGCTGGGTGGTTCTCGGGATGGTAGCAAGAGAGCAACCGTGGGTATGATGAATAATAATGCTGGAGGTTTTGGTGGTGCCGGTGGTCAACCTGGGCCGATGGGTCAGAACTTGAAAGATAGTCTTTTCCCTCCTTTCTTCGGGGTTGATGACGACAGAGAGGAAGATAGGGAGGCCGATCAGTTCTCGATGCACAATGAACCTTTTGGTCAGTATGGTGCCCAACCACAGAATAAAGAGATTCAGCTGCTGGCTGAAAAGATTAGAGCATTGGAAAGCTATGCCACTCCTGGGGTGGTTAATATGTCAAACATGGGGCTAGTGGAGGGGATTGTGATCCCGCAGAAATTTAAAGCGCCCGCGTTTGATCGGTACAATGGGAGTTCCTGCCCTGAGACTCACCTACAGGCGTTTGTCTGTAAGATCTCAGCTTACACCATGGACCAAAAGCTGTGGATGTATTTCTTCCAGGACAGCCTGTCCGGAGGCTCACTGGAGTGGTATACCAAGCTTAAGTCCTCAGATATCAAGAATTGGCAAGATCTTGGGGACGCATTCTTTAAACAGTATCAGTTCAATGCTGATATGGCCCCGAGTCGTACCCAGCTGCAGGGTATGTCTCAAAAGAATAATGAGGGGTTTAAAGAATATGCCCAAAGGTGGAGGGAGTTGGCTGCCAGAGTGCAACCTCCTCTAGTTGACAGGGAGATGTCTGATCTCTTTATGGGGACCCTGCAAGGGGCGTTTGCTGAGAGGATGGTTGGTTGTCCGGTGACCAACTTTTCAGATATAGTGGTGGCTGGTGAGAGAATCGAGAGCTGGCTGAAGCTCGGAAAGATTCAGGGGGGTAATGCTTCTTCGTCAGGGTCAAAGAAGCCCTTCAGTAATGGCCAGAGGAAGAAGGAGGGCGATACCAGCGCAGTTTATGCTCAGAGAGGACCCAGTAGGGATCGTTACTTTCAGCACACTGCTGCGGTAACTATTCCTGCTGATAATCAGCAACCGCAACAACAACAACAGCAACCTCAACAGCAAAGACAACCATTTCAGCAGAGGCCTCAGAGGGCTGGTTATCAAGTCAGGGGAAGGATGAATGATCAGCATTTTGACAGGCCTCCTGTAACCTATTCCTTCTTGTTAAAGAAATTGCAGGATTTGGGGCTGGTACAACTCAGAACTTTGGCACCTTTGAGACCTGATCAAAGGCCAGCCAATTATGATGAAAATGCAAAATGCGAATTCCATTCGGGTGCTCCCGGACACAACGTAGAGAACTGCAAAGCTTTTAAGCATGTAGTTCAAGACTTGGTGGATTCGAAAGCAATCAACTTCGCACCATCTCCCAATGTCAATGCTAATCCCATGCCCGCGCATGGTCAAAGGGGGGTGAATGCTATTTCTGAAGAGAGTAGGGTTGGGCTGTCTACTGTTGATCAGTTGAAGACTCCTCTGGCTGAGGTTAAGAGGCAATTGATGTTAAATGGGGTTCACCCGGGCTGCGGTATTGATTATGCTGAGTGCACTGTTGTTCAGAATGGGTGTGAATTATTGAGGAGGATTGTCCAGGGTTTGATGGACAATGGGAGTATTTTGATTGAGAGGGCTGATATGGGAAAAGAAGAGGTCTCCACCATAACAATTTATTTTGATCCGGTGGATTTGTCTACTCTTGCTGAGGCGGCTCCAGTTACCATCACGGTACCCGGACCAATTCCGTATGACAAAGATGATGTCGTGCCATGGCATTATGGTGGAGAGGTATACTGCAATGGTGAGAAGGTGGAAGACCAGACTGCAAGTGAAACCACCGTTTCAAAGGTGGATAATGCCGGTCCCAGCGGTTTCACTCGCAGTGGGAGGTTGTTTGCACCAGATGCCTTGAGGGGAGGAGAAGGAGAAAAAGAGAAAAAAGAAAAGGCCGAGGCTTTAGCCAGGGCGAAAGGGAAAGCAGTGGTGAATAATGGTACTCCTAATGTGACACCGATGCCTGTGGGGTCGGAAGAGAAACTTGATGATGATGCAGAGGAATTCTTAAGGATCATCAAGAAGTCTGAGTACAAGTTGGTTGACCATCTGCAGCAGACTCCCTCCAAAATATCAATTATATCTTTGCTGTTAAGCTCTGAGGGGCATAGAGAGGCTTTGATGAAGATCTTGAAGAAAGCCTATGTTCCTCAAGAGATTACCATAAACCAGTTGGAGACGGTCGTGTCTAACGTGCATGCCAGCCATGGGTTAGGCTTTACTGACATGGACCTGACTGTAGATGGGAGAAATCATAACCGGGCATTACACATAGCAATGGAGTGTAAAGGAGCCGTGCTTTCGCATGTGCTGGTTGATACCGGCTCCTCATTGAATGTGTTGCCGAAGAAAGCCCTGGCTAAGCTGAATTGTGACGGGCTGATTCTGACACCCACTGATCTGATAGTGCGGGCATTTGACGGGTCGAAGTGGGCCGTATTTGGAGAGGTTGAGCTTCCTGTGAAGATAGGCCCAGAGGTGTTCAAGTCGACTTTCTACGTCATGGATATTCAGCCGGCATACAGTTGCTTGTTGGGTCGCCCATGGATCCATGCTACTGGGGCAGTAACGTCGACTTTGCACCAAAAGTTGAAATATATCTGGGAAGGACAGGTCGTCACTGTGTGCGGAGAAGAGGACATCTTTGTCAGCCACTTGTCCTCATTCAAATACGTTGAAATGGACGGCGAAATCTGGGAGACGCCAAGCCAAGCATTTGAAACCATTAAGGTGGAGACTGCTCTTTTTGCCAAGGAGGAAGAGAAACCGTCCATTGCTTCGTACAAACAGGCCGCCGAGGTGGTGAAGAATGGAGAGGCTCCTGGTTGGGGCAGGATGATGGATATCTCTGCAAAGAAGGACCGCTTCGGAGTGGGGTATCAGCCTGGCAGAGGCTCATCTGGACAAGGAAGAGGACGCCGTACGTCAGTCACCTTCACCAGTGCCGGAATGCTGGATCCGGATCACATCTGCATGATGAGTGATGAAGCTGATAGTGACTGTGAAATAGACCAATGGATAAAGCCGTGCGCACCAGGGATGGGAATCCAGAACTAGAAGGCTGAAAAGATCATCCGGGTCACTCTGCTCGAAGAGTAATATTTTCCTGTTTTTGATTTTATATGCATGAAAGCCATACGTGTTGCCCGACACGTAATGGTTTATTGTAAGGGCCACCTCATGTTTAAATTTGCAGATTTGCATCATTAATAAAAGGATGTTTTTCAGTTAAAAGCGGTGTTCCCTGTTTTTCATTTATTTTTTGCAGTTTCAAAAATAATAAAAACAAAATAAAAATGGCAATGTTTTCATTTCTTTTTTTCAATTTGTCTCGTTCCGGTTCTAAGCAATGCATGAATCCACATTCATGCAGATGCAATCATTCTCCGGATCTCATTGATAACAATCCTGTTACACCCTCGTATGACTTCGACAATCCGATCTATCAAGCCGAAGAAGAAGGCGAAGAAGATTGTGAACTGCCAGGGGAACTAGCCAGGTTGTTGAAACAAGAGGAGAAGGTGATTCAGCCGCATGAGGAACCGATTGAGGTTGTGAATCTGGGTACCGACGAGGTCAAGAAAGAAGTGAAAATCGGGGCTGCTTTGGAGGAAAGTGTCAAGAGCAGATTGGTAGTATTGTTGAAAGAGTATGTCGACATCTTTGCCTGGTCTTATCAAGATATGCCAGGGTTGGATACCGATATTGTTGTGCACAAGCTACCGTTGAGAACAGATTGTCCTCCTGTGAAGCAGAAGTTGCGCAGAACTCGACCTGATATGGCGATGAAAATCAAAGAAGAGGTGCAGAAGCAGTGGGATGTTGGTTTCCTTGCTGTCACTAATTATCCGCCGTGGGTTGCAAACATCGTGCCAGTCCCGAAGAAAGATGGTAAGGTAAGAATGTGTGTGGACTACCGAGATCTGAACAGAGCTAGCCCAAAAGATGATTTTCCATTACCTCACATTGATGTGTTGGTAGACAATACAGCTCAATTCTCGGTGTTTTCCTTCATGGATGGCTTTTCTGGCTATAATCAAATCAAAATGTCGCCAGATGATATGGAGAAAACAACGTTCATTACACCGTGGGGTACCTTTTGTTACAAGGTGATGCCATTTGGTCTCAAGAACGCCGGTGCTACTTATCAGAGGGCCATGGTGACTTTGTTTCATGATATGATTCATCATGAAATTGAATGCTATGTTGATGACATGATAGCAAAGTCCCAAACAGAAGAGGGGCATTTGGTAGATCTGGCCAAGTTGTTCGACCGACTGAGACAGTTCAGACTGAGGTTGAATCCGAACAAGTGCACGTTCGGAGTGCGGTCCGGTAAATTGCTGGGGTTCATTGTAAGCGAGAAAGGAATCGAGGTTGATCCTGCTAAAGTAAAAGCAATAAGAGAAATGCCTGAACCGAGAACAGAGAAGGAGGTTCGTGGTTTCTTAGGTAGATTGAACTATATTTCACGGTTCATATCTCATCTAACAGCTACGTGTGAACCAATATTCAAATTGTTGAAAAAAGATCAAACGGTCAGGTGGAATAATGATTGCCAAGCGGCATTTGAAAAAATAAAAGAGTATTTGCAGGAGCCTCCGATTCTGATGCCTCCTGTGGAGGGAAGACCGTTAATTCTGTACCTGACAGTCCTCGAGGGGTCTATGGGGTGTGTATTGGGGCAGCATGACGAGTCTGGTCGAAAAGAGCATGCCATATACTACCTTAGCAAAAAGTTTACCGACTGTGAAACAAGATATTCACTGCTCGAGAAAACTTGTTGTGCTTTGGTCTGGGCTGCTCGCCGACTAAGGCAGTATATGCTGGTTCATACCACTTTATTGATTTCCAAGATGGATCCCATCAAGTACATCTTTGAGAAGCCAGCATTGACCGGACGGGTTGCGAGATGGAAAATGATTTTGACAGAATATGATATACAGTATACTTCTCAGAAGGCAATCAAGGGGAGTGTATTGTCTGATTACCTCGCTCAGCAACCCATTGATGATTATCAACCGATGAAGTTTGAATTCCCTGATGAGGACATCATGTTTCTCAAATCGAAAGATTGCGAGGAACCAATCCCGGAGGAGGGGCCTGACCCTGAATCCGAATGGATTCTGATGTTTGATGGGGCCGTTAACGTGAATGGAAGCGGTGTGGGTGCTGTTTTGGTTACGCCGAAAGGATCTCATATTCCTTTTGCTGCCCGGCTAACATTTGAGTGTACCAACAACGTGGCTGAATACGAAGCTTGTATACTGGGGATTGAAGAGGCGATTGATTTGAGGATCAAGAACCTTGTCGTCTATGGAGATTCAGCTCTGGTGGTAAATCAAGTTAACGGAAAATGGTATACGCATCAATCTCATTTAGTGCCATACCGGGACTATACGAGGAGATTGTTGACATTTTTCACCAAAGTGAAGATGCATCATGTGCCTAGAGAAGAGAACCCTTTGGCTGATGCTTTGGCCACTCTGGCTGCCTTGATTAAGGTACAGTGGTGGAATCAGTTCCCCAGTGTGGAGGTAGGTCGTCTGGATAGACCGGCTTATGTGTTTGCTGTTGATACAGCGCCTGATGATGAGAAGCCGTGGTATTACGATATCAACCGCTATCTAGAGACTCAAGAATATCCTGAGGGAGCATCTAAGAAGGACCGGAAGACTCTGCGGAGGTTGGCCATGGTGTTCTACTTGAATAAGGATGGGGTTTTGTATAAGAGAAATTTTGATTGGGTCTTGCTCAGATGTGTTGATGATAGAGAAGCAAGCCAATTGATGAAAGAGGTTCATGAAGGATCGTTCGGTACCCATGCCAGTGGGAATGCAATGGTAAAGAAGCTGCTGAGGGCAGGTTATTATTGGATGACAATGGAGGCCCAATGTTTTAATTTCGTGCGGAAGTGTCATAAATGCCAGATTTATGCTGACAAGGTGCACGTGCCTCCAAATCCGTTGAGCTTAATGTCGTCTCCATGGCCGTTTGCTATGTGGGGCATTGATATGATTGGAAAGATTGAGCCTACGGCTTCGAATGGGCATCGGTTCATATTGGTGGCTATCGATTACTTCACCAAGTGGGTAGAAGCAGCCTCTTATACGAACGTGACGAAGCAGGTCGTTGCCAGGTTTCTCAAGAGAGACATCATTTGCAGATATGGGGTTCCCGAGAGAATCATTACTGATAATGGTTCTAATTTGAACAACAAGATGATGGCAGAACTGTGCCGGGAATTCAAGATTGAACATCACAATTCTTCTCCCTATCGTCCGAAGATGAATGGGGCGGTTGAGGCAGCCAACAAGAACATTAAGAAGATTGTGCAGAAAATGGTGGTAACCTATAAAGACTGGCATGAGATGTTGTCGTTTGCATTGCATGGGTATCGAACGTCGGTGCGCACGTCCACTGGGGCAACTCCTTTCTCATTGGTATATGGAATGGAAGCCGTGCTACCGGTTGAGGTTCAGATTCCCTCTTTGAGAGTCCTGATGGACGTAAAATTGCAAGAGGCTGAATGGGTAAGGACCCGGTACGAAGAGTTGAGCCTGATTGAGGAAAAGAGGATGGCAGCCATCTGTCATGGGCAGTTATACCAGCAGAGAATGAAGCGTGCTTTTGACAGAAAGGTGCGACCTCGGGTATATCACGTGGGTGATATGGTGCTGAAAAGGATCCTTCCTCCTCAAAACGATCGAAGGGGCAAATGGACACCTAATTATGAAGGTCCATTCGTGGTCAAGAAGGTTTTCTCTGGCGGAGCCTTGTTGTTAACGACCATGGATGGCGAGGATTTTCCATCCCCTGTGAATGCGGATGCAGTTAAAAAATACTTCGTATGAAGAGACCCGCTGGACGAAAAGAATAAAACAGTCCAGGCAAAAATGGGCATCCCGGCGAACCTAAAAACAGAAAGAAAAGGTTCGGGCAAAAATTAGGGATAAAAAGAAAAAACTGTACACCCGGCAAGTCGAAAACCTGAAAAGGTGACTTGGGCAAAAAAGGGTATCCCGGTGGACTGAAAATCCGAAAGGGCGGTCCAGGCAAAAGAGGGATTGAAACGAACAACTGCGTCTGGCATGATCGTTTGCGCTTTGGTTAAAGCAACATGGATAATACCCGGAAGGGATCAATCAGAAACGTCTTGTTCGATAGGCAGAAAGCAAGGAGAGTCTGAGGACATATGGGGTGTAACCGAGTTGGAACTCGATGAGATCACGGGTTTCACATTGCCATTAGGATAGATTTTTCCTTTTGTGCGCAATTACCTCTTTTCAGGAATTGCTTCCTTTGTATTGCTCATTTGAGCCACACTTTTCAAATCAATAAAGTGCATATTCAGTCAAATAATTTTGTTTTTGTTTTTCATTGCCGCTTTGATTGCAAAAACATCCAATTATTGTGATAAAGAATCTTGCATTTTAAGACATACAGGTCCCTTCCGATGCATGTTTATAAGATTGAAAATTGGAAATCTTATTCGGAAGGTTGAGTGGCCCAAGTGTTGAAATCTTGACACGCCTGGGGCACGGTTTTATCTAACGATCTCTTTTGCAGGAACTATTAGGTATTTTCACTCACTTGCAGGTTGTGATGTGGAAGCTTTTGACGAAACAAATCCCCATGGAGTCCAATCAGGGACGGATGGATGGAAGGAATGGTGAAAAGACGACGAGACATGCGACGACCCTTGGAATTAATCAAGAAGACTCTTCAAAATCTGAAAATTGAAAAGTCTGTATAAGTCCCGGGAGTTCGCTTTCCGTCGAGTACGGAGCGGTTTGGAATACAAGATGATGGAGCAGAAAAGTCCAGGTGAGTCTGGGAGTTCTCAAAAGTGGAAAGCTGATATTGGAATTGGATATTGAATACCAAGGTTCGATGAGTCGTCTGGTGTTCAGTACCAGAATTCCCTCATCTATCCAAGCAGAGTCGTGAGGACTAACTCCCCAGCAGATTCAAGGTCTCCCTAGCAGGGTCAGGATAGTTATCCCCAGCAGGTCTTGGATCAATATTCCCCAGTCGCCAGGCCTGAAGGTGACAATTTCCCCAGCGGAAGTATCTGTGTGCGGTGGTTTCCCAAGCGGAGTCGGGATTGATATCCCCAGCTAGTCCAGACTGGTGTATCCCCACAGAGCATTGGTGGATTCTTCCCCAGCAATTCCCCAAGCGGATCGGGTGCAAAGGAGGCTTTTCCCCAGCAAGGGTGTCGCATCCTGCGAAAAATCAACCGACGAGACTCAAAACAAAACACACACAGAGCCGCCACTGCGCGTTATTTATCCCAAGATAGGGAAAGGAAACGCTCAGAGAAACCTGGAAAGGAAATGGTCTTGCGACCAAAGAGAAAGGGTAAGGGAGTCGGTTACGCAAGGGGAAGGTATTAGCACCCCTCACGTCCGTCGTACTCGACGGGATCCACGTCCTAGAATAAAGAAAAGGTTGCTAAAACATCACACACACACACGGGGAACGCAGGTGGGGTTAGGAGAAGGGAGCTCGATAAGGTATCGCACCTTATGCCTACATATCTTGTCTGGAACAAGAATCAGAGCCACTGTAGTTCGGCTTACGCACGCCAAACAACACAAAACATACAAACAAGCAAGGGTGGCAAACATGGAGCCCGACAACCACTGGATGGAATTACGTCGGCATCCGAACCAAAACACACTCAAAAGGGCAAACGTGGAGCCCGACAGCCAATCACTGGGCTTACGTCGGCATCCGAACCAAACACACAATCAGATAACAAACAAACACACACAAAAGAAAAAAAGTTTGCCCGGAGTGGTCTCGCACGACCACCTGCCTACATACCTCGTCTGGAACGAGGATCAGGGCGATGTAGTTCCCCTGAAAGGGAAAAAGATTTCAGCCAGAAACCGGGGGAAGACACACTACTAGGGAGCTGGACTCGAGCCTAGTGTTGTCATGCATCGTTACCCTAAGTTCAGTTTTCTATCCTACTTGCATAAGCAAACTACTCCTATCCAGGAAAGAAGCAAGCACACAAGCATACAGAATATAAGCATACATCAAATGAGAACAAGCATCTCAAACAAGCATGTCAATCAGATATCCACATAGCACGCACTATAGCCAAACAAGGGGGCTCAATCAATAGGTTTGACTGCCGAAGCGAGTCGTCTGTACGGGCTGGGTTTGCTCTTAACCTTGCCATTACGAGGCTAAGGTGAAGCAGATGAAAAGGTGAAGTGAGGATCAGACCTCACAGCTCTTATCCCTAACCAGGGAGAGCTTCTGACAAATGAGCATGGGTCCAGAATAGGGGAACCCTTCTATACTCGATGACTCCGACTCGATTGTGCGACATCACAGATCTTGGGCTTGTGTTCTCAATGCCACAACCATGTAATGGGAGCAATGAGAAGACTCACAGAATAGTGGGGGGTAGACTGCATACCCCTACCTTCCACCAATTGCCTTATTTAAAGGACTTTCACCTGCTTGGCACGAAAAATAAACAACCACAATCATTGCCTCTTAAGGAGGACTTCAGACATTTGCCCGGCCCGGTAACAGCCGGGTCTCCCAGACTACATGAAGTCAAGAGGACCTACCTCAAGCGGTTTACACAACCGAGCAGCAGCTACCAAGCAAGTTCTTAAAAGAACTAGAGCGACTAAAGGTACCTGTACAAAAGCTAACCAATTAGCAACTCAGACAAACAATCAGAAAACAACAAGTGTTCAACCAATCAGACTATACAAACTAATGCACAACAAAGCAAGCTCAAAACTCAAGCCCAAGCTTCACAACCTACAAAACAAAGTTATGTTAGTGTACAAACATCAAACAACATCAATTGCATTTAACTTGATTCATTCTCCATACACATTGCACCTTTCATCCTGAAAAATCAATCAAATGTTAGCAACTAGACCACTAGGCCAAGCCTAGGGTCCAAAGGTGACAAAAATTCCTAAACAGCAAGGTATCTCTAACCAAACTCAAATTAATGTCAAACAAAAGCCAACACAATTAATCCCATGTCCATATCATTCATTATATTCATTCCATGCACAAAACAATTCAAACTAGTTCAAATGAAGCACCAAACCTCCAAACAGAACTATTGCATTCAATTCCACATCAAAACAGTTCCAAAAATCCCCAAATAAATTACACCTAAACAGGGTCTATTCAAGGTATGGCACACCAAATTTCAGCTTAATTGGGCAAAGGAAACCATGTCAGTGAAAATCAACAAAAACAGACACAATTACATGCTCCAAATCACAACATCAACACATGCTTCCACTTCAAAAATTCATAAGTCCATGAAAACAATAAAGAAATGACTGGGACCAAAACAGGGATGTCATACAACGTGTCTATAACATTCCTACCAAATTTCATGATCATTCAATACCATATGAGCATTTCACATCAAATATTCAAACATGTGTCACATGAACTTGCATAATTGGCTAACAGAGATGAAAAATAGCAATCAATTTGAAAATGTTACATAAAATTCCACAAAAATTCACATAACCTCTTAACATGTTAATCAACCATCATGCAAAATTTCACATTATTCTAACAAGTCTAGGTCATTCAAATAAATCCAGCAAGTTGACACAATGAGGTGTGACACACATTGTCACACCTAGATCCCAAAATTCATAACTCAAACACCAGGAATCAAAAATTCACAAAATGTACATGTAAATCATCATCAACCAGTCTACAATCATCACAAAAAATTTCAAGAATTTCTTTTATACTATGAGCATTTCACAATCAAAATGGTAGAATGTATCAAAATGTAGCACATGTGAAACAAACCTAGGTCAAACACAATTTCTACCATGCACAACTTTAACCAATAGGTCAAAAAAATTCTACAGTCAACAAGGAAGTCAAAGAAACAATTCTCATATTTTTCTGATTTTTCTATGATTTTTTATGAATTTTTAAAGGTCATTGTGATTTTTTTATGAATTAATTAAATTAATATAAATTAATTAACATAACCAGTGGCACAATTGTAATTAGTTGAGCGCGGGGGCGGTAAACGTGTTATTCAAAAATTCAAACGCAATTTTGGATCAAACACTCAACTATTTCCAGAAACTCGTCTTCTTCAACCCAGGCACACGAAGAACACATGAACTATGAACTAACACCAAAATGAACAAATTAATACTCGTTGGACTCGTCTAAGAACACACAATCCGAATATCAACCTATTTTAACCTAAATGTTCCTCTATTTTCCAAATCGATGAGGTTAGGGTTTTGGTTCATAATTTCAAATCCAGATTTCGCACGCTACAGTTCATCATTTCTAAAACCAAAAGCATCACTACATTCTACGTGAAACGTACTACACAAAGCACATGCCAATCGAGCAAATCGTGACATTCGAAATTTTGACATACCTGATGTGCAGTGCTGTTCTTGATGAGCTTTTCGTGATTCCACCTCAAACAGTTGAAGAAGGACAATAAGGAAGATGAATAGAAGAGCTATATTCAACTGCAGTAGCTCCTAGCACGCGAAATCTTCAAATGCCATGAACGATGCAACTTTGAACAGTCGTGTTTTGGTGCGATTTGGATGATGAAATGCTCAAACAGATGTAGAAGATGATGAGGCAAGATTAATGCAACAAGAATTTCGCAAATTGAGCCAAAATTGAAGAAGTTTGATGAGTTTTTTGGTTTTGTGTTCTTGAAGAAATTTTGAGAGAATGAAGAGTTTTGAGATCTGATTTTGGGATTGTGAATTTTCTGTTATGATTAGTGGATGATTATGTTTATATACTCCTGCTTAATCCAAGCTTAATCACACTCATTAGCCAAATTGAATTGATTAGTGAAATGGCTAATTTTCAAGTAAGGGCAAAATGGTACTTTCCAAAGCCAGCTCATTGCCACCTCATGGACAGCTCACACACTCTCCAAATGACATGTGTGAGCTGTTGCAACTTGTTTCACTCTCATTGGATGTGTATTTTAGAAATTCACTATGTGATGGTTATGCATCCAATTTTGCCATTTCATTTTACAAGTCAAATTCCAAACCACAAGGCCTAGGCATGTAATGATGATTCCAACAAGTTTCAAATACCATTTATGAGGTGTTGCAAAAATCCCCACTCAAAAATTCCAATTATTTCACAAGTTGGACAATTTTGCCCCTGGTTCATTTAACTGTCTAGTTGAAATTTGACTTTTTGCATTGACCACTTTTGAGAAAATCCAATTATGCACCATGAAAGTACATGTCAAATGGAGTTTGTGCATATAAAGAACTTGCAATTTGGACAAACCATGTGGAAATTATGGCCTCCTGATTATGGGTCATTTTTGAATTTCACTGAGCCATATCTTTCCAACCATACATGGGATTTTCAAGTTCTTGGACTTTTTGGAAAGGTGAGAACAAGATCTACAACTTTCATGTTGAACAAATTTTCATTTGAAGCTTCCTTGGACACGTGGTCTTGAGGTCAAAAACTTTCCATTTTTGGAAACTTCTATTACAAGTCACTTTCTATTTTTGGCAATTTTTGTCCTGACTTGATTTTCTTCATTCTTAAGCTTTGCAATGTCATTTAACACTTGTTCCAACATAAATGAAGTGTATCTAACTCATTTCCACCTCCAAATTCATCAGATCATGTACAGTTGACCACAGTTGACTTTTCAACTGACAGATGAATCAGGCAATGCGTAGATCAATCTGAGCTCCAATCTTCTGATGAAATGGCTCAAGGGTGACACCCTAGCCTCAATAAGCACAAAATAATCATAGAATGAACCCCATAACCATCATAAACCCCATCTCCTGACCATGCCCTGATTGGCCCAATGCAACTGATTAGGGTTGACCAGTGGTCAAAACCCTAATCTCAAGGAATCTGCTTCAACACTTGATTCTTCTGATGATAACCAACCATGATGATGATGTACCATTTCAATCAAGATGAAGACCAACATCCATTGAGAATCATGAAACCCTAATTCACAGCCCAATCCTCAGATGGCCAATGATCAGTCAGTAAACCCTAGGCTTGCATTTTTGACTCCTTCATCCTCTGATCAAAACTTGGGAGGATAGCTTGCACAATGTAACCACATGATATGCAATATGCCATGCCTAATGACCTAAAATGATATGCAATATGTTAATGTTAGTCCCAAGAGAGGAGAGCAAATTTTGAGGTGTTACAGCTGCCCCTATTCAATCCACTGTGAACCTGTCGATATGAACAGCCTCGGCTTTCAGATGATCAGGATGAAGAGTGATTGAATACCAAGAACAGACGAACAATTTGCACTCTGATGGGAAATAATTAACAACGCCTGTCAGCATCGGCGAAGAACACAATCTCTGAAAAACATCGACCTGGATACTAAAATAAATGGTAACGCAGGGATAACCATGGTCTGAACACCACTCATCCGCTCGGGATTAATATCTCTTCTTTTTTTTTTTTTTTTTTTTTTTTTTTGAACCCCGAAAATTTTTCTTCTTCTTGGTCTGAAAACCACTTCGATCTGATTACCGGAACATCGGCCTGATTGCCACTTCGGTCTGAATACCGCCTCGGTCTGAACACCGGAAAATTGGTCTGAACACCACTTCGGCCTGAACACCGGAAAATTGGTCTGAATACCACAAGTGCTTCGACCTGATCGTCGGAAACTTCTTCGATCTGAGAATCGGAAATTGGCCTGAACGCCACATCGGTCTGAATACCGGAAAACTGGCCTGAATACCATAAGTGCTTCGACCTGATCGTCGGAAACTTCTTCGATCTGAGAATCGGAAACTGGCCTGAACGCCACATCGGTCTGAATACCGGAAAACTGGCCTGAATACCATAAGTGCTTCGACCTGATCGTCGGAAACTTCTTCGATCTGAGAATCGGAAACTGGCCTGAACGCCACATTGGTCTGAATACCGGAAAACTTCTTTGGATTATCGCTCCCATCTTCGCTTGACAGAAACTTTGATGCAACATCACCTCTCAAACGGTAACCACAGCTTGAGACTAGCTTATGCCTGCAATATGATGCATGATTGATTTTTTCTGCGTAATGCTCCATAAACATGGAAATGCTACGCGATTATTTATTTTTCTATGCAATATGCCATGTTTATTTTTTTCACGATGAATGCATAAAAACACATCCCCCTCAAGGGACTCTTCTGGGGAATACGAGATTCTCTGCTGAGGACCTCGTCACCGCTCGGACTTCCACCCTGCTGGGGAATAAGCACTGCTGCTGGGAAAAGGTAACCCTTGCTGGGGAAGAACCTCCTTTGCACCCAATCCGCTCGGGAAACTGCTGGGGATAAGCACCACCAACACTCTGTGGGGATACATCGGTCTTTGACTTGCTAGGGATATCAATCCCTACTCTGCTTCGGGAAACCCTCACAGATACCTGACGACTTCACTGGGGAAATGCTCACAGATACTCCGCTGGGGAAACAGCAACCTCCAGGCCCGGCGACTGGGGAAACATTGATCTGACACCTGCTGGAGAATAACCATCCTGACCCCGCTAGGGAAGCGAATGCTACTCCGCTGGGGATTACTCATACAATCCATAGGTAGGACACACTTAGCTGGGGATGCAAAATCCGTCCGCTACGGGAACTTGTCCAATCCACTGGTAGGATGAACACTGCTGGAGATATATTTCGTTGAAACCCGCTCCACTCGGGGAATAGCAACCTTCGGGCCTGGCTACTGAGGAAACACCGCTGTTGTAAACCTGCCGGGGATAACCATCTTGACTCGGCTGGGGAAGTCCACAGATCTTGGATCTGCTGGGGAGCCAGTCCCATGATTCTGCTTGGGGACCTAGCTGGGAAATGGGAAAAGTTGGTACAGAACACCCGTCGACTCATCGAACCACGGTATCCAACTCCCAATCTCGTATCAGCTTTCCACTTTTGAAAATTCCCAGACTCGTCCGGACCTTTTCTGCTCCATCATCTTGTATTCCAAATCGCTCCGCGCTCGACGAGAACGTACTCCTGGGATTTATACATACTTTTCAATCTTTCGACTTTGAAGAGTCTTCTTGATTAAGTTCAAAGGTCGTCGGACGTCTCGTCGTCTCCCCGTCCTTTCTTCATGCACTCGTCCCTGATCGAGCTCTGCGGGGAATTTCATACTTTCAAGTCTTCCGACTTTGAAGAGTCTTCTGGATTACCATCAAGGATCATCGTACGTCTCAACGTCTTCGTCATTCTTTCCTTCGTTCGTTCCTGATCGAACTCTCTGAGGATTTATTACAAAGCTTCCGCCTCACAACCTGCAAGTGAGTGGAAATACCTAACCGTTCCTGCGAAACAGATCGTTAGATAAAACCGTGCCCCAGGCGTGTCAAGATTTCAACACTTGGGTCACTCAACCTTCCAAATAAGATTTCAAGCTTTCCATCTTATAAACATGCATTGGAAGGTACCTGTATGTCTTAAAATGCAAAATTCTTTATCAAAAATATCTGGATGTTTTTGCAATCAAAGCGGTAATGAAAAACAAAAACAAAATTATTTGACTGAATATGCATTTTATTGATTGGAAAAGTGTGGCTCAAACTGAGCAATACAAAGGAAGCAATTCCTGAAAAGAGGTAATTGCGCTCAAAAGGAAAAATCTATCCTAATGGCAATGTGAAACCCGAGATCTCATCGAGTTCCAACTCGGTTACACCCCATATGTCCTCAGACTTTCCATGCTCTCTGCCTTCTGAACAAGACGATTCCGACTGATCCCTACCGGGTATTATCCATGATGCTTTAACCAAAGCGAAAACGATCATGCGAGACGCAGTTGTTCGTTTCAATCCCTCTTTTGCCTGGACCGCCCTTTCGGGTTTTCAGTCCACCGGGATACCCTTTTTTGCCCAAGTCGCCTTTTCAGGTTCTCGACTTGCCGGGTGTACAGTTTTTTTTCTTTTTATCCCTAATTTTTGCCCGAACCTTTCTTTCTGTTTTTGGTTCGCCGGGATGCCCATTTTTGCTTGGACTATTTTGTTCTTTTCATCCAGCGGGTCTCTTTACACGAAGTGTTTTTTAACTGTGTCCGCATTCACAGGGGATGGAAAATCTTCGCCATCCATGGTCGTTAACAACAAGGCTCCACCAGAGAAAACCTTCTTGACCACGAACGGACCTTCATAATTCGGTGTCCATTTGCCCCTACGATCGTTTTGAGGAGGAAGGATCCTTTTCAGCACCATATCACCTACGTGATACACCCGAGGTCGCACCTTTTTGTCAAAAGCACGCTTCATCCTCTGCTGATACAACTGCCCATGACAGATGGCTGCCAGCCTCTTTTCCTCAATCAAGCTCAACTCTTCATATCGGGTCCTTACCCATTCAGCCTCTTGCAACTTCACGTCCATCAGGACTCTCAACGAGGGAATCTGAACCTCAACGGGTAACACAGCCTCCATCCCATATACCAACGAGAAAGGAGTTGCCCCAGTAGATGTACGTACCGACGTTCGATACCCATGCAACGCAAACGGCAACATCTCATGCCAATCCTTGTAGGTCACCACCATTTTCTGCACAATCTTCTTTATATTCTTATTGGCTGCCTCAACCGCCCCATTCATCTTCTGACGATAGGGAGAAGAATTGTGATGCTCGATCTTGAATTCCCGGCACAGCTCTGCCATCATCTTATTATTCAAATTAGAACCATTATCAGTAATGATTCTCTCGGGAACCCCATATCGGCAAATGATGTCTCTCTTGAGAAATCTGGCCACGACCTGCCTCGTCACGTTCGTATAAGAGGCTGCTTCAACCCACTTGGTGAAGTAATCAATAGCCACTAATATGAACCTGTGCCCATTCGAAGCTGTAGGCTCAATCTTTCCAATCATATCAATGCCCCACATAGCAAACGGCCATGGAGACGACATTAAGCTCAACGGATTTGGAGGCACGTGCACCTTATCAGCATAAATCTGGCATTTATGACACTTCCGCACGAAGTTAAAACATTGGGCCTCCATTGTCATCCAATAATAACCTGCTCTCAACAGCTTCTTCACCATTGCATTCCCACTGGCATGGGTACCGAACGATCCCTCATGAACCTCTTTCATCAATTGGCTTGCTTCTGCATCATCAACACACCTGAGCAAGACCCAATCAAAATTCCTCTTATACAACACCCCATCCTTATTCAGGTAGAACACCATGGCTAACCTCCGCAGAGTCTTTCTATCTTTCTTGGATGCTCCCTCAGGATACTCTTGCGTCTCAAGATAGCGCTTGATATCATAATACCATGGCTTCTCATCATCAGGTGCCGTATCAACAACAAACACATAAGCCGACCTATCCAGACGTCCCACTTCCACACTGGGGAACTGATTCCACCTCTGCGCCTTAATCAAGGCAGCCAGAGTAGCCAAAGCATCTGCCAAAGGATTCTCCTCTCTAGGCACATGATGCATCTTCACCTTGGTGAAAAACGTCAACAATCTCCTCGTATAATCTCGATACGGAACTAAATGAGATTGATGCGTATACCATTTTCCGTTAACCTGATTCACAACCAGAGCTGAATCTCCATATATGACAAGGTTCTTGATTCTCAAATCAATCGCCTCCTCAATCCCCAAGATACAAGCTTCATATTCAGCTACGTTGTTGGTGCACTCAAATGTTAGCCGGGCAGCAAAAGGAATGTGGGATCCTTTCGGCGTAACCAAAACAGCACCAACACCGCTTCCATTCACGTTAACGGCCCCATCAAACATCAGAATCCATTCGGATTCAGGGTCAGGCCCCTCCTCTGGGATTGGTTCCTCGCAATCTTTCGATTTAAGGAACATGATGTCCTCATCAGGGAATTCAAACTTCATCGGTTGATAATCGTCAATAGGTTGCTGGGCGAGGTAATCAGACAATACACTCCCCTTGATCGCTTTCTGAGAGGTATACTGTATATCGTATTCAGTCAAAATCATTTGCCACCTCGCAACCCGTCCGGTCAATGCTGGCTTCTCAAAAATGTACTTGATTGGATCCATCTTGGAAATCAATAAAGTGGTATGAACCAACATGTACTGCCTTAGTCGGCGAGCAGCCCAGACCAAAGCACAGCAAGTTTTCTCGAGCAGTGAATATCTTGTTTCACAGTCGGTAAACTTTTTGCTAAGGTAGTATATGGCATGCTCTTTTCGACCAGACTCGTCATGCTGCCCCAATACACACCCCATAGACCCCTCGAGGACTGTCAGGTACAGAATTAACGGTCTCCCCTCCACAGGAGGCATCAGAATCGGAGGCTCCTGCAAATACTCTTTTATCTTTTCAAATGCCGCTTGGCAATCATCATTCCACCTGACCGTTTGATCTTTTCTTAACAATTTGAATATCGGTTCACACGTGGCTGTTAGATGAGATATGAACCGTGAAATGTAGTTCAATCTACCTAAGAAACCACGAACCTCTTTCTCTGTTCTCGGTTCAGGCATTTCTTTTATTGCTTTTACTTTTGCAGGATCAACCTCGATTCCTTTCTCACTCACAATGAACCCCAGCAATTTACCGGACCGCACTCCGAACGTGCACTTGTTCGGATTCAACCTCAGTCTGAACTGTCTCAGCCGGTCGAACAACTTAGCCAGATCTACCAAATGCCCCTCCTCTGTTTGGGACTTTGCTATCATGTCATCAACATAACATTCAATTTCATGATGAATCATATCATGAAACAAAGTCACCATGGCTCTCTGATAAGTAGCACCGGCGTTCTTGAGACCGAATGGCATCACCTTGTAACAAAAGGTACCCCATGGTGTAATGAACGTTGTTTTCTCCATATCATCTGGCGACATTTTGATTTGATTATAGCCAGAAAAGCCATCCATGAAGGAAAACACCGAGAACTGAGCTGTATTATCTACCAACACATCGATGTGAGGTAACGGAAAATCATCTTTCGGACTAGCTCTATTCAGATCCCGGTAGTCCACACACATTCTCACTTTCCCATCCTTCTTCGGGATTGGCACGATGTTCGCAACCCATGGCGGGTAATTAGTGACAGCAAGGAAACCAGCATCCCACTGCTTCTGCACTTCTTCCTTAATCTTCATCGCCATGTCAGGTCGAGTTCTGCGCAATTTCTGCTTCACTGGAGGACAATCTGTTCTCAACGGTAGCTTGTGCACAACAATATCGGTATCCAACCCTGGCATATCTTGATAAGACCAGGCAAAGATGTCGACATACTCTTTCAACAACGCCACCATTCTGTTCTTGACATTTTCCTCCAAAGCAGCCCCGATTTTCACTTCTCTCTTAACCTCGTCGGTACCCAGATTCACAATCTCAATCTGTTCCTCATGCGGCTGAATCACCTTCTCCTCTTGTTTTAACAACCTGGCTAATTCCCCTGGCAGTTCACAATCTTCTTCGTCTTCTTCTTCAGCAAGATAGATCGGATTGTCGAAGTCATACAAAGGTGTAACAGGGTTGTTATCAATGAGATCCGGAGAGGAATCGCATCTGCATGAATGTTGATTCATGCATTGCTTTAGAACCGGTGTGAGAAAACAAAAAGAAAAATGAAAACATTGCCATTTTTATTTGTTTTTACTTTTTAACTGCAAAATAAATGAAAAACAGGGAACACCGCTTTTGATTGAAAAACATCCTTTATTCATGATGCAAAAATCTTGCAAATTTAAACATGAGGTGGCCCTTACAATGGACCATTACGTGTCGGGCAACACGCATGGCTTTCATGCATATAAGAATGAAAACAAGAAAAATATTACTCTTCAAGGAGAGTGACCCGGATGATCTCTTCGGCCTTCCAGTTCTGGATTTCCATCCCTGGTGTGCACGGCTTTATCCATTGGTCCATATCACAGTCGCTATCAGCATCTTCACTCATCATGCAGATGTGATCCGGATCCAGCATTCCGGCGCTTGTGAAGGTGACCGATGTACGACGTCCTCTTCCTCGTCCTGAGCCTCGGCCCAGTTGATATCCAACCCCAAATCTGTCCTTCTTCTCAGGAACCTCCATCATTTTGCCCCAACCAGGAGCCTCTCCACTCTTTACCACCTCAGCGGCCTGCTTGTAGGAAGCGATGGATGGTTTCTCTTCTTCTTTCGCAAACAGAGCATTCTCCACCTTGACGGTTTCGAATGCCTGGCTAGGCGTCTCCCATATTTCCCCATCCATCTCCACATACTTGAATGAAGACAAGTGGCTGACGAAGATGTCCTCCTCTCCACAAACTGTGACAACCTGACCTCCCCAGACATATTTCAATTTCTGGTGCAAAGTTGAAGTAACTGCTCCCGCAGCATGAATCCATGGGCGACCCAACAGGCAACTGTATGCCGGCTGAATGTCCATGACGTAGAATGTTGACTTAAACACCTCAGGTCCAATCTTCACCGGCAATTCAACCTCCCCGAACACGGCCCGTTTTGACCCATCAAATGCCCGCACAATCAGATCAGTCGGGGTCAGAATCAGCCCATCACAGTTCAGTTTAGCCAAGGCTTTCTTTGGCAACACATTCAATGAGGAGCCGGTATCAACCAGCACATGCGAAAGCACGGCTCCTTTGCATTCCATCGCTATGTGTAGCGCCCTATTGTGGTTCCTTCCATCCACTGTCAGGTCCATATCCGTAAAGCCCAGCCCATGGCTAGCATGCACATTGGATACGACCGTCTCCAGCAGATTGATGGTGATCTCCTGAGGAACATACGCCTTCTTCAATATTTTCAATAAGGCCTCCCTATGCCCCTCTGAGCTCAGCAACAATGAAAGAATTGAGATCTTGGACGGAGTTTGCTGCAAGTGATCAACCAGTTTATACTCCGACTTTTTGATTATTCTGAGGAATTCTTCAGCTTCATCATCAAATTTATTTTCCGACCCCGCAGGCGCCGGTGTCATCACAGGAGTATTACCACTATTATCTGCCACAGCTTTTCCTTTTGCCCTGGCTAAAGCCTCGGCCTTTTCTTTTTTATCTTTTTCTTCCTCCCCCCTCCTCAGAGTATCCGGAGCAAACAGCCTACCGCTGCGAGTGAAACCGCTGGGACCGGCATTATCCACCTTTAGCACGGTGGTTTCACTTGCAGATTGTTCTTCCAACTTCTCACCGTTGCAATACACCTCCCCACCATAATGCCACGGCACGGCATCATCTTTGTCGTAGGGAATCGGCCCAGGTACCGTGATGGTAACTGGAGCCTCCTCACTAAGGTTTGACAAATCCACCGGATCATAATAAATGGTTATGGTGGAGACCTCCTCTTTCTCTTCCTTGTCAGCCCTTTCGATCATGATAACCCCCTCGTCCATCAGACCCTGGACACACTTCCTCAGAAGCTCACAACCGTTGACAGAGATAGTGCACTCAGCGCACTCGTGGCCGCAACCCGGATAAACCCCATTCACCAGCAACTGACTTTTCAGCTCAACCAAAGGCGTCTTCAACTAACTCACATTAGACAGCCCAACTCTATTTTCCGCAGAAATGGCGTTCACCCCCCTCTGGCCATGCGCGGGCATGGGATTTGCATTGACATTAGGAGATGGCGCGAAATTGATGGCCTTTGAATCCACCAGGTCTTGGACTACGTGCTTAAAAGCTTTGCAGTCCTCAACGTTGTGTCCGGGAGCACCTGAATGGAATTCGCACTTGGCATTTTCATTATAACTGGCTGGCCTCTGATCAGGTCTCAAAGGCGCCAGCGTCCTCAATTGTACCAGCCCAAGGTCCAAAAGCTTCTTCAACAGAAAGGAGTATGTCACGGGAGGCCTATCAAATTGTCGATCACTCATCCTGCCCCTGACTTGGTATCCAGCCCTCTGCGGCCTCTGCTGGAAGGGTTGTCTCTGTTGCTGTTGTTGTTGCTGCGGTGGTACTGACTGAGACTCAGCAGGAATTGTTACCGCAGCATTGTGCTGGAAGTAACGGTCCCTACTGGGTCCACGTTGTGTATAAACGGCACTGGTGTCTCCTTCCTTCTTTCTCTGCCCACCATTATTACTGAATGGCTTCTTTGAACCAGAAGAAGACGCAGAAGCAGTACCCTGGATCTTACCCAGCTTCAACCAACTTTCTATCCTTTCCCCTGCCACCACAATGTCAGAGAAATTGGTGACAGGACAACCCACCATCCTTTCCGCGAACGGCCCCTGCAGGGTCCCCATAAACAAATCAGACATTTCTCTATCCACCAGAGGAGGTTGAACTCTCGCAGCCAGTTCTCTCCACCGCTGGGCATACTCCTTGAATCCCTCATTGTTTTTCTGAGACATACCCTGCAGCTGGGTACGGCTCGGAGCCATGTCAGCGTTGAACTGGTATTGCTTGAAGAAAGCATCCCCAAGATCCTGCCAGTTCTTTATATCAGACGATTTCAGCTTAGTATACCATTCCAAGGAGCCTCCGGACAGGCTGTCCTGGAAGAAATACATCCACAATTTCTGGTCCATCGTGTACGCAGAGATCTTGCGGACAAAAGCTTGTAAGTGCGTCTCTGGGCAAGAACTCCCGTTATATCTGTCAAAACTGGGCGCCTTGAACTTCTGTGGGATCACAATCCCCTCTACCAGCTCCATGTTAGACATATTCACCACTCCAGGAGTGGCATAACTCTCCAACACCTTGATTTTCTCAGCCAGCAGCTGAATCTCCTTGTTCTGAGGCGGAGCATTGTAAGGCACAAACGGCTCGTTTTGCATAGAGAATTGGTCAGCCTCCCTGTCTTCCTCCTGATCTTCATCGAACCCGTAGAACGGAGGCACAAAATTATCCTTCTGATTCTGCCCCGGTTGGCCACCCGCACCACCAAGACCACCAGCATTATTCACGAGACCCACAGTCGTCCTCTTTCCGCCGTCTCGAGATCCCTGCCCCTGGTTGGAGACTCCATCCAGGTTAACCCCACTGTTTGCTGCAGAAGCCCGCTCGAGCTTTTCAACTTTATCTGCCAGAGCCTTCTGACCAACTGCGAAACCTTGCATTATGTTGATCAGCTCGTTCATTTTATCTTTCAGCTCGAGCATATCTGCGCTGGGAAGTTCCATGAGTCTGGGAGTATTTCTTCTGGTATAATATCTGTGAGGGCGTGTTGAGTGCAAGGGTACTGTTCTTCGAGCGCGAGCAATGATTCCTCACAATCAAGCACGTTAGTAACGAACACCTGCAAAATAAAGCACAGTTATTATGATCAATGCATGAATGCAGTGTCTATCCATATGAAGGACACTTTGTCTCTTGATCCTGGTATCACTGAGACAAATAATAATTCGGCATCAATATTCTGATATTCGGCATCTGATTTTATCGTGCAGATCGGAGATATGTGATTCAGCATGATACCCCCAACCATGTGTGTGCTTGTGTGAGTGCATACGGTAAAGCAAATAGAGCTCGAAGATCAAATACTGAATGAAAAGAACCATCACATAACCAAAAGCGCACAAACAGTGCCATAGTCATACATCAAGCCAGATATATCAAATACAATCCCCCAGAATAGGAAAGAAATACAAGCAAGTGAATTCCGTCAACAAGCCTGACGGTAATTCAACACAAATGAAAGATCTAGCCCGATGAGGGTCCCACAGATGGCCCTATCTCGTCTTCCATCCTTGCGAACTCTGCGGCGAACCTGAGCTCTGTGTTCTCCTGCTGCAGTCTCCCAACTTCCTTCTGATGAATCTTCATCTGCCTGAAGTAATGGTCTCTCTCAGCCATGTAGTGATCTCTCTCGGCGATGATCTTCAGCCTCTCTGATTCCTTGACCTTCAGCTTGGTCTCCCACTCAGCAACACTCTTCAGATTCTCTGACTCCTTAACCCTCAGTTTTGCCTCCCATTCAGCAATAAGAACCCGGACTCTGTCATCCCTCTGACCTTTCACCAGGACTTGCCTTCTCTTTTCATCTTCAATAACTTTCGAAGCTCTAGCCAATCTCTCCTTGGTGATGTCATGCTCCCGGTTAGATGAGACTAAGGCCTGACTAATCTTCCCATAGTAGGCTGTATCCATCTCAAAGCGCTTCGCTTCCAGGGCATGTCGCTTGCCTTGATCTTCCATCTTCCCCTTGAGCTCCTGATTAACCCTCTGAACCCGAGCCACACTCATCTCCAATTCTGCTTTTTCTGCAAGTAGCTGATCTCTCTCCCGCTTCATCTCTAAAAACTCATCCATACTAACAGTAGAAGGAGTCTCCTCAACCAACGGATACCAAGGATCGATCATCGGAAATGGTAGACAAGTAAGCTCCACTCTCTTGCCGAGCCAGTCATCGAACGGAGGAAAAGATCTGTTATTAGCTTTACCCCAAGAAGCCTTACCTTTCCTTTGAGTACTGCGCCATGCCTCAGCTATCTGCTTCACCCTGGCCTGATTACCCTCAACTGGGAAGTACACAGATTCCTGAACCTCACTCTTGTACGGTGTAAGCTCCATAGCAAATCCCATCTGCCTCTTAAGAAGTGTCGGGTTATAATTAATGCAACCCTGAACCCCTATCAGCGGCACATTGGGAAAACCCCTGCAACTGCATATGAAATCCTGTCCAACTCCACTACTATGAGTCTAATCTATGTCCTTAGCCCTCAAACCCATCAGCTTGGTCGCCCAATTAACATTCTGACCTAGAAGAACAAAAGCACCCTTGGATGGTAAGTAACCCATAAACCACTTGAATAATAACTGCGCACAGCATCGGATCAATCCCCCACGCCTCTTCTCATTCCGGTTATGAACCGAATAATAGACATCTCCGATCAATGTAGGGATAGGATTCCTTCGAACAAACAAACGGATGGCATTAATATCCACAAAATTCTTCTGGTTAGGAAACAGAATGATCCCATAAATGCCCGCAGCAACTAGAGCACAGACAGCTTCCCAATTCCCCATCTCTGACTGCTCCTTAGCCCTAGCCTCCAGGAAACTCAGATGAAAACCAGGCAGCTTCCCCTTTTCTTTCAGATTACCCTTCACTACCTCTGGACTCAGATAGAAAGCACGGGAAATCCCACCAATATCAGGTTCTTCCTTAGTAGCATAGAAAGGAACCTGATCCCTGATCTGGATACCCAAAATATCAGCATAATCCTCCATCATAGGCCCTAGCACGTAATCTGGGAAGACAAAACACCTCAGCTCGGGATCATAGAACTGAAGCAGAGTATGAATGGCGCTCCTGTCTCTGTCCATAAGCCTGAAAACCACCTTCAGAATACCCCCATACGTCTCACGAAACAACCCCACATGGTCGGGTGCAATAAATGCTATCATATCCTTCAGCACACTGATATCTGGATCGAAGAAACTGTAAGCCACATCATCCTTCAAGCCGGGTCTTCTCATATCTGAACAGGAAGTCTCTCAACCAGGATCTCGATCAAAAGGGTCCCTGCATATGGGTAAACATGTGTTAGATGTAATTAATGCAAGATGTAATGATGCTGATGAATGAATGCAATGCGTTGCCATCCTCCAAGCCATCTGATCCTCTGCACTGAAACTGGTTTCTGAACTGATCATAACCATCTGAGGAATACACAATCACACATCTGATCCACGGGTTCCGAAATAAACGGAAGACAGATACATCATCATCATCATCATCATCAGTCTCTGAGCAGACCCATTACACAATCTCTGAATCGGCCCGGGGAATCCTGAAATAAACGGATCCCCACTGATAAATAACTCGGCCCGGGGAATCCTGAAATAAACGGATCCCCACTGATAAATCTCGGACAGCACTCTGGCGTCACGGCAATAAATGACCATAAATCCAACTTATAAATAGGACCCACGGAACAAATAGTCACCATCTGAGTCACCAACTGAACAATGCATCTGAAATAATCAACCCTCCCCTCACAGGTAAATTCTAAACAGGTCATCCTAAGGCGGATAATAGTCTCGACAATCGGGCAGAGATACTCAATGGGTTTGCCCTTTCGGGTGTGCCATTGTAGCTCTCCTGAGATCGTCTAAACCAAAGATCCGGGAAATGATCGGTCACCAGAGTCAATGGCTCAAAAGAGATAACTCAACCAAAGTGGAAAACCCCACTGGAAGAGCACTTCTCAGATGAACCTCGTCTGGCTTGTGGTATGTCGCATCGCAACATCATGCCCAACCGACATGTGAGCGACGCGAGACCACGCTAATCCTAGGTGTACACTCGGGCCTGGGTTTTAGCCCCACTCAGAACACCCACCCCAAACAGAGGAACCACCTGCATAGAGGACGGCAACAACATGATAGTATGATGCATGCAAATATTTAATGCAAATATATACATTGGTTAGAATAATAAATGCAATAAATACAACAACACAAGCAACCTAAACTATCCTAGAACGCTAGGAAAGACTCGCTTAGAGATGACGGACCAGCACAGGTCTACATCTGCTTTCCCCAGCAGAGTCGCCAGCTGTCGCATCCTGCGAAAAATCAACCGGCGAGACTCAAAACAAAACACACACAGAGCCGCCACTGCGCGTTATTTATCCCAAGATAGGGAAAGGAAACGCTCAGAGAAACCTGGAAAGGAAATGGTCTTGCGACCAAAGAGAAAGGGTAAGGGAGTCGGTTACGCAAGGGGAAGGTATTAGCACCCCTCACGTCCGTCGTACTCGACGGGATCCACGTCCTAGAATAAAGAAAAGGTTGCTAAAACATCACACACACACACGGGGAACGCAGGTGGGGTTAGGAGAAGGGAGCTCGATAAGGTATCGCACCTTATGCCTACATATCTTGTCTGGAACAAGAATCAGAGCCACTGTAGTTCGGCTTACGCATGCCAAACAACACAAAACATACAAACAAGCAAGGGTGGCAAACATGGAGCCCGACAACCACTGGATGGAATTACGTCGGCATCCGAACCAAAACACACTCAAAAGGGCAAACGTGGAGCCCGACAGCCAATCACTGGGCTTACGTCGGCATCCGAACCAAACACACAATCAGATAACAAACAAACACACACAAAAGAAAAAAAGTTTGCCCGGAGTGGTCTCGCACGACCACCTGCCTACATACCTCGTCTGGAACGAGGATCAGGGCGATGTAGTTCCCCTGAAAGGGAAAAAGATTTCAGCCAGAAACTGGGGGAAGACACACTACTAGGGAGCTGGACTCGAGCCTAGTGTTGTCATGCATCGTTACCCTAAGTTCAGTTTTCTATTCTACTTGCATAAGCAAACTACTCCTATCCAGGAAAGAAGCAAGCACACAAGCATACAGAATATAAGCATACATCAAATGAGAACAAGCATCTCAAACAAGCATGTCAATCAGATATCCACATAGCACGCACTATAGCCAAACAAGGGGGCTCAATCAATAGGTTTGACTGCCGAAGCGAGTCGTCTGTACGGGCTGGGTTTGCTCTTAACCTTGCCATTACGAGGCTAAGGTGAAGCAGATGAAAAGGTGAAGTGAGGATCAGACCTCACAGCTCTTATCCCTACCCAGGGAGAGCTTCTGACAAATGAGCATGGGTCCAGAATAGGGGAACCCTTCTATACTCGATGACTCCGACTCGATTGTGCGACATCACAGATCTTGGGCTTGTGTTCTCAATGCCACAACCATGTAATGGGAGCAATGAGAAGACTCACAGAATAGTGGGAGGTAGACTGCATACCCCTACCTTCCACCAATTGCCTTATTTAAAGGACTTTCACCTGCTTGGCACGAAAAATAAACAACCACAATCATTGCCTCTTAAGGAGGACTTCAGACATTTGCCCGGCCCGGTAACAGCCGGGTCTCCCAGACTACATGAAGTCAAGAGGACCTACCTCAAGCGGTTTACACAACCGAGCAGCAGCTACCAAGCAAGTTCTTAAAAGAACTAGAGCGACTAAAGGTACCTGTACAAAAGCTAACCAATTAGCAACTCAGACAAACAATCAGAAAACAACAAGTGTTCAACCAATCAGACTATACAAACTAATGCACAACAAAGCAAGCTCAAAACTCAAGCCCAAGCTTCACAACCTACAAAACAAAGTTATGTTAGTGTACAAACATCAAACAACATCAATTGCATTTAACTTGATTCATTCTCCATACACATTGCACCTTTCATCCTGAAAAATCAATCAAATGTTAGCAACTAGACCACTAGGCCAAGCCTAGGGTCCAAAGGTGACAAAAATTCCTAAACAGCAAGGTATCTCTAACCAAACTCAAATTAATGTCAAACAAAAGCCAACACAATTAATCCCATGTCCATATCATTCATTATATTCATTCCATGCACAAAACAATTCAAACTAGTTCAAATGAAGCACCAAACCTCCAAACAGAACTATTGCATTCAATTCCACATCAAAACAGTTCCAAAAATCCCCAAATAAATTACACCTAAACAGGGTCTATTCAAGGTATGGCACACCAAATTTCAGCTTAATTGGGCAAAGGAAACCATGTCAGTGAAAATCAACAAAAACAGACACAATTACATGCTCCAAATCACAACATCAACACATGCTTCCACTTCAAAAATTCATAAGTCCATGAAAACAATAAAGAAATGACTGGGACCAAAACAGGGATGTCATACAACGTGTCTATAACATTCCTACCAAATTTCATGATCATTCAATACCATATGAGCATTTCACATCAAATATTCAAACATGTGTCACATGAACTTGCATAATTGGCTAACAGAGATGAAAAATAGCAATCAATTTGAAAATGCTACATAAAATTCCACAAAAATTCACATAACCTCTTAACATGTTAATCAACCATCATGCAAAATTTCACATTATTCTAACAAGTCTAGGTCATTCAAATAAATCCAGCAAGTTGACACAATGAGGTGTGACACACATTGTCACACCTAGATCCCAAAATTCATAACTCAAACACCAGGAATCAAAAATTCACAAAATGTACATGTAAATCATCATCAACCAGTCTACAATCATCACAAAAAATTTCAAGAATTTCTTTTATACTATGAGCATTTCACAATCAAAATGGTAGAATGTATCAAAATGTAGCACATGTGAAACAAACCTAGGTCAAACACAATTTCTACCATGCACAACTTTAACCAATAGGTCAAAAAAATTCTACAGTCAACAAGGAAGTCAAAGAAACAATTCTCATATTTTTCTGATTTTTCTATGATTTTTTATGAATTTTTAAAGGTCATTGTGATTTTTTTATGAATTAATTAAATTAATATAAATTAATTAACATAACCAGTGGCACAATTGTAATTAGTTGAGCGCGGGGGCGGTAAACGTGTTATTCAAAAATTCAAACGCAATTTTGGATCAAACACTCAACTATTTCCAGAAACTCGTCTTCTTCAACCCAGGCACACGAAGAACACATGAACTATGAACTAACACCAAAATGAACAAATTAATACTCGTTGGACTCGTCTAAGAACACACAATCCGAATATCAACCTATTTTAACCTAAATGTTCCTCTATTTTCCAAATCGATGAGGTTAGGGTTTTGGTTCATAATTTCAAATCCAGATTTCGCACGCTACAGTTCATCATTTCTAAAACCAAAAGCATCACTACATTCTACGTGAAACGTACTACACAAAGCACATGCCAATCGAGCAAATCGTGACATTCGAAATTTTGACATACCTGATGTGCAGTGCTGTTCTTGATGAGCTTTTCGTGATTCCACCTCAAACAGTTGAAGAAGGACAATAAGGAAGATGAATAGAAGAGCTATATTCAACTGCAGTAGCTCCTAGCACGCGAAATCTTCAAATGCCATGAACGATGCAACTTTGAACAGTCGTGTTTTGGTGCGATTTGGATGATGAAATGCTCAAACAGATGTAGAAGATGATGAGGCAAGATTAATGCAACAAGAATTTCGCAAATTGAGCCAAAATTGAAGAAGTTTGATGAGTTTTTTGGTTTTGTGTTCTTGAAGAAATTTTGAGAGAATGAAGAGTTTTGAGATCTGATTTTGGGATTGTGAATTTTCTGTTATGATTAGTGGATGATTATGTTTATATACTCCTGCTTAATCCAAGCTTAATCACACTCATTAGCCAAATTGAATTGATTAGTGAAATGGCTAATTTTCAAGTAAGGGCAAAATGGTACTTTCCAAAGCCAGCTCATTGCCACCTCATGGACAGCTCACACACTCTCCAAATGACATGTGTGAGCTGTTGCAACTTGTTTCACTCTCATTGGATGTGTATTTTAGAAATTCACTATGTGATGGTTATGCATCCAATTTTGCCATTTCATTTTACAAGTCAAATTCCAAACCACAAGGCCTAGGCATGTAATGATGATTCCAACAAGTTTCAAATACCATTTATGAGGTGTTGCAAAAATCCCCACTCAAAAATTCCAATTATTTCACAAGTTGGACAATTTTGCCCCTGGTTCATTTAACTGTCCAGTTGAAATTTGACTTTTTGCATTGACCACTTTTGAGAAAATCCAATTATGCACCATGAAAGTACATGTCAAATGGAGTTTGTGCATATAAAGAACTTGCAATTTGGACAAACCATGTGGAAATTATGGCCTCCTGATTATGGGTCATTTTTGAATTTCACTGAGCCATATCTTTCCAACCATACATGGGATTTTCAAGTTCTTGGACTTTTTGGAAAGGTAAGAACAAGATCTACAACTTTCATGTTGAACAAATTTTCATTTGAAGCTTCCTTGGACACGTGGTCTTGAGGTCAAAAACTTTCCATTTTTGGAAACTTCTATTACAAGTCACTTTCTATTTTTGGCAATTTTTGTCCTGACTTGATTTTCTTCATTCTTAAGCTTTGCAATGTCATTTAACACTTGTTCCAACATAAATGAAGTGTATCTAACTCATTTCCACCTCCAAATCCATCAGATCATGTACAGTTGACCACAGTTGACTTTTCAACTGACAGATGAATCAGGCAATGCGTAGATCAATCTGAGCTCCAATCTTCTGATGAAATGGCTCAAGGGTGACACCCTAGCCTCAATAAGCACAAAATAATCATAGAATGAACCCCATAACCATCATAAACCCCATCTCCTGACCATGCCCTGATTGGCCCAATGCAACTGATTAGGGTTGACCAGTGGTCAAAACCCTAATCTCAAGGAATCTGCTTCAACACTTGATTCTTCTGATGATAACCAACCATGATGATGATGTACCATTTCAATCAAGATGAAGACCAACATCCATTGAGAATCATGAAACCCTAATTCACAGCCCAATCCTCAGATGGCCAATGATCAGTCAGTAAACCCTAGGCTTGCATTTTTGACTCCTTCATCCTCTGATCAAAACTTGGGAGGATAGCTTGCACAATGTAACCACATGATATGCAATATGCCATGCCTAATGACCTAAAATGATATGCAATATGTTAATGCTAGTCCCAAGAGAGGAGAGCAAATTTTGAGGTGTTACAAAGGGTTGCCTTTACCCAGCAGCAGCGATATTCCCCAGCAGGGTGGAAATCGGAGCGATGGCGAGTCCCTCAGCAGAGTGTCTCGTGCTCCCCAGAAGAGTCCCTTGAGGGGGATGCCTTTTTATACATGCATCATGAAAAGATAGCATAGCATATTGCATAATAAATCGCGTAGCATTTCCATAATTATGGAGTATTACGCAGAAAAATCAATCATGCATCATATTGCAAGCATGAGCTTGTCTCAGACCGTGGTCATCGTTTGAGAAGTGGTTGCCTGAGAGTAAAGATGTTGCTCCGAGGAGTTTGGCACCGTTTTTTATCAACCGTACTTCCCCAGTAGTGCGATACTGGAGGAAACTTTTCCGTCGGACGGAGATGGGAATGTTACGCGATCAAGCGCGACTCAAGCCGTGGTTACCGTTTGAGATTTAGTTTCGCCGGATGGTGAAGGTGTTACTCTGAGGAGTTTAGCATCATGATGTCAGATCAGCAGTATTCCCCCAGTAGTGCGATACTGGAGGAAATTTTTTCCGTCGGACGGAGATGGAAATAAAATCAAGGGACGTTACGCGATCAGCGCGACAATCGGGGTTCAATTGGAGAAAGGGAAATGTTAAGGCATTTTCTGGAGATCGGGGTTCAATCGGAGAAAAGGAAATGTTGAGGCATTTTCTGGAGATCGGGGTCCAAACGGAGATTGGAGTTGAAGATTAAATCCGGGATGAGGTCCTCAGGATTATCTTCTGTTCATGTGTCACCTTAGACTTTGGCTGAGGCCAATGGAAGTCGTTATGGGTGTCTTCTGAAGAAGAGATGCACATGTTACCTTCCTTTTGTGAAGGTATACCCTCTGACAAGTCGCCCTCAGAGTGGTGTTGGGTGTTATTTCCGACATTGCCAGCGGAATTATCACAAGAAAGCGGAGAACGGGGTTCAAATGGAGAAAGGGAAATGTTGAGGCATTTTCTGGGGAGCGGGGTTCAAATGGAGAAAAGGAGACACGAGGTGTTTTCTGGAGAGCGGGGTTCACAATGGCGATCACAAGTTATCGTCAGGCGACTGGGGTTCAAAATGGAGAATGGGGTTCATTATTTGGCAAACAAGATATCGGGGTTCAAATGCAGTGATCCGGGATCATTTGCGCGAAAGAAAAATTTCGGGGTTCAAGAAAATGAAAAAAGAAGAGCAGAAAAGAGAAAATTTTCGGGGTTCAAGAAAAGCATAAAGAATAATAATAATCCCCAGCGGATGTGTGGTGTTCAGGCCATAGTTATCCCTGTGTTACCACTTATTTTGGTATCCAGGTCGACGTTGTTGTTTCGGTGATCAGGCCGACTTTCTCCGTATCAGACGGATTTTTCTTTCAAGACTGTTTCTTTGCCGATTCTGACAGGCATTGTTAATTATTTTCCCGTCCGAGTGCAAATTGTTCGTCTGTTCTTGGTATTCAATCACTCTTCATCCTGATCATCTGAAAGCCGAGGCTATTCATATTGACAGGTTCACAGTGGATTGAATAGGGGCAGCTGTAACACCTCAAAATTTGCCCTCCTCTCTTGGGATTAGCTTAACATATTGCATTGCATTTCTTAGGTCATTAGGCATTGCATAATTGCATATCATGTGGTAACATTGTGCAAGTCCTCCTCCTAGGTCTTGGAATGAAGATAAGAGGTTGGGATGCAAGATAGGGTTTCATTGAATTGATCATTAATCATCTGAGGATGTGTAATTCAAATTAGGGTTTCATGATTTCTCAAGGAGATTGAGCTTGATCTTGGTTGAAATGATACATCATCATCATCATGGTCTTGTTATCACCAAGAGATTCAAGGGATTGATCAGACACCTTGAGATTAGGGTTTTGACCACTGGTCAACCCTAATCATCTGTATTGGGCCAATCAGGGCTTGGCAAGGAGATGGGGTCTACAATGGATATGGGGATCATCATGTGATTATATTGAGATTATGGAAGCTAGGGGGTCATCATTGAGCCATTTCATCAGGAGTTTGAGGCTCAACTTGATCAATGCATAGCCAAATTCATCTATCAGTCAAAAAAGTCAACTGTGGTCAACTGTGCCAGGATTGATGGATTTGGAGGTGGGAGAGAGTTTGATATACTTCATTCATGTTGAAACAAGTTTCATTTGACATTTCAAAGATCAAGAATGAAGAAAATAAAGTCAGGAGAAAAGTTTCCAAAAATGGAAAGTGACTTGTAATTGGAAACTGCCAAAAATGGAAAGTTTTTCTCCTCAAAATTACGTGTCCAAAAATGCTTCAAATGAAATTTTGTTCAACATGAAAGTTGTAGATCTTGCTCTCACCTTTCCAAAAAGTCCAAGAACATGAATTTCTCATGTGTGGTTGGCAAGTTGTGATCAAATCATTTTCCAAAAATGCCTAAATTCAAAGTGGCATAACTTTCACATGGAATGGCCAAATTGGATGATCTTTCTTTGAGCAAAACCACATTTCACATGTACTTTCATGATGCATGATCAAATTTCATCAAAAATAATCATGGCAAAAAGTCATTTTTCAAGTGGATTATTTGAAAATTGGTGGGAAAATAGGTGAAATTTCAAAATACAAGGCTTTGGCACACAAGACCTATTCCAACACTTCACAAATGACAATTAGAACTTGCTTGAACTGTCATTGCACTGTTACATTGGTTAATTTGGAAAAGGACCTTTTGGACATTACACTTGAAATGGCATTAGCACTAATTCATTCAATTTTGATAATTGTGATTAAGAGATGGATTAAGCATTGGTATAAGACATTAATCATAACAGAATTGATAATCACTTTTCACATTTCTCAAGATTGTAACAGAATTTCCCTCCAATTCTCTCCAAATTCTCCAAAACTTTTTTGACATTTTTCATCAATTCTCATCAAATTCTTCATCAATTGCACTAGTTATTGTTGGATATATCTTCTACAAGGCTTTGTGAGGAACTATTGATCAAAACATTGGCAAGAACATGGAGGATTCGCAACTGTTGCAACTTCACTCTTCCATGGCAAATTGAAGAATCTTCGATCTGAAGCACAACTGAGCTAAGGCGTTCATTCCAATCACTTTCTTAAGCATCAAGCTTCATCTGTTTTGGTGTTTTAGCCATTGAAACGTCCAAATTCATCACTGCCATCATCACAAGGTACATTTTCGAATTTCTTCATTGATAAAATCATGATATGGCTTAGATAGATCTTTCAATGTAGAATGCAATGCTGTTTGTGGATTTGAATTTGGTTGAGAATCGAAGGAGATATTTGGATCTAAAGTTTGATGCTCAATTGTTTTTTCGCTCGATCCGTGCAGCATAGGTAGAATTAGGTTAAACTAAATCCATATCCATGATGTACGTGATTTGCTGGTGATTTTGATATATGATTTGTGCATTTTGGTTGAAAATTGTTCTTGAGCATTTTCTGGAAATTTGTTTGCTGAAGATGATGATGAAACGCGTTTTGATTCTGATTTGCCTGGCTGCGTTTTGAATTTGTGTTTCCCGCTAGCGTGAGCCAATGAGAGTGCGCCAACGAATTAATGAGGAACGGCGTCGTTTTGGACTTCGCTGAGAATATTACAAAAATGCCATTTCTGAATTTAATTTTCACTATTTCATTTGTTATTTCATTTTTGATCCATGAACTTTAAAAATTCATAAGTGATTCATTTTTTGTCCAAATTTTGAGAGGTTTTTTGCATTATTCTCCTTGTGATGTGTAGTTTTTAATGGTGATTTTTATGATTTTTGTGCACGTATGAAAAAATAAAATGCTTAGGGTTTGTTTGGATGTATGCTTCATGTGTATGTTTTACCATTTCCTTCATAAAATGATGATGATTCCATAGAAATTGATGTATTTTTTTGTGCATGTTTTGGACTCTTTGCTGGTGATTTTGATGTATAGTTTGAAATTTTTGGATCCCTGGTTGATGAGATATGAATTTTTGATTAGAGGTGTGACAATTTGTGTCACACCATACTTGGTGAATTTCATGATTTTATTTAATATGCTTGTGGACATTGGATTGAGCTAAATTTTTGCATGATTGAGCATATGGATGTTGAGAACACATGTGAATTTTTCTGGATTTATGGATGGCATTTCCTATTTGAGTGGAATTTTTCCCTCTGTTTGGTCATTTGTTGATTTTTTGTGATACATGTTGGTATTTGCTTTGTGAAATTCTGGTCATTAATTGGATGAGTGTGAAATTTGGTATGAGCATTGTAGACACATTATAGGTCATTGTGGTTTTGATCCCATTCATTTATCATGTTTTTTCACTGTTTTATGACTGATGGAAGTTGATGCTTGTTTTGATGCCTTGTGTTGGCTTGCTTTAACTTGTCTGGACTTTATGAATTTAATTTCCCTACTTCCTCTTGTTCAAATGAGCTGAAATTTGATATGCTTGACATGTTATGTGTTCTGTTTAGGTTGGAATTTTTGTGGAATTTATTGAGCTGTTTTGATAATGTTTTGATGGTGATCATTCTGTTTGGTCCTTTGAGGTTGTAAATTGCATGTTTTGTGCCTTTTCTTTCATGAAATGATGATAATGAATGATATGAGCATGGGACCAATTGGTTTTGTTTCTAAATTGATTGATTGTGATTTTAGATGATTTTCACTTGCTGTTTTGGATTTTTCATCTCCTTTGGACCCTAGGCTTGTCCTAGTGGTCTTGTTTCTCACTTTTGAATTGTGTTTCAGGTTGAGATGCAAATGCCTTAAGGAGATTGCTTCAAGTTAATTGAGTTTGATTTGGTTAATTGTTGTGAACTAACTTGTTTTACTTTGTAGGATGCTTGGCTCACTTGAGTTGATTGTGCATTGCACATTGCATTGTTTGATTGCACATTGTCTGTTGATTCTTATACTGTCTGTTTTGCTTTTGTGATTGGTATACTGACTGAATTAGATTGATTTCAGGTACCATAGTCGCTTTAGTTCTTTGAGAACTTGCTTGCTGTGCTTGGTTGTATAAACCAATTGAGGTAGACTCTCTTGTCTCCATGTAGTCTGGAAGACCTGGCCTGTTACTGGTCCAGGCACCTGTCTGAAGTCCTCTTTAAGAGGCGATGATTGTGATTGTTTATTTTTGTCCCCAAGCAGGTAAAGACCTTGATTGAGGCAATTGGCGGAACCCAAGAGATATGCAATCTATCTCCCGCTATTCTGTTGAGTCGTCCCTCTGCTCACACCACTGTGTTGATGCATTGGGACATTAACCCAAGATCTTGTACAGTTGTACAGTCAAGTCAGAGTCATGAGTATAGAAGGGTTCCCACTTCCTGAACCCACACTCCTTTGTCTGAAGCTCTCCCTGGCCAGGGATAAGAGCTGTGAAGTCTAATCTTCACTCACCTTTCATCTGGCTTCACCCTGACTCTCAATGTCAGGGTTAAGAGCGAACACTACCCTTGTACAGATGACTTGCCTCGGCAGTCTAACCCTTTGTTTGAGCCCGCTTGGACTGGATATAGTGTGTGCTAAATGTGGATGTTTGCTTTGCTTTGTTTATGCTTGCATGCTTGTTTTTCCTGGTTAGGGTTAGCTTGATGTTGTGCAGGTAGATAGAAACCATAACATAGGGCAATGATGCATGATAACATCTAGGCTCGAGTCCAGCTCCCTAGTAGTGTGTCCCCCTTTGTATCTGGTTAGAACTTCTTTCCCGTTCAGGGGAACTACGTCGCCCTGATCCTCATACCAGATGAGGTACGTAGGCAGGAGACCGTGCGAGGTCTCTCCGGGCACCCTTTTTCTTTTTTGTGTGTGTTTGCTCGTTAACCCTTTTGTGTGTCAGGATATGGATGTAAGCCCAGCGATTGGCTGTCCGTATCCCGAGTGTGTTTGTTTGGTTCGGAAGCCGATGTAAGTCCAGCGATTGGCGTTCGGGTTCCATGTTTGCCCGTGTTTGTGTGTGTCCTGTTTGGCGTGCGTGAGCCGAACTACGGCAGCTCTGATTCTCGTTCCAGACGAGATACGTAGGCATAGGACGCGATGTCCTAGCGAGCCCTCTTCCTCTTCCCCCCACCTGTGTTGTCTTCAGTGCGTGAGTGTGTGATGTTTGTTTAGCAACCTTTTCTTTCTTTTAGAGCGTGGATCCCGTCGAGTACGACGGACGTGAGGGGTGCTAATACCTTCCCTTGCGTAACCGACTCCCGTACCCTTTCTCTTTGGTCGCGAGACCATGCTTTTTCCAGGTTTACTCTGAGCGTTTCCTTTCCCTATTTTGGGATAAATAACACACGGTGGCGGCTCTGTGTTGTTTTGTTTTAGCCCGCCGGTTGTTTTTCGCGGATGCGACACTATAGTTCTTAGAAACTTCATTCACACCTCCAAAAAGAAAACTTCTTCGAACCCTAAAAAGCTTCTTTTGAACCTTCACATATATCTTTAAAAAAGACCCCCAAAAAATATTGGGATAACATTAAGTATAAAATAAGAAGAATCACTCAACCATCCAAATTGTCATGCGTGTTCTTCCAAGTATATTCAAGCCTTGGATTAGCCCCCACTAAAATTACTAGGTACTTAAACAAGAGGGATTCAATCCTATAGTGGAGGAAATCACATGCAGAGACCAAAAAGGTCGTCCACATTAACCGTTGTGAGAATACTCTTAAAGAAATTAACCCAAAGACCCAAAGCCAATTCAAACCGCCTTATGATAATATTAATACTCCACGGATTCTCAATAATATGGACTACCAAAAGAAGGGTGTCATCTGCATATTGATGGTTAGATACCACTAAGTCATACAATCCCACCCTAAACCATGTGTAAAGACCAAGCTCAACAGCTCTAGCAAATAAACCACTAACCCTCTCTGCCACATGGATAAAAAGGAAAGGACTTAATGGATTCTCTTGCTTTAAACCCATTTGGATGGTGATCTCTTATGTTTGGAACCTTTTAACCAACATTGTAAGATTCCCTGAAAACACACAAGCTTTCATTCAAGACCTCCAGTTCTCATTAAACCTAAACCTGATAGGCATAAAATCAAGAAAACATCAACTAACTAAATCATACGCTTCCTCGAAGTCCACCTAAAAAGTAAGACATGATTTCTTAGATCTTTTGGCCAAGTCTATCACTTCATTAATAACACCACTTCATCAAGCAACATCCTCCCTTTGAGGAATGTTTGTAGATTAGGAGAAATAAAGTTTCTCCATTGCCAACCCAAGTCTAGAAGCCATCACTTTAGTCACCAACTTATGTGAGGATCCAACCAAAGAAATTGGCCTAAAATCACCCAGCTGAGTATGAGATATAACCTTAAGAATCAAAGTTACAAAGTAGGATGCAAAGCGACGAGGTAAAGGTGTAAAGTAGTAAAGTTGGTCAAACGTGATCCTCAAATTTTCACTAACTAAATTAACAATCTTTTCAGAAAGAAGAAATTGAAACCATTTGGGCTTAGGCTTTTGTTACCCTCACACTAAGACACAACAAAATCTAACTCCTAAATTTTGAAGAGAGTCGTCAAAGTAAGAGTATCATCTTTCGAAGGGAAAGTAAAAAGACACCATCAAGATGGAATCTATCGGCATTTGATTTTTTAAAAGGATATGAGGAAAACTTAACAACCTCTTGCCTAGATTCAGACTCTCCTTCAACCTTAAAAAAATAATATATATGTCTCCTTATAATAAAATTGAATGTATATACAAGATAAAAAATTTAAAAGTACATTTTTAGAAATAAGTTTATATAGTTGCAAAAAGGAAACATTTTGATATTAACTCTTCAAATATACACACACACACACAATTTTTTTTATTTTTTTATTGTTTAATATCCTTTTTTCTCTCGTATGTTAATCTCAAGGTTCGTTTTGGTCCTTTAACTAAACAAACTCATATTGATCCTTTAACTTCTCAAAATGTATCATGTTAGTCATTTTTGTCTAATTCAAAACAAATTTAGCGATCAATTTTTGAGTTTTTCCGTTGTTAATTAGACGAAAAGGATTAACATGATACATTTTGAAGAGTTAAGAGACTAATATGAACATTTTTTAAATTCAAGAATCAAAATGAACTTTGAGAATCGGTCTTCACTTTGACCTCCTCATCTCCCATCTCCTTCGTAAGTACAAGCGCATTGGTCATTGCTTGAGTTTCCACTGCAGTAGCATTGAAAAAGCCTTGTTGATTCCAGCTTGCTTCCGCATCTATCTTTCCTTCTTCTTTCTTAAACACCGCTCTTATGTTCTACTCATTTGGAATCTCAAGGTTCGCATCTATGTTAACGATGATTTGTATTTTATTCTAGATGTGAAACATCTAGGACTTTCCGTTGATTTTTTCACTGATTTGAGTTTTCGTAGTGAGGGATTCTATCATCTGAAGCCTCCTTCACATGTTATCAATCTAATTATTATGCTCTTCATCATTGTAGAAAATGATTTTCTTCTGGTTTAGAATGTGATCCTCGACAGTGTGAGGCTTCCTTCTCTGCATATTGTCTATTTCAGTGCTAAGGTCTTCATAGTGGATGTGAGTACTGCTTTTTCTCCTAAGATTATTCTCTTTTTGAGTTTTCATGTTATCACTCATTTGATGGTCAGTATTGTTTGTATCTTTTCTGAGGTTTTTCTTTGTGTCCATCTCTCTGATGTAATCAAGAGCTCATTAAACATGTGGAAGGAAACTTACAAAAAATGCTCCAAATAAAATGAATATTTTATTTTATTTATGGTTTTATTTTATAATAGCTAATCATTTTCGTATTTGTTATCCCACATCTGAAGTTTTATATGTCTAATTGACATTATCTTTAATGCATTGGAAAGCTTAGAAAATAGTCTACGATTCATCTATTAGGGTCAAGATGAAATTATGCTTCATTATTGCTCGAAAATATTCATCGATAAGAATGAGAAGATGAAGGAAATGCAATGAATATCCACTTTCTCCACTGCCTTTAAGTGTGCGACATTTCATTCTCAAGCCATTATTAATAGAATAGTTGGCTGAATTTGTAGAATTTCTTGAGTTATTATTGTAAGCTACCATTTATCTATAAATAGGGAGTTGATCATGAATGAAAAATCAAGTTGAATTTTATTAAACAAACACATTGTGCGATTTTGAGAGCATTTCTCCTTTGGTTCTGGGTTGAACCATATTTTAATCTTATCAAGAAACCAAGTTTCTTGTGGTCATCTTTGTGAGATATTAGATCGGACACTAGTATGGTCGAAGGTTAGCTTCTTGGTTTGATAATTCGACCGAACCTTAGCATTCCGTCAAAGTCTGTTCACATGTTGTAGTCGAAGTATACTAGGATTGAGCATGTCGAATTGAGCATGTTTGTTATGTCCAATTGTTTAAGTTAGCTTGTTCTCCAAGGTAACTTGTGTAATGTGTATGTGTATAAAATCCCATTAGTTTAATATTTTATTTTTTTTATAAATAGCATACTAGTCTCTCATCATTGCAAGAAGGCAAATCCTAATTAGGGAGAGAGAGATTATTTTCTATTCTGTAACACTTGTAATCTTGTTTCAAAGAGACAGTAAAGAATAGCAGTTTATAACCAATTTTATTGTGTTCTTATTGTTTTCTTCTTTTCTATCTTTATGGGTTTGTTACCGATCAAGAAACAAATTATACTTTGTAATTATGGCATCATTTTCACAACAATCTTCAATAAGGCTTATCATCCTTTCTTATTCATAAAAAGAGTGTGGCTCCTCATTTCTATGCCTTTCCATCATTTTCTTTCTTAATTTTATTTTGTTCCAATTATACCCAAAATCAAATATTGTAATTTTGTGATTGCTACTATATATTATCATCATAAATCACAAGTTTCACAAATATAACAAAGTATGAGAAAATTTGTCGAATCATAAGAAATTGGAGAGAGTTGAAAAGAAATATATATTTGAGAGAAAAGAAGAGAAAATCGAGAAAAAATATCTCTTTGAGAATATGGAAGAAAAAATAAATAAATTTTAAAAAGAATGAAAAAAAAGTTTAATTGCAAAAAAAGGAGAAGCACTGCCACTTTCAATTCTCAAAGGTGGAAGGACAAAACAAAGAAGAAATGTGATTCATCATCTAAGGAAACCACGATTGAAAACAAAGGCAAAACTATTACCTCTTCTTCAAATGTTTCAACTAACAAAAGTGTTTGGTCTTAAGCATATTAAAAATTTCTATGCGAGTGATTCTGAATTTTAATTTAAATTTCTTCCACATGCTTAATGAGCTCTTGATCCAAAGCTTGGGAGGTCCTATGACAAGGGCACATGCTAGGAGAGTCAACGGTGCTCTAATACAATTTATGAACAAACCAATTGGAGTAAGGAACCAATTGAAAGAAAATGGATTAAGACTTGTTATTTTGACCCAAGCTAATGAAGAGGGCATGTCATGTGGGATTTTTGCCCCTTTTTAATGTTTTTAATTAATTATGTTGTAATAAAATGTGTTAGGGCCTAACTTGTTAAATATTAACTGAAAACACTTGTGTTTTTTTGTGTGTTTTAAATATTCTAAAGCTCTTAAAGCTTTAAAATTATGTGGCTTTTATATTTATAAGTAAATAATGGCCTGGAGAAATAAATAGGTAAATATTTGAAGGAGGGAGAAAGAGAAATATGGAATGCATTCATCTAGTGATATCAAGAGCATGGTTCATATATGATCATTTCTTTTTGAAAATTTCAATTTCCATTCTTATTAGCTTGTATTGAATCATATATATAAAAAAACATCGAAAAAAAAATCATTAAATTTTTTTTGGTTGTGTTTAAGCTTGTGATTATCCATATTGCTTTATTTGCCGCCACAATCTTGTTTACCTTGTTAATTTTCTTTGTCTTAATTTATCTCCTTTATTTCCTTGTTTTATTTCTCTTTTCAATTCATTTCCATCCTTTTGAGTATTTACCATTTGAATTTTATTTTTCTTGTTGGATTGAATTTGGTTTCTTTAAAGAACAAAAAAGAGCAATTGAGTGGAAAAAAGAAAGAGTAACCATGTAAAAAAACAAATTTGAATGTAAACATGTGAACATTATTATTATTATTATTATTATTATTATTATTATTATAATTATTATTATTATTATTATTATTATTATTATTATTATTTTGTGATTAACCATGTCAAATTCAGGTGGTGATGATTATAACATCCTACTTCCTGACTCGACAAATAACTAAATAAACCATGTAAAACACATACCCTTCAAGTAGGATGCTACTCAAACAATAACCAACACATACATGAACCACATAATTAAAATTTAAATCATTTGATGAGTTGCAGAATTATAACATACTTTGCATAAAAGCCTCAACATAATATGTTTGAAAAGTGGTTCATCATCAATAGAAATAAAAAGATATGCAACATTGGAAAACATATAAAAGAATAGCACATTCCCCTCGTGTTACATATCATAGTGAATCAAACTATAAGACTTGATCGATAAGCAACTAAAAAGGCACAACACCATCCTCAACATCAAGCTCCTACTTAGGTACATGATTGTATGTACTCTAGAGGAGCACAGACGCAACAACACAAAAGGTGTTGAGAATACGTTCGAATAATAATCAGTGCACAAAATAATTGGAGTAGATTCACATATCACAAATTATGCGTATACCAAACATGCACCACAATTTCGTGTATTCATATTTCACTCACATCATGATCAATCATCAATCACACAAATTATACAAGAGTATTCATCAATACACAAACATCTCATTTGCACAACCATTATATAATGCAATACAACATCGACTCAACTCATGCACGTCACGATCCCCACTCTAAACTGAACTTACAACTCAACTCTATATGCATGCGGTACCGACTCAACATTTGGTTCTTCATATGAACCGAGTTACAACATCTAAACCCTGAGCCCCCACTCCGGGCTTGGGACAAGTCACTAGTCCCCACTCTGAACTCGTGACTCGCCTCTTTCACGACAATAATAATATATGATGCATGTCATATCATAATTCAATGACAACAACACAACAATGAATACAACCCCACTTTGACTGTAAGTAATCATGCAACAACAACAATATAACAAAGATTACAACCCCACTCTAACTATAATCACGCATGCATTCAATGCATCATGAGTAGTCCTTAATCTAAACCACCAATCTCATCAATCATCAACACGCATGTACGATAATTTACAAAATTATACATACAATTCACAACATATACTCACATATTGAACATACATCTACACATAATTCAAACATATTAGTTTATCTTATTAAACTCGACCAAACAGTAACCAAACAGCAACCAACGGTCATTGGAATCATAAAATGGACTGACCATTCGACACAAAAACAACACCCATGTATTTCCATCTTTGCCATGTGAGCACAATATCTCATTGGGAGGAGGCTCGCTGGGCGAGATCGTCCAGACTTGCAAAAACCAGAATGCAATTTTGCCATTGTAGAACCTCCAAACTCCTCCAATTCAATTCTAAACATTCCCAACCAGCCCAAAATTGATACATATATGATTAACACATATTACCATGCTATTTCTCATTAAATTAACATGGTGTTCCATCATTTAACCATAAAAATTCATATTCAGGATCATACATAAAAACTCCTCAATTTCAGCACAACACTTCACTCATGAGAAATTTAACATGAATAATAAACCATACAACATCAAGCATGAATTTCAATCAATTAGTTGCACAAAAACATAATCATATTCATCGAACTCATCAAACAATTAATCAAAAAGAAATAATAACCCTATTGGAGTTTAAGGTAAACCTTTTTACCCTTTCATGATTAGGGTACCCTTAGATGAATAATCTCTCTCTTACCTTGTAAATCCAGCAAAAGCAAGCTATCAAGAAATCTATAAGGTTTTCTCCTCCAAGCCCTAGCACTCCAAGACTCTTATTCTCTATTCTCTTCTTTTTCACGTTCCATCACTGAAGGTGATAAAAAATACACAAGAAGGGGGGAGGGGGTTAATTGTGTATAACTAAAAAATCTCTTTTCACTTCTGATTCTGAAATATAAGATTCTGAAACATGTTCAGAGTCTGATACCAGAGTAAGTATCAGCAGTGAAAAGTTTTACTTCCTTTTCTTCAACTCTGTTTCAGAACCTAAGGTTTCAAGCTCAGACTCTAATATGAGTAAGAGGATGAATCATAACTGAGTCTGACTTTAGAGTATGTTTGCACAATGAAATATAAATACGAATTAAATAGACACACAATATATCCTGGTTCCTCTCAAACCAAGAGTAGTCCAGTCCCCTTCATCGCAAGAGCTTTTAATTATAATCAGGCTGATTACAATTGCTTAAGCCAACAACTTAAACCTTCTTGCTCAATCACACCTGATCAAGACTTCCTTACCTAAACACCCTGTTTAGGACTTCCTTTCCTTAAGCTCATGTTAAAGACTTCCTGCTCAGTCACCCTGACTAAGACTTCCTACTCTTCTTGCAAGCATGAGACTTCAATGCTTAAGCACCCGACTCGAGACTTCCTGCTCTGCCCATAAGCATTGAGACTTCAATGGCTAAACAACTCATTCATGACTTTCCTACCTTAATCTCATGTTAAGGAGTTTTTCTCAATCTCACAGAAAGAGACTTTTTTGCCTAATTAATCAGATTGGTACTTTACTCTGATCATAACGGCTAGAGTCTTAAGATCTCTTAATTAAAGAGTCTAACATTAACCTTGTGTTCATTTGAGTGCTTCTTGGATAAGCAGATACACAAAGGTTTACACTCTTGAGCATAATTTGAGTTGTTTGCTCCTGAGTGTGGAAGAATTAAGTGGTCAATCTTCTTCTCTCCTTGCACATAGTTTCTCTTGGTGTGCCTTTATGTTCTTATGATCTTCCTTGATCATTTTCGCTCTGCTCTCACACACTTAACCCTTGTGGTTATATTTTTTATTTAGTGTGTATTTCTTACATCTTTGTTTTTTGAATAAAACACATTCTCTCTCTCAACCAATGCTATGATCAGGTACCACATCTTTGTGAACACAGTCACATATTCTTCAACTCATATTCATCTTGGTCAGAACAACAATTTGAATGTTTTCAATCTTCATCTATAAATAAATTCTAAGAATAGATCTGTTGAAGATTAAAACTACCAAAGATACAAGTAACTGTTGAAGGTCTTTACACTACGCCAAAAAGGTTTTTTAACAGTGCATCTTAGACAGCGCTTTTAAAAGAAAGCGCTGTCTAAGGTTAAAATAAAAATAAAACATGGAAAATGTTCTAAAAAAATAATGAAAGCGCTGTCTAAGGGGGGGTCTTAGACAGCGCTTTTAGAAAGCGCTGTCTAAGACCCCCCCTTAGACAGCGCTTTTAGAAAGCGCTTTTAAATATAGACCTTAGTCAGCGCTTTTGAGAAAGCGCTGTTTAAAGTCTTTCAATTAAAAAAAAAATTAAAACCAAAAGCGCTGTCTAAGGTGGGGGTTTAGAAAGCGCTTTTGGAAAGCGCTGTCTAAGGCATATCTTAGAAAGCGCTTTCCACAAAAGCGCTGTCTAAGGTCTAATTAAAATTAAATTTCAGACTTCTATTTTCGTTCTCAGTTCTTTTTGTTTTCCCTCCTGCGATTAAACCCCTCCAGCGAACCCTAACAGCGAACGAGAATACATTGTAATCATTCGGTTTCAATACCAGAAAGTGTTTGAAGAATCGGTTTCAGAACGTCATTTCTACTGCGGTATGTTCTTCATTTCTGTATTTTTTCATTTCTGATTCAGTTCGTCATTTCTACTGCGTTTTGTTCGTCATTTCTTAACATTTTCATTCATTTGGTTTCAGGCATTGCAAGTGTTTGAAGAATATTTCATTTCTGAAAGTGTTTGAAGAATCCTTCATTTCGGTATGTTCTTCATTTAGGGAAATATCAGTATTTGCAAATAACTTCATCAGTATTTTTCATGCTCTGTTATTTTGTTTAGTTCAATGCTTGCTCTTTTTGTTTGTAAAATACACTGTTGATGCTCAATTGCCAACCCTAACTGAATGAGAAATAAAAATTCTTGTTCTTGTCTTTATGTAAGTGCAAGCATCTTTCTTTATCATCTAATATGCAAATATGAATACCTAACAATATCACATTAATTATGAGTACTATTTTTGTTGCATTATTCTACATGTACATCAAGTATTTTGTCCAAATATTTGAATATAAAGTTTAGGCGAGTAATGGGGTCCATTTATAGACTTTTAGATTGAACACATAAGATTTTGGACATGAAACATGGTTTTCCCACATAAAAAGGTAGGTAGGTAGTATTAAATTTCATACATTGTTTTGTTACAGTGTCTGTGTCTACTTGACTTTAAACTCTAAATATCATTTTGGATTTAGATGTTCAATATTGTTCAAACTTCATGTTTCCTTAGTGATTATACTTGAAGATTGAATAGGTAGTTTTTTTTCTTTTTAACTGTGAAAGTGTTGTTCATCTCACTTTCATTCTAAAGGAACAAGATTTCTCCCATAAAATGATTGAACGAACTCTAATATAGTTATAGGTATAGTTATAGGTATATTGTAATAGAAAAAGTTTGATTCTTGTAATATAAAAAATGAAAGTGATGAGGTAATTAAAGTTGGTATATTGGCGTATCGGATACGTTATTGAAGTTTATATTAACATTGGTTATGTATAGGTTTTTGAAGTTTAAAATGAATTGAACTTTATAATTGTTAGGATATTCAAAGATACTACCTTAGTTATGTATTTTCTTCTGGATTAATTGTTTACTTTAATAAGTAGGAAAACCATGGATAAAACATGGATCTGTGCCGATCGAATGACCAAAGAGTACGAGAGTGGGGTTTTGGAATTCGTTAAGTATGTTGTTCAACACGCTGAAAACCCCAGACGAATGCATTGTCCTTGCTTGCGTTGTTGTTATATTGGTAAGGTTGACGCACATGGATTGAAATCGCATTTGCTGAGGCATGGAATTGATCAAAGTTATCAGTGTTGGATATTTCATGGTGAGAAAATTAACGAGAATGTTGAATCGAGTGGAAAAAGTAATACGACCTATGCTTCATACGACAAAGACACGGAAACATACGATTGTGATCGAGTTGAAGAGATTGTAGAAGCACTGGAAGAAGATCTTCATGATTGTCCTGAAATGTTTGAGAGGATGGTAAGCGATGCAGAGAAACCGTTGTACAAAGGTTGCACTAAATTCTCAAGACTTTCTGCGGTATTAAAGTTGTACAACTTAAAGGCGGGCAATGGATGGTCGGATAAAAGTTTCACAGAGTTGTTGGCCCTTATGAGAGAAATTCTACCGGATGATAATGTTCTTCCTAATCGAACCTATGAGGCAAAAAAAATGTTGTGCTCTATTGGCATGAGCTATGATAAGATACATGCTTGTCCTAACGATTGCATTTTGTTTCGTAACGAATATGCAATGTTAACTGAGTGCCCTAAATGCGGTTTGTCTCGATATAAGAAAAGATTATCTCCCGCAAAAGTCTTATGGTATTTTCCGATAATTCCGAGATTTAGGCGCATGTTTCGTAGTGAAACCGATGCAAGACATCTTACTTGGCATGCAGATGAAAGAATTATTGATGGAAAGTATCGGCATCCGGCTGATTCACCACAGTGGTCGAAGATTGATAATGATTATCCTGAGTTTGGATCAGAAGCAAGAAACCTTCGATTGGCATTATCTACTGATGGAATGAACCCACATGGTCTTCAAAGTATCTCACATACCACATGGCCTGTGATTCTTATGATTTATAACCTACCTCCGTGGCTATGTATGAAGCGTAAGTACATGATGTTATCTATGTTAATCTCTGGGCCTAAACAACCAGGGAATGACATAGACGTATACTTGACACCTCTGATCGAAGATTTAAAGATTTTGTGGGAGAATGGTGTGGAGGTTTATGATGGATATAGGAAAGAAAGTTTCAATTTGAGGGCGATGTTGTTTGGCACAATTAATGATTTTCCAGCATACGGGAATCTATCTGGGTATAGCATTAAAGGTCAACGTGCGTGTCCTGTTTGTGAAGACGGAACCGATACGATTCGATTGGAACTTTGCCAGAAGAATGTGTTTCTCGGTCATCGTAGATTCTTACATTCTAAACATCACTACCGTGGGTGGAGAAAAGCATTCAATGGAGACATCGAACATCGTAGAGCTCCACCCGCATTGTCAGGTGAACAAGTTTTTGAAAAGGTGAAAGATGTGCGTACTGAGTTTGGCAAGCCTTTTGCACATAAGATTGTGAAAGGTGGGTGGAAGAAAAGGTCGATATTTTTTGAATTGCCATATTGGAAGTCTTTGTACGTGAGACATTTTCTCGATGTTATGCATATTGAAAAAAACGTATTTGAAAGTGTTATCGGTACATTACTCAATATAAAAGGCAAGTCTAAGGATGGCCTTAAAGCAAGGGAGGACATGTTAAAAATGGGAATGAGAACTGAATTAGCACCCGTGAAGAAAGGAAGACGAACATATCTACCACCTGCTGCTTTTACTTTATCTAGAAAGGAGAAAAAAAAATTGTGTAAGTCTCTGAGTGAAGTTAAGGTTCCAGAAGGATACTCATCTGATATCAGAAGACTTGTTTCTATGAAAGACCTCAAGTTGAAGAATTTGAAGACACATGATTGCCATGTTATAATGGAACATTTTCTACCGATAGGTATACGTTCTATTTTGCCAGAAAAAGTAAGAAGTGCCATAACTAAATTGTGTTTTTTCTTTAGGTCAATTTGTAGTAAGGTGATCGATCCCGAGATCTTACCAACACTACAAAAAGAGATTGTAATTACCTTGTGTGAGCTTGAAATGTATTTTCCTCCGTCTTTTTTTGACATAATGGTTCATTTAGTTGTTCATCTTGTGAAAGAGACACAGTTGTGTGGACCAGCTTATATGAGATGGATGTACCCTGCTGAACGGTATATGAAAATATTAAAAGGGTACGTGAAATCCCGAAGTCGACCAGAGGGTTGTATTGTTGAACGATACATTGTTGAAGAAGCTGTTGAGTTTTGTACTGAATATATGTCTAACGTTCAATCGATTGGACTCCCCAGAGCTCAGATTTTCGACAAAATGGAAGGTAAAAAATTAATTGGGAATAAAATTGTGACAATATCAAGGGATGAACGGGATCAAGTTCATTTGTATGTTCTGCACAATAATAATGAGGTTGAGCCATATGTTGAAATGCACAAGGATGTACTCCGAAGGTTAAATCCGAACAGAAATGAAAATTGGATAGTTATAGAGCACAATCAAAGTTTCATACAATGGTTGAAGGATCATATTTATTTGAAGCGCTCTTCAGATCCTTCTTCGGTAACAGAAATATTGAGATGTTTGGCATATGGTCCAAGTTTGCATATGTTTTCTCATAGCGCATATTCAATTAATGGATACACATTTTATACCAAAGAACAAGATGATAAGAGTACTATGCAAAATAGTGGTGTCACCGTGCTAGCTGAAGCAATGCATATATCAAGTATGAAGGACTTAAACCCCAAATATGCAAATTTGTCATATTTTGGAGTTATTGAGCACATTTGGGTGTTTGATTACGAGAAGTTTCAGATTCCCATCTTTGGTTGCAAGTGGGTGAATAGTAGTGGCATACGAATGGATAAGTCTGGATTTTTGCAAGTTGATCTTACTAGGGTGGGGTACAAAGATGAACCTTTTATTCTAGCATCTCAAGCTAAACAAGTGTTCTATGTGAATGACCCAAAGAGTACAAAATGGTCTATAGTGCTTTTCTCTAACAAAGTGACTGATGATAGCGGTGTCGATCAATGTGATATTGATGTTGAGAATGAGTCATGCATTAGACGGAATGAGTTGAATAGAAATGATGAAGTTGAGGATCTTATACCGGATGAGTCATATATAAGAAACGATCATAATGAGGGAATTTGGATCAATTCATCCGTACGCATTGCTAAGAAACAAGTGATTAATATTCCAACAAAGAAAAGAAAGAGATGTTAGTGACTTAGGTAAATTATCCATGGTTTCTTTATTTATTTATTTTCAATTGTTTTGATTATAAGTTATATGTGATAATGCATGATTTCATTATATTTTTGTTTTCAATTGCTTTGATTATAAGTTATATCTGATAATGCATGATTTCTTTATTTTTTTGTTTTCAATTGCTTTGATTATAAGTTATATCTGATAATGCATGATTTCGTTATATTTTTGTTTTCAATTGCTTTGATTATAAGTTATATCTGATAATGCATGATTTCTTTATTTTTTTGTTTTCAATTGCTTTGATTATAAGTTATATTTGATATTTGATGGTTTCCTTGGTTTATTACAGGTTAGACATGGCTGATGACCAACATGAGGAAGTTAGTAAAAAAGTATCCGCGGAAGAAGAAATTCGAAGAGGCATCACAGTAATGAGAAGGGTGGTCCAAGGAAGATCTTGAGGCATCATACTAGATGTCTATTGGAGCAACCAGGGACAGCTTATAGAACCTAATGGGCATACCTTAACTAGTTTTATCGGTGCACTAGTAAGGAATGAAATTCCCATTACATGTGATGATTGGAGAAACAAAGAGCTGAATGAGTCCAAAGAAAAAATTTGGAGTGAGATAAAGGTACAATCATTTGGCCCTTAATTATACGGTATCAATTATGTTTTTTCAATTACCGATACTAACTATCAATCTGTATGTTTTTCTTAGCGATGTTTTAACATCGAAGAAGAAAGAAGAGGTTTTTGTATGAAATTGGCCGGAAAGCTTCTAAGAGGGTTTCGGATATTTTTATCATCCAAGTTCCTTAAGGATGCGGATGGTAATTTTGTGGATGCGGAGCTTCCTAAAAAATATGAAAGTTTGATATCGGCTGAAGAATGGGAAGCTTTCAAATCCAAAAGACAAGACCCGGTTTTTCAAAGAATAAGTGCTACAAATTGGAAAAGAGCATCAAGTCCCGCATATCCGTATCGAAAAGGACGTGTCGGATATGGACGCTTAGAACAATCCATGGTAAGTATTTATAAATTGCGATAACAAATTTGTTCATCATATATTAGTTTTATCTGATCAAATTGTATGACTTAATGTGTAGCTGCAGAAGGAGGAAAGTTCAGAAACATCTCTTCCTGCACATGTTTTGTGGAAGGAAGCCCGTGTGGGCAAATCTGGAGTTCCTCAAGAAGAAGTTTTACACGTATACCAGAAATGTGTAAGTATAACATTTTTTCATTGATTGAATAACATTTTTATACACAAATATTTGACAAGTATACGGTATTCATCTGATTTTTCAGGAGGAGCTATCTCAGTCTTTATCTCCCGATGATACTAAGGGCATACTTAGTCGGGCATTAGATGTCCCTGAGTATTCTGGTCGGGTGAGGGGTAAGGGATTTGGAGTCACTCCGACCTCCCTGAGTATTAAAAAAGGAAAGGCTCCTAATAATCGGGAGCTTCATGCAAGATTGGAAGCCATGCAAGCTGAGCTTGATGCATTGAGGAGAGAAAGAGAGGCTAGCGCCTCAACAGTATACAGAGATGCTTCGGACAAAGACAGTATCAACTGTACCTTTCAGCCGAACATTCCAGAGGTAATTACATATAATTGTCTTAAATTGAACTATTTGCTTAAATTATGTATTTGACATATATACACATTAACGATTTCTTGTTATTATTGGTTTTAGGGCATTTCCCATTGTCAGCTGTATTTGTCGTCACCATACTATCGGATGGTTGGCAAGGGAAAAGTGCATAACGTTAGCGGAGTATTACTCCACACTAGAGAGCTCCCTGCTGGATGTTTGAAGGTATCAGTTGATATTGCAGTTGAGCCGAATGCAGCATTACCATATCCTAGCGATGATTCGGATGCAACAACGGTGCACGAAGCAGTAGGTTCGTTTGTTGCATGGCCGACAAACCTCATATGCGTAGGATATGAGGTATGCTTAAAACTTATGTTAACTTTAATGTGTATATTCAAAGTTTAAAATTTATGCTTAAAATTTTACTTACATATTTTCCTTGGTTATGTTAAATAGACTCCCACAAAATCCAAATCAAAAGATAATGCGATTCCACGGCATACCGAGTCCACGGTTTCAAGAAAAGAGGTAATATACAATTATATGACATATATTCATGGAAGTTGTTACATTCTTAATTTGATCTAACTATTTATATGACATGTAGCTTCAAGAAAATGAGGTTAGCAATGCCTCCGCACAACAAAAAAAGGAGGTTAGCAACGCCTCCGCACGGGTAAAAAGTTCTGGTGCTAAGAAGACCGTAGCTAGGAAAAAACCTACCACCAAGTATAGGTCGTGCCTCAGGACATTTCTAGAGATGACCGATATACCGACCGGAGGTGTTCGGACTGTACATATGGAGGTAGGGATTTTCAGCTTTGATTACGACCAAATGATTGGTAATGAAGACTTCATGCAAGTTTTTAGTCATGAAGAAATCGGCGTCACCGTTGTCAATACATATATTAGGTAAATCCGGTCTACTTTGTTTTATTAATTAAACAACTTATGTTAATGATGTTTACTTTATGTTAATGATGTTTTTATATTAGGTTTTTGTATGACAAATTGATGCGCCCCAATGGTTTGGACGTGTCATTCGGATTCTTAGCACCCGCGACCGTCAACTTAGGTTTAATCTTAAGTAGACCGGATACCGTGACGGAGTACGTTCTTCGGATCCTCATGGACAATAAAGATGCGGAGAAGTTGTTTTTTATACCGTTTAATACCGGGTTAGCATTTCATTCTAAATTCATCTATTATAATTATTTTCCAAGTTACCATCTAACATTTGCCTAATCATTACAGTGGACATTGGTTGTTGCTCGCAATCAATCCTATCCGAGAAATTGTGTATTATCTTGACTCGTTAGGAAATGATTGGACAACATACCCGGATATGAAGGTCCTAATTGACACGTAAGTGAGAATGTTCAAAAATTTTCTTAGTTTATGTGAATTGTTCTAATTGCTTCATTTTTATTTTATTAGCGTCCTACAAGCTTTTCGGGCCCAACGAGATATCCAAACCTCAAGGAGGGGCGCCAACTCCATTACATGGATTAAAGTGGCGGTATATTTTTAATTACCACATTTTTTATTATATTAGTGATGACACTTGATAAAACTTAGGATTTATAATCCATATTTTTTTTTCATATGTAGTGTCCTCAACAACGTAATCAAATAGATTGCGGGTATTTCATGTTGAGGTTTATGCGAGATACTCTTGCTTTGGGCCGATTAAAGATTCCCACCGATGTATGTATTTCTAACTTATGAGTTATTTTTATATTTACACATATCTCATATAATTAAATAGTTGGAATTAATTCAAAATATGTTATATTATTATGTAGTACTTTGATGAATTCAAGTGTGCATTTTATACAAAGGATCAAGTGGACGAAATCAAAGAGGAGTGGTGTCAATTCATGATAAAGCTCAATGTTTGTTCATAAATTTGTGTAATTAATGTGTACATTTGTAGTATATGTTATGACTTGTAAATGTGTACATAAATTTGTATATATTTTGATACATTTAAGGCAAAATTGGTTTGAATTGGTATATATATATATTTGTTAGCCAAAAATTGGTAGAAAAAAGGCCAAAATGGCATATATAAAATGTGATAATTGTCTGTCAAAATCTGGTTGAAAACAGGTAGAAATTCTGGTTTATAAACCTGGAAAAAATGTGGTTTAAAACAAAAGCTTCAAAAATTTTCGTATACCTTAGACAGCGCTTTTGTAAAAAGCGCTGTCTAAGGGGGGGATTAGAAAGCGCTTTAGGCAAAAGCGCTGTCTAAGGGGGGGGCTTAGACAGCGCTTTTTGAAAAGCGTTGTCTAAGGTATACCTAAAAAAATTAAAATAGGAGGGTCTTATAAAGCGCTTTTGGCCAAAGCGCTGTCTAAGGGGGGGGGGGGCTTAGACAGCGCTTTTAAGATTTAAAAAAGCTCTGTCTAAACCTTTAGCAGCGGAGGTTTAGACAGCGCTTTAAAGCGCTGTCTAAGGCTAAAAAAAGCGCTGTCTAAGGTCTTGTTTGTTGTAGTGTTAGCCGTTGTACAATAGAGTGAGCTAAAACTAAGCTAGCATAAAGACATTGGGATAAGAGAGTAGAGTTCAGAGCAGTTGGAGAGATAAGATCTTGACAACATAACTTAATGCTGATTAGACATAAAGTATTGTACCATTTTCAGGTGATCTTCTTTGGATAACTTCAGACTTGAAATCTTCTTGTAGATGTTTATTGAAGCTTGTTCAGATTCGCTGCTATCCTTATACTTAACTTCTTGATTCAGAGGCTTTTTATAGAATTAGTTAAAGCTTGATCATAAGTTGAAGTATGTCTTCAGAACCTGGTTGGAGTGAGACTTTAGAGTCTAGAGTTCACAGGTTATGAGCTTGTCTTCATTAGAGTCTGGATTAGAACTAGTCTGGATAAACACTTGAAGAGTTGATGAGTTTATGTAGACAAATTCCATTGAAGCAGATCCTTCAGAAGTGTTAATTAGGCAGGTTCAGAAGTTGCATGGCCATTCCTTGTTAATGTGACTGCTTCCTTCAAACATTTCCAATCTTAAGAGTTTTGTTGATCTTTGTATTCAATGTAAGCTTAGGTTCAACATCTGAAAGACTTGAGTAGACTCATCAGAGTCTGAAAGCTTGGTTCTGATCCTTCATATTCAGAACAACTTTGCTTTCTTTAATGGTTCTTCTGAGTAATTAACTTGATTTATATCAAGGTTAATGTCTTTTGATCATGCGCACTAGAATAACCATTAGTAAATCCTATTGTCCTTTAAATACTTTGTTATTATCATAACCTTTTAGGAGCTTGAACAAATCTTGTTCTAACAATTGCTCTCAAAACCTATTTTCTATCTAATTTTCTAATTATATATTTACCTAATTAAATTTCTTTTAATTAGACTATTGGCTCAACTAAACATAAGCTCTTCATTATTAACTACCTAATTTCCTATTATTTTCACTTTTTACCCCAACCTTTTTTATCACCTCAATTCTAATTATTTAATTAATTAAATTCCACCGAAAATCAATTAATTAAGCATAATTTCCATACAAATGCCAACACCGTCCACACACATCATACATCACATAAAATAATTATTTAAATAATTTAATCAATTAAATCAAATAAATAAATGATTAATCAAGTCGGGGTGTTACAATGGTATCCCTCGTCGAATAGAATCTAATAGACTATTGTTAGAAGCTCTCACAGCTAAAATGACAGAAATGATGAGGAAACAAACAGAGACAATTCATGTGAGGATTGATCAATTAGAAAACTTACAAAATAATACTAATGAGGAGGAAAGATTAAGGAGAAGGAGAGTGGGAAGACCTATAGAGGAAAGATTGAGTGGTATAAAAATTAAAGTTCCAACCTTTCAAGAGAAAAATAATCCAGGTGCTTATTTAGAATGGGAAACAAAAATTATTTTTTTTTGCTTGTAACACTTATACTAATGTTCAAAAAGTACAGTTTGTTGCCCTTGAATTTATAGAATATGGCATGGTGTGGTGGGATCAAACTGCCAAAGAAAGGAGAAGATATGAAGAATAAGTCATAAACACTTGGGAGGAGATGAAAAGAATTATGAGAAGAATATTTTCTCCCTCCTATTACCATAGAGACTTGCATAATGAATTACAGTGACTCACTCAAGGTTCTAAAAGTGTTGATGAATATTACAAAGAGATGGAGGTTGCAAAGATAAGAGCCAATATGGAGGAAGATAATGAAGCAATAATGGCTAGATTTCTTCATGGCCTAAATTGTGACATAAATGACATAGTGGAGCTGCATCACTATGTGGAAGTAGATAATTTGTTGTATCAAGCTATCAAGGTAGAACAACAACTCAATAGAAAAGACCTAGGAAGGATAAGTACTACAACTTTCAATTCTCATTGTTGGAAGGACTAAACAAAAAAGGAAGGAGTTTCATCATCTAAGGAAGCCACTGTTGAAAACAAAGGTAAGACTATTACCCCTTCTATAAGTGTTTCAACTAACAAAATCATTAAGTGTTTCAGGTGTCAAATCCAAGGACATATTGTATCTCAATGTCCAAAAAAGATAACTATGCTTATGGAGGAAAATGAAGAAATTATTGAAGAGGAGGGTGATGGTTATGATGAGGATTTTGAACAAGATGAAGAAGAAATACCTACTGGAGATTGACTCATGGTGAGAAGAATGTTAGGAAGCCAAATCAAAGAGGAGGATACAAGTCAAAGAGAAAATCTTTTTCACACAAGATGCCTTGTGCAAGGAAATGTTTGTTCTTTAATTATTGATGGAGGAAGTTGTACAAATATTGCTAGCACATGTTTGGTTTCTAAACTCAATTTGGAAACAAAATCTCACCCTAAGCCTTACAAACTCCAATGGCTTAATGAAAGTGTAGAAATTCTTATTAATAAATAAGTTGAAGTCTATTTTAAAATTGGAAAATATGAGGAGGTGATGTTGTGTTATGTAGTACCAATGGAAGCTAGTCATTTGTTATTAGGGAGACCTTGGCAATTTTATAGAAAAGTCAATCATGATGGGTATTCTAATAAGTAGTTTTTTATTTATCATGATCAAAAGACCAATCGTATACCATTAAATCCTAGTGAGGTGAGAGAAGATCAAAAGAAAATGAGAGAAAAAATGATCAAGAAAGAAAAGAAAAAGAAAATAATGAAAAGGAAAAAGAAAAGAATGAAAAGAAAAATAATGAAAAAAAGAAAATAAATTGAATTTAATTGTAAAAAAAAGAGATGTGGAAAAAAAATTGTGTCACACCATCCCCTATACTCACTCTTTTGCGAGGAGGTTTCTTTACTAACCATAATTTATAATAAAAAACATTCAAATTGAATTTTGTTAAACAACCATATTGTGTGAATTTGAGAGCTCTACTCCTTTGGTTCTGGATTGAACCATATTTTGATCTTATCAAGAAACCAAGTTTTTTGTGGTGATATTCACTTAGGCTTATGATCCTTTCTAAATCATAGAAAGAGTGTGGCGCCCAATTTCTATCATTTCCATCATTTTCTTTCTAAATTTTACTTTGTTCCAATTCTGCCTCAACTCCAATATTAGATATAATTTCGTGATTCCAACACCATATTATCACCTTAAAATCACAACTTTCATAAATTAATCAAATCATGAGAAAATTTCTTAATATCAAATTGGTTAACCATCAAGTGGTATCAAGAGTACGGTTTGTATATGACCATTTCATGCTGCAAATTTCAATTTCATTTCTTATTAGTTTGTATTGAATCATATCCAAAGGAAAAGAAAGAAATCTATAAAAAAAGGAAAAATATCCAAAAGTTTCAATTTTTAATTATATTATTAGTTTTATTTGTCTAGCTTTAAAATATGTTTGGTGATTCATCATGGAAGTCAATCAAAAGAAAAATCTTTTCTTTATAAGATGTCTTGTGAATGATAAGATGTGTGGCTTAGTCATTGATAGAAAATATTTGATTAACATGACAAATAAACTATGGTGGAGATATTGGAACTTATGATTCTTGAGCATCCAAAATCGTATATACTTTATAGTCTTGAAGATCCAAAGTTTAAAGACATGGTTGATGTTATGGTGGCCTCACAAGTACTAGTTCCATTCACTCTTGGAGAATATAAAGACGAAGTATTATGTGATGTGCACTACTACAAAAAGTGTTTTTAACGTCGGACGCGAAATACATTTTACCTTGGTTGCAATAGCGAGGTAACGAAAGGCCTCATAAAAAAGTTGTCACTTATCACCGGGGTGATTTAAAAACCGAGGGGTAATGCTATATGTACATGAGTTCGAACCCCAACAACAACACTTTTATTATTTTCAAAACTAGCATATATTATATCCCGGTTTATCTTGAAAATCGATGGGTAAGATTATTTCTTTTTTTTTAATTGTTATATTTTTTACCCTGAATATTACATTGTTTACCCAGAATATTAAAATAAAAATCAAATTCCATATAGATATAGATAAAAATCAAAATCCCTAGGGATCTTGATAAAAATCAAATTCCCCGAAGATATAGATTTTAGATCTTCGAATTATTGAATCTTGGGGAAGATCATATGTTGGATGCAAGATTATTTTCTCCGGATCTTGTATGCATTTGATTATGAAAGAAAAATGGTTAGATAAATAAAATCAATATTCAAATATATGATTTTATGCTCAAATAAATATTTAAGAAAACAAACATTAAATGCAAGTAATTTTCTGCTCCTGCAATCCATCTTAGAGAACTTTTCCAAACATTTTTATGTTTCAAGCGCTTCATGTTCCATATAAGTTAGATTCAATATATTATAATGGATGTCCCTTAGGTTTCACGCATATCACTAATGGAAAATTCTTGAGCATTGATAAACATTAAATGAACGATAAAGATTTGTTTAAGTGCGTTGAATATAGTAAAAAAAGGTCTAATTGTCCTTTCGGTCATGAAGAAAACTGATGTGAATAATCTGTTTTTTTTTTAAATTGCATTGTTTACACAGAATATTAAAAATACATTATAATATCTATTTCTCAATGAGAATTTTTATTTTTCATACTCAGGTCTCATGCAAGATGCTAGAGATTTGTTTCCCAATGAGAATTTTTATTTTCTGCACTAGCAATCCATCCCAGAGATTCGAAGTAGCAACTCATGATCAAATGGACGGTGGTGAATATCTCTTCCAACAAATATTCATCAAAATTCTTCTAACAGGTCTCTAGGATAAAATGACGTTTGATGAATATCTCTTTGGGGAGGCTACATATAAGTTAGTCTTAGGGTAAAATTTGTTTAACGAGTATTTTATAGTAAAATATCATTATTAAACACCTTGGTTTTATTATAAAACCGAGGTGAATAATTCCTTTTTTTTAAATTACATTGTTTATAGAGAATATTAAAATAGATTGTTTACAACAAATCTTTGGTGATATCTAAATTTTGTTGCATACCCTTCAAACAATTTTTTTTGAAACAAGAATGATTTTTTGCACTTGTAATTTATCAACTGGGTACTCTTCAAAGGTTGAGCTCATTTATTTAACTGAGGGTTATTCCAAAAATACAAAAACAACAACATCAACACCATTATGTGAGATAGATTGCAAGGGTAGAAAAAAATATTTTGAAAATCTGAGGGAATATATAGTTTTTTTGTTTTTTTTAAATAATAAAAAATAGTACGCCTTGACTTTATACCCCAGTTTTCTATTGTTCGAGGTGAAAGTTTCGTCATGAAAAATGTTATTTGTTGTAGTGGTGGTGCATTTCAAAACTAGAGATTTGTTACTTGAGCTTCCATGGCATAAACAACATCAACCAAAGAATGATCATCTTACGTACACATACTCATTTTTATCTAAAAATTGTCAAATAACTCTTGTTCCAAATGAAAATGATCAAGATCAAATCTTGGAAAGGGAGAGTGAGAAAAAATAATTTAAACTTTGGTCAATGATAAAAAAAAGTGATTGAAAAAAGAGAAGTGGATAAAAAAGAAGTAGAGAGAAGAGAAATTCACAAGAAAGTGAAGAAAAAGGAAATTTTTAAGAGAAAAAAAGAGGCGCGTGAAAAGATACTGGAGAGAGATTAAAAGAAATATATATTTGAGAGAAAAGAAGAGAAGATTGAGAAAAAAGATCTCTCGAAGAATATGGAAGAAAATATAAATAAATTTCAAAAAGAAAGAAAAGAGAAAAGGAAGAGATTTTTTTCAATCAACTAATTATTTATGCAAATTATTTATGTAGGTTTAGATTTGATGAAAAATCCTCTTGAAGAATGAGAAAATAGTGTAATCAAGAGCTCATTAAGCATGTGGAAGGAAACTTACAAAAATGATCCAAATAAAATAAATATTTTATTTCATTTATGGTTTTATTTTATAACAATTAAGCATTTTTCGTATTTGTTAGCCCACCTGTCTTGTTTTGGCCATATCTAAAGTTCTAAGTGTTCAACGGACATCATGTTTAATGTGTTGGGAATCTTAGAAAATAGTCTATAATTCATCTGTTGGGGTCAAGACGAAATTATGCTTCTTTATTTCTCGAAAATCTTCATCAATAAGAATGAGAAGATGAAGGAAAGACAATGAATATCCACTTTCTCCACTACCTTTACGTGTGTTACCTTTCATTCTCAAGCCATTATTAATAAAATAGTTGGATGAATTTGTAAAAAAATTGAGTTATTATTGTAAGCTACCCTTTACCTATAAATAGGGAGTTAATCATAAATGAAAAATCAAGTTGAATTTTGTTAAACAAACACATTGTGTGATTTTGAGAGCATTATTCCTTTGGTTTTGGATTGAACCATATTTTGATCTTATCAAGAAACCAAGTTTCTTGTGGTGATCTTCACTGAGGCCTATCATTCTTTCTTATTCATAGAAAGAGTGTGCCGCTCCATTTCCATCATTTCCCATCACTTTCTTTCTTAATTTTATTTTGTTCCAATTTTGTCCAAAATCAAATATTACTTGTACTTTCGTGATTGGCACTCTATATTATCACCATAAATCACAAGTTTCATAAATATAACAAAGTATGAGAAAAATGGGCGAATTACAAATTGGTTAGCCATCACTCTCCAAGGTGAACGTTGATGTTAGAAGACCACAAATGACCTCTTAGATGGTCTTCTAATAAATTGTCTTTGTTATTGTTTGTGTTCTTCACCAACTCTGCATTTTCAGAATCCAACTTCTTAATCATGTTTTATTATTGAAATTCTGAGATTTCTCACTATGGTTTGTGTTATTATTGCATACCTTCTTCACCATTTCCTCTTGGCTAATTTGGTGTTGATTCTTGGTTTGACCCAGGTTAAGGTCGATCTTTGTCCCAGAGGTTTCTCCTTTGTACCAGGTATTAACACTTCTAATATGATTGTGTTGCTCGTTAGCTAGTTGGAAATTTAAATTGTGCTTTTATCTTTGTGTCGTGTGATTTCTTAATTTTCCTCATCCCGTCCTTTTCACACTTATCCTTGGAAGAGGTAATTATCCTTTTGTCTTTGTTCATTTCTTCCTCATTCATGTTTTCCTTCTCATTAGTATTGATATTAAGGTCATATCTTATGTTATTTGAGATAATATCAGTACCTTGGAGCATTCCTTGGTTTTCTAGGCTAGGCCCGTTTTATCTGAATACCTATGTTCAAGGTATTTTTCTTCTTACCACTATGCTCATTTCTTCTATCCCTGCTAGTGTTGAGGTTTTCCTTCTAAACTCATTGTATTTCTGTTCAAGTGAGTTTGATTATCTTCCTTCTCATTCCTTCTATTATTGTAACTCACCCCAATATTGTTTTTCATGTGGTCAGTGTAAGAAAAAGTTTGGTTTTACATCTATATACCTTTATGTTTTGATGATAACAAAGTGTAGAAGAACAATTTTGTAGGCTATTTATTTGTTAAGTGTGCAGATACTCAAAGATCATAATCAAATCTAAATGGAAAGAGAAAATGAAGATTACGATCTAGGAACATCAATTGCTTATCTGAAGGCAACTCTCATAGTTGAAGACTCTAAAAGAATCCAACTATGATTGTCAACTCAGAAGACGACAAAGGAAAATGGAAAGCAAACTTCAAATCAAAGAAAAGTCTGAAGCAAGGTCTGAACGATATAAAATTACAAAAACCAGACTCTGAAGATAGTTATGCCATTGAAGAAATCAATTTGAATGTAGACAAAGTCTGAAGAAAGCAGAAAGCAGATTGAAGAAAGGAAAAACACATGTTGGACAAAGGAAGAATACACATATGTGTTTTCAGCAAGTCAAGATTCAAGATTATCAAGTCAACGCTTCTTAAAAGAAACCATCCAGACAAGTCTCAAAACCCAGTACTCAGAGGAATCTGAAGTCTCTCAATGTTCTGAAGACAGCTTATGAATTCAACTAAAGCTTCACCAAGTTTGGTTAGAAGCCTATGACTAGATGTTGGTAAGAAAAGGAAATACTCTCTTACAGCCAATCCATTTGAGATGAACAAAATATTAAATGATTCTGCATTTATTTTTCACATTCACTCTAGAATGTAGTAATTTCAAGCCTCACTTTGAATAGACTCTTTAGTCTATATTATTTTGGCTCTTGACTCTGATCAAGCCTTATTTCATCTATTATATGAAGCCTCTGTTTATGAGGAGTAGTATACCCAAGGAAAGTACAATCAAAAATAGATTTCCTTATGAAGACAGATTCTAATATCTACTCAAGCTTCAAACCACTTTCATAAGAAGCCTCTAACTAGAAGATTTGAATTAAAGGTCTTTACTGCTTGATGTGAAAAAGTTCAAAAGCATATCTACTTTTACAATAAAGAAGACTTCTCACGCCCCATCATCAAACAACTTTTTGCTACAAGTGCCGCTTTATTGTTGCACATGAAGCAACTTTAATACAACAGATACCTTAAAGGTCAACACATATTCTACTCTCCAATGGGTCTATTCGCCCCTTATATATTCTGAAGAATATGGAAGGTGAAATATGTCGAGAGTGAGAGAGCAAGCATAAAATAAATAAGAAAGTAGAAAGGAAGATAAAACGTGTGGATGCAAGAATGTATGTGGATATGTATGAATCTTAGCAGACGTTGAAGCTACAACACCATAACACAAAAAAGAGAGAAACACTTAGAACTTTCATTGTATATCTTTTAAGTGTAATCATCATCTGAACTTAATATTGTATAATATGCTTATCTAATAAGAACTCTTGTAAATACAAAGTGCGTTAACCCAGTCTAGTTATGTTTCTCAAGTGACCAGGTTGGTCAGACTCTTGAGAATTCAGTGATAGGAAATCATTGAGAAATCTTCTTAAGCGCCCAAGTAGGTCAGGTCTTAAGGAGTCAATGACCGTTGGGGTTTCTCAAGTGACCAGGTAGGTTAGGCTCTTAAGATAATCAGCAACAGGTTGTCATTTCTTCGTAATCATGATTTTATTATTGGATTAAGTCCTTGGCTAAGGAAAATCACTTGATGGGTGGCTGGAGGTAGCCTAGTTAGCGGTGAATCAAGATAAAATGCTTGTGTCTTTTATCATTGTTCTTAATACTCTTGTTGTTATTCTTCTGTTTGTTTTAGAAAGCGAAAAGTTATCAAACTAGAAACCCAATTAAAACCCCATTTCTTGTGTTTCCCGCACCTTCAATTGGTATCAGAGCATCGGTTATGTTATTGACTAGATTATGTCGAACACTTAACCATGTCAGAAAAAGATCCATTAACACATTAAGGCAATGCAAGTTGTAATGATAAAACATCATATCCACCACAAGCACACATCACTCATTTGTTGATGATATTAATGTGAAACAAGATGAAGATCAACAAAGAAGATGAGCAGGTCAAAAAATCCAAGGCGCTGACCTGGATTCAAGTTTGAAGCTTTCAAAATAGGACTATTGAAACTTTTTGAGAATATGATGCTCAAAATTTCAAACCCTTTTTTTGATTGAAAGTCTTAGACAAAAGTCACTTCAACTGACAAAGTGAAGTAGTACATTTGTAGCTAACCAATGAATCAATGGACTATGATATCTACTCTCAGTTTACTCACCTTCTTGGACTAAAGAAGTTGGTTAAGTTCTGTGAATAGTCAAAAGATCGTGCTTGAAGAGGATGAACCATAATAGTTATGTATGACTACTAAAGAATCATCAATCAGCGATGGAAGCAGAGTCAAATCAACTCCACAAGCTAAATAGGAACATATGAACTTGTGAAGTCAACCTCTGCGCAGAAGATGTGTGAAGAGTTGTCAAGAAGGTCATCTACCTCACCCACAAGGAGCCATGTCAATTCAAATGGAAGTGTTCTTTGTTTAACAAAGAAAAACCCTAGAAGTAACTCTTCAAAGGCAAGTAGAAGCTCTAATGGATGCAAAAGGAAACTCTAGAAGAAGAAGAGTCTCCTCAAAGGACAAGCTAACATGAAGCTGATCACATAAGCATCCAACTCTTCAAAAGAACAACCTAAAGAAGAATAAGCTAAAGAAGCACAAAAGATCTGACGCGGCAAAATCAAAATCAGGTGTTGGAAAAGGTACTCTCACTTAACTCTTTATTCTTTTTCAGTTGAAATTCTTGAAAAGAATTAGATACTTCAGAAAAGTCTATTGAAACTGAGATAGATTCATATAGCTTTGTCTGAAGACCATTGCGAGCTAATAAAATAAAACTCTGGTTTATTAAGATCAAAATCATTTATGCTCTCAAAATCTAAAATACTAATCTAGAGAAAAAAAACTCTTTTAAAATCTCCCATTGACTCTGAGTGTGTTTTGAAGAAACACTACACATTTTTTCAATAATTCAGCTAAGAGGTTAGTAGAAGCATATCGACTTTTATGATTTGTTAAGCTTGTTGGCATGAAAAGGGGTATTTGCTTTTAAATTGAAAAACTTATTTTTCATAAAGGTCAACATGTCTTTTGCTAGTTTTATACTAACAAAAGATTAGACAAGTTTGATTCTCAAGAGTGTATCATGTTAAGATACTCTAAATGGTCAAAAGACTACAGTGCATCAAACATTGAAACCTATATTAAAAATGAATCAATTCATATTTAGTTTTTATGATAAGCTTGGCTTTGAAAAGTCAAAGCTATCTGATAAATTTGCAGGGTTAAAGAATTGCCCGCCAGACTCTGAAGGCAAGCAATATGAACATAGAGACTCTAAGAATTGTTGAATGTAGAAGTGTTCAGAATATGATGCAGACGTCATTCCACCACACATTAATGGTATTTTAGCAGAGTTAGAATATGTTCAAAGTCAGAATCCATCTAGAAACTCATGACATGTGGACTCCAAAGCTAAAGTAATCTAATGTGTTCCTATAGCACCATTGTAAAATAGCTACCATACAATGCCATCTGAACATTTGAAGAAAGATCTTGGAATGGATAAATCCTTGGCTCAAGAGTTAACAACAAGAACAACAATTTGAGAATGAAAGATGAAAGCAATCAAAATATGGATGCATCACTCAGATCATCAGAACCTTTGAACAAGGTCATCAAAGAAATAAGGGTAATACTTTACTTTTCCCTTGATAACTTTTTTCCCTGTGTTTATCTATGAACCATATTTGACATTCAAGATGTTAACCATACTAAGATAAACATCATTTCATCAAAAGAAATCTTCAAAAGGATATTCAATAATACAGACCCCTCACATGGCCGGTATCTCATCTAAAATCCCTTGTTGAATATAAGTTTATTTTTCTTGAAAAGAACTTAAAATAAAATCTTATTTTGAAATGAATGATGAAATCTCAAAATGCATAACATCAGAATGATTAAATCTTATTCTAAGATTTTCACCCCTAAACCAGTCAACTCTTTAAGTGAGAAGATTATCTTGGTTAGAAGATTCTAAGTCAGATGCCTGTTAGGACTTATATGTCTTTTAACCTCTGAAAAATCTTTGGTTACTCTCAAGAACTTTGTTATGGATATGATATGTGATAAGTTGTCCTACTATCCTCTAAGCCGTAAAAAACATTTACATCTGGGTAATTAATATTTTTATTGGGTAAAACAAAATCATGATTTGGCACTCCCTACATCGGTAATCAATTAGAATCACAATGATCTCTCTCTCTCTCTCTCTCTCTCTCTCTCTCTCTCTCTCTCTCTCTCTCTCTCTCGTTTCATGTCTTTTCAGTTTTCTTAGGTGTCAATTTTGTTCTCTTCTTTTCTCTCTATTCATTGAGTCTTTTCAAGACTCTTACTCTTCCTCTCCTCCACCTCTATTTAAATCTAGTCTTGTTTTGTTCTTTCATCGTCTCACTCCTTCTTTTCTGTTTTACTCTCTTTTTTTCTCTCCTTGTACCTTCATTTAGTATATCCTAAAATGGCTTCCTTCAAAAATTTCAACAACGATGAATCCAAGCTTGTTACCATTTTGGAACAAGTAGTCAACTTTGAAGATCTAAAAGCCATAGGGTCCAACATTTAAAATTTGGTTACCTCCTAATGATGAGGAAACTATTTTAAAATGCTCCCTGGTCCAGTCTTTCTCAGTCTTGTCAAAAAAAATTGGGTTAATGTTGTGATTCATTTTAATAAGGAAAATGTTGAGTAAATCCGGTATGTTATTTTAAACACTCATATTACCATGACTCCTTCACTTATTGCTGATGTTATTAAGTGTAAAGAATTTTGTGTCGATATTGAGCGCTACGTAGCCAACCTCAGCTTTCGCAAGGACATTCTTTCTATTACCAAAAGTTCTAGAAACCCTTCCGAAGCTTCTAATCTAACTCATGCAACAAAGTTGTGGTATCAGTTGATTATCACAAACTTCTTACCAAGGGATCACAACTCGTACTTCTTGTATATGGATGACAAGCACCTCATATACTTCCTCATTTAAAGGGTAAAGGTAAATCTACCTCTTATTATCTTTAATAGTGTGTTAACATTAACATTCTAAAGAGGTCAATGATAATGACTCTGAAGAATTTAATCAAACAACTTTGAAGGGAAATATGTTGTTTTTCAAACGAACTTCATGGAATCAAAATTCTAGGTTATCATAACAATAAATTTTGTATTTAATGAGTCTTCGAACTATAAAGAATGTTGACATCGATATCTATATGAATGTCTTCCATATCAACGTAGCCCACTCAAGTGAGATATGTTGACCAAACATATTTATGTGCCTCTTTGGCTATTAAAATACCATTATCCAAGTGCGTCCAGACTAATTGGCATTGATTGTGACCCCAAGGAATATGGATATGGGTAATTTTATGGTTCGAATTAGGAAAGTTATTTGCAATAAAATTAGGGAAGACCTCCTCTAAGTCAGGTCATCCACGTTGGTGGACAACCTAGTCATTTCTTGTAAAGGGAAATCAATAATTTTGGTGAAAGGTTTCCCCAACCAATTATCATTCCAATAGTTAATATTCTCCCCATAACTTATTATCCGTGTAGTTTTCTCCATGATTCTCATTGAGTAAAGATTAATTATGAGTCAGATTAATGATTTTATATGATACGGCAGTGGGCGATTGTTACAAATGTATATGGACTTGCAGAATCTATCCCACTCTTCGTTAGAAGTTAAAAAATTTAAGCTAAATAGCAGGGCTTCATTTATGTTTTTTATTCCAATCTAATACCAAGCCCTCCTTGATCCGGGGGTTTGGAAAAAAAAATTCAAGCTCCCATGTAGATTTTGAGAATCAATATATTCTCGCTCCAAATAAAATTTATGAATGGTATTATTAAGTTAGGACCTTAGTTGGCCACAAATAAATGGGAAAATAGTATATTAACATACCTTGAATGATAGATTTTATTAGTTGTGTTATCCCTTTAATTGATAAAAGAATACCCTCCATGATACTAGTTTGGTTCTGATCTTAAGAACTATACTCTGGAAGTGGATTTGTTTTGGTTTTCCTTTGAATATTGGACATCCAATGTAGGAGATAAGTATTTGACCCTGATTGAACCATAACAAGGTATGAATGTTACTTGCTCTTTGTAAGATCATTGCACTTGCGTATAATCTAATTTTGTCCTTACTAATTATTTTCTCGAAAACCATACCATATTCATTGAAAATCCTTAGAATCTTGTGCAGAGATTGCTTATTTCCTTGATAAAAAATCATGATATCATCCCCATACAAGACATGTGTTTGAAGCACAATATCCTTGACCACTCTAAGGGATTTAATGTTTCCTTGTTGTAAAGATAAAGATAAGGCTCGACTGAGAACATCTTCCTCTATGAAAAAAGTAAAGAAGATAGAGGGTCCCCTTGTCTCACCCATATTTTTCAACTATTAAAACCTATTGGCCTTCCATTGACAAGGATTGACACTTTTGTTGATTGCGAAATTTCTCTGATCCAACCCTGAAACTTTGCATTGAACCCAAATGCCTTAAGAACCTCTATTAGTAAATTCTTGTCTTATGTGTCAAAAGTCTTTTTGATATCAATTTTCAGGATAACATTGTCTCCCTACCTTTTGTTGACCAACACATACTTTTCTTCTGAAGCAGGAATCATGAAATCCTCAATTTGATGCCATGAGATGAATCCTCTTTAGTTAGAAGATATAATTTTATTCATTATGATGTCCAACCTATCTGCCCGATTTTTTGTGATTATCTTGAAAAAAAATCTCTAGTGCAATCGGCCTAAAGTCTAACATTTGATCCTCCCTTCGCACCTTGGGGATCAAGCTTATTATATTTGCATTAAGATGTTCCTGAAATTTTCCTCGAATAAATAAGTATTAAACCACCATTATCACATTTCATCTAACAATATCCCAATATGTTTGATAGAAATGTCCACCAAAACCATCGGGACCCCACACACCATCCCTATTCATTTTGAACATTATGTTTATAATCTCCTTATTATACAGTATAACACAAAGAGCATCATTATCTTCCTAAGCAACTAACCTTATAATCAATTCATGTTTAAGGTCATGTTGAATAAAATCATTGGAAGTATCAAAAAGCGTGATGAAGTAACTAAGGATATGTTGCCCTATATTGCTCTTGCTTATATGAACAATGTCCTTTTCCCCAATCAATTATATTGATAGTCGATGGTCTTAATTTTGGAAACCCTATGAAAGTAAGTTATGGTTTTAAACATTTAGGGCCAATTTCAAGTTAATGTGGGATTGCATATTTTGATTATGTAGAACCTCCTCAAAATATGTGGTGTCAATGATAGTTTTGATAAGTTGGGCCTCCTCCATGGATATTACAACTTGCCAATTTTCATACACAAAATGTGTCCTACTCCAATTCTTCCCTTTGCCTTGTAAGCACCATGCAACCTGATGTTATAATTGTCTCCTTCATTTTCAATAGCCTTTTGTTTAATTTTTTTGCTCTTTAAATTATATGGCTTAAATGTCGTGTTTTCATGTGTAGACGGTTTCCAAACCTCTTGATTAATAGCAATGTCATTCATAACATATTTTATAAGTATATGTCCTTATTTTGTAGAACCCTCTTTGATGGTCTCCTAACTCTTCCGATTTAGCTATTATATGTTAGTACCTTGAAATTTAATATTGTTGCTCCTCATTTTTTTCCCATAGCAATGTTTGGTTTAACCATTATATCTCTGTCATTCCAGAAATAATTTTTTAATTTAAGTAAAATATATATTTTATAATATATTATTAAGTGTGTAAGGAATACATAAAATAATAAAGTAAAAATATCATGTTTGTATATATATGCAATAAATATAAAATAGAATAAATATTTATCATGTTGTTATCTTATTATATTCTTATATAGTTTTTTATTACATGTTTTTAAGTAAAGGTGATTTATTGAATAAAAAAAAAGAAAAAAACAAGTGGTTTAGAATCTAATCTATAAAAAAGCTAACAAGATCGATACTTAGACATACTTGACCTATCTCTAGAAAACTTTAAAAAGTGTATTCCACCAAATAAAAAAAATTATTGTCTAATGAATATGAAAATGTGATATATCTTGAATTTAAAGGAGTGTATAGTGTGTAACATATTTGTACATTTAATTAAAAGATGTCAAGAAGCGATATTCATATTAGAAAATGTATGAATGGTCAGCATTAAGTTAGTTTCAAATCAAATATTTCTCCAATTCTTTCTATTAGCATATTCGATAACAAGCATGATTCCATACGATTTAGCTTGAAACGAGGTGCAAACTCCAATCTTAACAAAGAAAGCTCCCAAGAATGTTCCTAAATTATCCCTAAATATGTTACCACAAGTTGATATTTTAGAATTTCCTCTTGAACTCTCGTATGTGTAGCACTTAATCCAATTATGAATAGGAAAACACCAATTAACTTTTATGATTCTAGCTGTGGGAGGAGGTTAACATTTTATGTCAAATAATTTAATAATTGTAAACTCGTGAATTGAAGAGTATGTGTGTCCCTTGAAAGAAGTAGATGTCATATAAATCAATTGTTTTGTTGGAAATCCCCCAAAACCTATGGAGAATTTCAATCAATCTTGATGAACAAGATTGTTATTATCCACACAATGACAATAAAAGAAAAGAACAATGGAGAAAGAAAGAGTGTAAAGAACGATGAAGGAGAAGAAGAATTAAAATTCTACAAAGTTTCTCTCTGCCCACAAACTGACTGTGGAAAACTTCTTATTCACTTTGCACCTGCAAAATACTATGAATACAATGTTATGAATACTCTATTCACTTAATTACAAAAATAAGGGTTACTCCCTCTATTTATAGATTTAGGTTAACTTGGACCTCAAGTCAAAGCCCAAAACTCTAAAAGCCCAAAATAGCTAACACTACTAAAATAGGCATAAGTCGAAATTATGTGTGAGGCAACATGCTTCGACACTTCGACACACTAACACAACTTAACATACTAGGTGGTTCGACAATTCCTTGTTCTGTCGAGCAACCTGCTTCGACACAAGGAATTATAATTCAACACACCACCTAATTCATTGTGTCTAGGCTATCTACATTCATCATAACTCTTAGTCTTTTGAACACTTCGACCTACACTCCCTTCGTCATGATGTCTGCAATCTGATTCTCAGTTCTGCAGTATTCCACATTTATCTTCCCATCTGCTACCTTCTCTCGAAGATAATGGAACCTCATTTAGATGTGCTTTCTTTGACCATGTGATATCAGTTTCTTCGCCAAATTGATAGCTGACATGTTGTCGATCTTCATGGTAATTGCTCCATGACTCTTCGTTGTTATCTCTTCGACCAGATTCACCATCCACTTTGCTTGACATGCACAAAGAGAAACAGCTATGTATTCTGCTTCGCACGATGATAATGCCACTACTAACTCTTTTCTCGAAGCAACTGGTGCACCACCTAGCATAAACACATAGCCAGCTGTGGATTTTTTATCCGCAGCCGTCACTACACCGACTTGAGTCGGTGTATCCCACTAATTTGAATTATTTTCCTTCATCAGCTGCAGGAAACAAAATGCCATAGTCGAGATTTCCTTTCAGATACCTTAGTATCCTCTAGTCGAATGATATCATATCAGGATCATCTGACTCGACTTGTCATCAAGTTTTCTTCTCAACTGATTTGGCACATGTCTATGTGCTATAGATCCAAACACCCTGAGATGACTCAATCTAGGCTTGACACCAGACCAACATTCTTCTGGCGTGATTCCTTCTAGCTTCTTCGTCGGACATCTGTTTAGGATATATGTCGCAGTCGACACAGCTTCTCCCCATAATTCTTTGGGTAGATGCTTGCCTTTCAACATACTTCTAACCATATTCATGATGGTTCTATTCTTCCTTTCTACGGCTCCATTCTACTGTGGAGTGTAGGGTGGCACCACCTCATGCATAATCCCTTCTTTCACACATAATGCATTTAAATATTTCGACACATATTCTCCACCACCACCAGTCCTCAAAATCTTGATCTTTCGACCGCTCTATCTTTCGACCATAGATTTAAACTTGGCAAATACCTCGATCACTTCACTTTTCTTCTTGATCAGGTAAGACCACAATTTTCAACTGAAATCATCTATGAATGTAACAAAGTATTTGTTACCTCCAATCGAATCCACCCGGAGAGGACCACATACATCAGAGTATATGACTTCAAGAATTGCCTTCGACCTGCTTCCTACATCCTTACTGAAGTTTTTCTTATGCTTCTTCGCATGCACGCATTTTTCACACACTTCGTTTGGAATGTCGATTTCTGGTAATCCTGAAACCATATTTCTTCTCTTCAAATATCTGATGTCTTTAAAATTGAGATGGCCAAGTCTATAATGCCATATCCATTCATCTCCGTTAGCTGCTATTGCAAGGCACTTATGCTCCATCACATTAAGCTCAATCTTGAAGGTTCTATTCTGAGACATTGGAGCCTTCAAGATCAACCTTCCGTTTGAGTCGAGAAATCTCATCATCTTGTCTTCGATCGACACCTTGTAGTTCTTTTCTACTAATTACCCTATGCTGAGCAAATTACTCTTCATGCCTGGTATGTACAACACATTTGAAATTACTGACCTCTTGCCATCTTTCCTCATAATCAGAATATCACCAACACATTTAGCTGCTAGAGTGTTGTCATTTGCAAATTTCACCATGTTCTTCATTGAAGGCTTTATGTTGACAAACCAATCTTTTCTTCCAAACATGTGTGATGAGCTTCCTGAGTCCAAGTACCACTGGTCCTTAAATCTCTCTTCTTCTCTTATTGTAACCATTAGCAACGTCTCTTCTTCTTCATGTTTCGCTAGCTTTGCATAAGTTTCTTGATTCTTCTGCTTTTTTGGATAATCACTAGAATAGTGACCATACCTTTGACAATTGTAACACTGAATGTGACTCTTGTCTAGATTTTGACCACCACTTTTTCCTCTACTTGCAACACCACCTCTTTGGTTGCCTTGGTTCCAGGGTTTTCTCTGATTCGACCAGTTTCCTTCTTGCTGATTTCGACCAGTCTAATTGTTATAACATCATGTGCCTTTGTTACCATTCCAGCTTCATTTGCCTTTTCTTTCTTTTGTTGATTGAGCCTGCAAAGCCATATCACTCTTCGACTTTCCTGCAGCTCTTTCAGTCATTCTTTGTTCATGAGATTCAAGCGTCCCTTAAAGCTCTTCCTTTGTTAATTTTGACGAATCTTTCGACTCTTCTATGGCTACTACCATGTGGTCGAACTTTGGAGCCAACGACCTCAAGATCTTTCCAACAACAGATTTTGATGTCAACACTTCTCCACATACCTTGATTTGATTCATTAGTTTCGTAACCTTGGTGAAGAAATCAGTTATGCTTTCATTGTCTTCCATCTGAAGCAATTCATACGTCCTTTTGTGAGTTTGTAACCTCACCTCTTTCACCTTCTCCGCGCCTCCAAACAAGTTCTCCAGAATTTCCCATGCTTCTTTCGCTGACTCTGTATCACTAACCTTTTCAAAGTTATCTGCATCAACACATTGATGGATTATAAAGAGAGCTTTATAATCTTTATTCTTCAATTCTTTATGTGCAGCCTTTTCTTGATCTGTCGCGGCTTCTGCAAGTGTTGTTACTCCTTCCTTCACAAGATCCAAAAGATCTTGATAACAGAACACAACTTTTATCTGCTTGCACCAATTCTCATCATTGTTGTTCTTGAGAATCGAAAGATTGGCTGGAAAATGTCTGTGTGGATGATTCATTGTCATGATGATTTTCTTCCCACGAATTGATTAAACCGAAGCTCTTGATATCAGATGTTGGAAATCCTCCAAAACCTAAGGAGAATTTCAATCAATCTTGTTGAACAAGATTGTTATCACCCACACATGATAATAAAAGAAAAGAACAATGGAGAAAGAAAGAGTGTAAAGAACGATGAAGGAGAAGAAGAATTAAAATTCTGCAGAGTTTCTCTCTGTCCACAAACTGTGAAAAACTTCTTATTCATTTTGCAACTGCAAAATACTATGAATACAATATTATGAATACTTTATTCACTTTATTACAAAAATAAGGGTTACTTCCTCTATTTATAGATTTAGGTTAACTCGTACCTCAAGCCAAAGCCCAAAATTATAAAAGTTCAAAATAGCTAACACTACTAAAATAGGCATAAGTCTAAATCATGTGTGAGGCAACATGCTTCGATACTTCGACACACTAACACAAATTAACATACTAGGTGGTCTGACACTTCCTTGTTCTGTCGAACAACCTGCTTCGACACAAGGAATTATAATTCAACATGTTAAACATGAAGAATGTCTCTATCAAAATCAATTTTACCATTTTAAAACTTGATATCATTTCTTGTGTGGAAATTTTTTTAAAATAATTATTATGATGAGACTCAGGATCATATTTTGTATTTGAGAGCTTCAATTTCTATCAATAAATTTGAATAAGTTTTCGTATCTAATTCTATCAAAGTTATGTCAAACAATCACTTCATCCAATGCCAAAAAAGTCAAGTGTACCTACATCTAAAAAATAAATGGTCCGCAATTTTCGCATCATGATTGCAAAGAGCACCTCGAAATCTTATGCACTCCCCTTTAAATCAAATTGTCTTCTATTACAATAATATTATGTATTGGTTTTTAAGTCATTAATGACTTAGCAGAGGGTATCAGAGAATGTCAAATGAATTTTGTACAAAAAGGTTCAATGTGATCCCTCTCGATACAATCATAGATATTTTTAAAAGATAGATCACTATTTTTAGATTTTGTTCAAATTAGTTTAATCATAGATATCTTTAAAAGATAGACCACTATTTACAGATTTTATTCAAATTAATTTATTAGTAATAGTATTATCAAATGATAAATTAATCTTCAAAATATATTTAACATATCATCCTGAAAAAAACTATTAGACAAACTAAGGGATATTCATATTAGACGAAATCCTCAAAAATAATATTTTATTTAATTTTTCTTACTCATGCACACCAAACGTAGTTTAAAGTCTACTTCAACAATATTGATGGCTCCACAGCCATACACATACTTGAAAGTTGCTTTCCCAAATCTTTACAACAACTACAAATAGATAATATATGAAGCAAACAATTAATCATAATTAATATAAATACATATATAGTTTAGTTGAAATTGAGATATATTATATTATCAACACTCACAAAAAAAAAGTCTTAGTGTGAACTAAATTGTTGTTAAAATATACACTAGAAAAGGAATATTATTGAAAAAAGCTGGTAAGTTTCAACCAAATTGTATGCTTGCACGCAACTCTCTTGATTAACATATATAGTAAATTGATAAAGTATAATAAGTCATATTAATTAGGCCTATGCTTTTGAATACGTACGTACGGTGTAAAACAAATAGAAAAGTCAGACAAATTTTTTGAATATATTTAATGTTTATTGTGAAAATTGATAAATAATTTCTGATTTCTAAAAATGATTTATTTTACGGAAACAATCAATGAATTCTAGAACATGTGTTCTTGTTAAATTATATTTAAAAGTCTATGAACACTTCGATAATACGCATGATTTAATAATGTTGTTGAAAGTTTAAAAATAAATGCAGAATTTATAAAGGAACTGCAATAAAGAACTTCAAATTAAATTATAATAAAAAAAATTAATTGATAAACTGCAAATTACTTTAATTGAAATGAAAATATGGTGATTCATACGGACATTCTCAACGAACTCGTTTCTAAAACACATTTAGATACTTAGAGTAATTTGTGAGTATTTGTACAATGATTGAACACACGGAAATCCTATACACTAAGACCCCTATTTATACTAAGTCGAAAATAACCGCTAACAACGGTCTTTTCTCAAAAAAAATGACACGTTTCGCTTGCATGTCTTTACTTCGCCATAGCTCTACACGCGTCATTTTAGATAAATGGATAAGGACAAAAGACAGTTATCATCCTTATTCAAAGTTTAAAATCTTTTGTTGAACGTAACCTCAGTATTATTTTCGTCGAAGTTGCAGTCTAAACTCAGAAATATTTCTAAGTCCTAAAACCAGCATTTCCTCTTATACAAAGGACCTTTTCGACTAAGATCTCCCAAAATACTTCCTTTTGAAGTCAAAACATCTTTAAAATATTTATTTTGCCCATCATATTTAATTCAACATTGGCATTGAAATCTCAGCTAACTCTTCCAAAGATGTGATAATAGATCGAGTTAGATTTTGTAAAATTTAAAATTACTTTATTCAAAATTTTAAATGTGTATGTAATTTAACATAGGTTTAATTTATAATTTGAGATCAACATTTTCAATGTATGATTTATCTATTAAAATATTTAAAAGTCTAAATTATATGAATTTATTTAAATAAGTCGTCTTATTTATATTATTTTAATAGTTAACATATAATATTAGAGAGTTGTTTTAATAGAACTTTTACTCAAATACCCCACATTTTAAAAAAAAAACCTAAAATAACCCAATTTTTAAATAAATTCCCAATCTACCCCAATTTCAAAAAAAAAACTTAAGGCATAAGCGTCAGACCAATTGGCGTCTATCCTTAGTTTTTAAGAGGGACGCCAATTGATATGGCAACAGCACATGGTGCTGCCAATCTAATTGGCGCCCATGTACACTAATTGAGAGGAGGCGTCAAGTGGTTTGGCGCCTCAGTGTAATGTGCAATTTTTTTATAAATAGAGGTGTTATGTGATTCATTTTTCCATATATTTTTTCTTCATATTGCAAACATGTTTAGTGTTCGTCGCCGCTATGGAAAAGTGATTTATTCGATAGACAAGCATTCGATGTTGATGCTCTTCTGGAATATTTGTCGTTTCGATCAACTAAAGAGGGAGTTGGTTCGTTGGTTAGATGGAAAAATACCAGAAGGGGAAAAAATTTGAAGTATTGAGAGACTCAATAGTATATTTGGTTGGGTGCGAGTAAAAACTGATAAGGATGCTAGGGAAATGATGTTTGGACCAGATGACATCAGTTTGATTGTTGTAATCAGTTAGAAAAGTTGTTTTTAAATATTGTGGTTAAGTATTTTCATTTGTATTCGATATTTGTTTTTTGTGTTGTTTATTTAGACTTGTTCTGTTTTATGTGTGCTTATGTTGGAATGATGTTTGTTGTTAACCTTGTTGTAACAAAAAGTTAATGTTATATAAAAATCCAAGGTTACAAAAATTGAAAGGAGATACTAAATTATGATGCAGAGGTTGCTCATAGATTGGGACATTTGTTCTTATTGTGTCTGGGTTGATGACATATACTATATAATCTTATCATTTTATCAGTCGTATCCATTTCTTTTCTAATACGTGTGTTGTTTGGCCGTCCTTTTTTCTTTCTTCGCATCTCATTGTTGTGTCAAACTATGTCCCCTTCATATGGAGGCCAGTATTCCTCCATTGCTAGCACTGAGAAGCTTTCGCTATAGACATTCATGACGCTAATGGCCTTGTAAACATCAGATAGATGGTTGTAAGCGTCCTGACGAGTATGTGTGCATGCCGCAATGACATGGGAGCAAGGAATACGGAAGGCCTGGAACTTTCCACAGTCACACCAACTTCTGTTTAGTCTGACAACATAGGATAAATTTGGCCTCCCCTCGTTGTGGTCTATTGTTTTCTGTACCTTGAAGTTTTGCCTATGACAGTCAAAGATTGTAATCGCGTGTGTGCTAGCTTTTATAATTTCCTCTTTCATCACTTTCATACAACATTCACTTAATAATTGACCTGACATTAACACTGCATTCCATCTTTCACCTCTGGTTGCGAAGGTAGATGTCAACCTAAAATAGGTTGTTCTGACCAATGCAGTTATTGGTAGATTTATAATGCTTTTGAATATGCCGTTCATGCATTCCACAAGGTTTGTTGTCATGTGGCCACATCGACAACCTCTGTCAAATGCCCTTGTCCACTGCTCTAATGGTATGTTATCCACCTACCTTCCTGCATCTGCATTCGACAATCTAATTTCGTCACGGTAATATTGAAATGACGGTTGAGTTAGAGCATATCCTGCATTCACCACTTTTTTGTGAAGGTTCTTGTCTTTGATTGCACACATGAAGTTTTGTGCGATATGTCTAATGCAATAGACATGGGTAGAAGGAGGATTATGTCATCCGTTATCATGGTTATTGTAAGCACTCTCAATGGTAGCATGTCTATTTGAAATCAAACAGAGATTGGCTTATGGAGTGACATGTGTTCTTAGATGACGAAGGAAAAAACCCCAACCACCAGCGGTTTCACCTTCAACCAGAGCAAAGGCAATGGGAAAGACATTATTATTTTCGTCTTGTGCAACAGCCATAAGCAAAGTACCCTTGTATTTTCCGTATAACCATGTTCCATCAATTTGAATAATAGATTTGCAGAATGCAAAACCTTTGATGCATGGTTGAAACGCCCAAAAGAGATGGTGAAAGATTCTATTCCAGCAACATAAGTTCCGTCTGGCGTAAATGCTGACAATGTCTCCATAATTGCAACAGTTCCTGGTGCGTATGTTTTAGGTGCCCATAAAAATCGTGGCAATTCTTTGTATGAATCCTCCCAGTTGTTGAATACCTGTTCAACAGCCTTTGTCCTTGCAATCCGCGCTTTCTTGTAAGATGGAGTATAATTATATCTTGTGAAGATATGAGATATTATTATACTCACCTTCACTGATGGGTCTTTGTTAACAAGCGGCAAAATGTTTTGACATATCAATTCAGCGCTTAATTGACGGTGATCTTGTACAACATTACTGACAATGCAACTGTGAGGTGGGTCTATATAAGCTATCTCCCAAGAATCGTTTCTCTTCTTGTGAGACGCAACCAACTGAAACTTGCAAAGGATGTTACGAAATTTGATGACATACCTTCTCGAATCAGTGCATTTCACGGTGAAATCAGCAGAGTTATTCATGTGAAATTTTTTGATAGCTCGCACACATTCTTCTTTAGTGCGGAACATGTCTCCCACTTTTAAATCACCCTCTGATTGTGGATATGGATTATAAAAAACATCGTTGGATGTTTCATCGTCATGCAAATCCATGTTTGTCATATGTTGAGGCGTATTATATACATGACTTAGAGATAATGGTGATGGGTGATCGTCATCTTCAATGTTGTTGTTCAACATATGATCGACATCTGTCTCGGTTTCTTCTTCTACTTCATCAACGACGTTGACTTCTGCTTCTGCTTCTAGGTCGGCCTCATTTGATTTTTCTAAATCAAATTCATCAGATTCGGCTTGATTATTATTTGAAATTGCTAAGATGGTGTACTTTGTTGAAGAGTAATATATAACTCAATAAAGTTGCAACCAGAATGTCCGTGACTAACAAACATATATTCGACATCTTCATCGTCTTGTACCTTTAGTGGGTAAAATTTATATTGAATGTTCTCGAAATAAATTGGACGTTGATACGTGCTTTGTGACACAAGACCAAATCATATGCAGGATTCAATTCGTTTTTACAAATGCAATAAATTTGAATTTCTCTTGATCGTAAGTCGGATAGTATCGGTATTTTGAAAACAAAACTCGTATACATCATACTCATATGCCTCACTGTTGCAGTGAGCATTGATAATATATTTGGGTGAAAACGACATTGTAATATTTGGGTGCAGATGAACTTGTATTGATTTTAGGATGACATGGTAAGACACTTAAATAGTCAGGTGACATGACATGCATGCAAGTCCTAGCGTCATTCCTATTGGCGCCTGCATGTATTATGTGTACATGTGCGCCAGTCCATGTGGCGCCTTGCTGACCTCGAGATTCTGCATGCAGATAACCATGCAGCCTGCAGCCTATGTGAAGACCATGCATGCATGCAAGCCTAGGAGGCGCCAGTTCATATGGCGCTAGCATTGAAACTTTGCATGTGTAAGTCAAACCAATTGGCGCCTGCATGCAAGCCCATTTCTCCATGCATTCAAACTTTTGCATGTCTTTGCATGTCTCTCATTATAAATAGTCATGCAAGATTCACTTCTTTATCACCAACAATCACTTCTTCCTCTACAACAACCACTCTTTCATCTACAACAACCACTGTTTCATATATTTACTACGACAAGATGTCTCTGCTCACTATGGGTGAATCGCATAGAGGCACAGTTGCAAACATAGCAACTTATGTAAGCGTTTAATTCTTGTATTATTTTTCTAACACAATTTTTATAAAGTAACTTATTTTGTTGTTTATTTTTTAGTATATTTTTAGGTTTCGAACTCGTGTCCACGAATTTGTTCACATGGACGCGATGATTCAACCTTATGTCGAACTCGCCAGTTTTGGACATGTAAGCAAAATAATATTTTGGTCGGTTGATACTAAATTTATTCTAGCATTATGTGAAAGATGGCGTCCCGAGACACACACATTATGGTTTCCAACCGGTGAATGTACCGTGACGTTAGAAGATGTCTACATGTTATTGGGACTTCCTATCAAAGGTAAGGCGATAAATGGTAAAACCAACTATGTGAATTCAATTTGCATGGACCTCTTGGATGCTGACTTGTTATATGATAACTCGAGAGGTCAAGGTATACTTCTTTCATGCCTTAAGGCATATTATAACAGCTTACAGTTAGATTAGAATTCTACCGAAAACGCTCGAATAATAAAAACTAGGTGCTATATTATGCTTTTAATTGGTTTATTTTTATTTCCCAAAGGTAGTGGTTCTAGTATGCATGTTATGTATTTAGCTTTACTAAGACATGTAGATAGAATAAGAAGTTACAGTTGGGGGTCCGCTTGTTTGACTTATCTTTATAGCTCTTTGTATAAAAATTCACACAAAGACACATCTACATTTTCTGGATGTGTTGTTTTGCTCTAAGCATGGGGTTGGTCCAGACTACCGTCCCTAGCACCCGTCAACAACAACCCATTCACATTCTCGTACGCACAAAAGTAAGTTCTTAAAAACGGACTATATTTACTTACTTTACCAATTATTATATCTAAATAATATTTTTACTTTTATGGTGCAGATGGTCGGCACGTGGTATGAGTTATAATAGATGTCTTAGACATTGTATTACCCAGTATCTCAATCTCTTGGATCACCTTCGATCGACGAATGTATTGTCATTAACCTAATTATTTCGTAAAAATTTGTTAATTTCTTCTAAAAAATTTATAATCTAATATATGTTCACATTTTAGTTCATTTGGCGTCCACGTCTAAATTTGGATCATGACCATGAAATCAACGCACAAGACGCAGTCGTTTGGACTGCATGGACATTGATCATAAGATTCACCACTGTGGAGATGCACAATAGTAGTCGTGTTAAATTGCAGTTCGGTATGCTTCAACACATCCCAGATCCCCCGACAAACCTCGGAGAATGGCATCTACTCCAAGTTAACGACCAATGGAACTTTAACCCAAGGCAAAGCATCGCTAGATCTGAGTGTCGAAAATGGAAGCATTGACAAGACCATGTCTTAACTGACGATGTGATACCAACCGAAGAAAAACCAACTCGTAATTATATGTCTTGGTATAGATCGGTTGGATTTGAGTTCATCGCCGAGGATATGTACCTATACTACCCACGCTAGGTAACTTACACACAAGAAGGTTCAACATCTAACCCCAACAACATTGTCAGACCGGTTACTCACAACCCCCTATCCATCAAAATTTTCGATCCACAAACACACAAACCTACAACCCTAACATGCCAAACACCCAACCACAATACCAAGACCATACCTCGTACCACCACCAACAAGTAGATCATCATCAAGACACCCAACATTTTCATGCACCCAACACATCACCCTACCATAGCCGCCTTAGCCAAAACACGCAGCGATCATTTAACACCAATCGTCTCTCCTCCTACTATAACCAAGAAGCTCAAACATCACAAAACTAAAACATGCAACATCCATATGGCTACCAAACACCACAACAATCATTTCAACCTTTCCTCGACGCATCATTCACACCAATGTCTCCCTTCAATCGTCTTGGTCGCCCTCCAATAACTCAAACACAACCAAACTACTCTGGCATGGGTCATGAACTCAGCTATGGCGATAGCCCTTCAATGCATACATAAGACTACGCGGATTTGTCTGAATATCTCAGGCAATCTCCTGCAGTTGGTGGTGATGTTCCTGGGTCCTCAAATACTCAAACACCTGGGGTGAATCATCAACGTGGGTTAGGGCCACAAGTTCGGGTAGCTAGGGGATGTGGGACCGGAGGTCGGTTAGGTCATCCCGGTCAACGACATTAGTCTTTTTACGTAAACGTGTATTAATATTAATATGAATTGATCTGATTTTGACTTTATCTAAAATGTACAATGTTTTAAAAAAAAATTATGAAACACACACAGGTGTCAGACCAATTGGCGCCTCCTTTAAAAACTAACACACAAGCGCCAATTGGATTGACAGCATTAGATGCACTAGCCAATCCAACTGGCACTTCCTCTCTAAGTTTAAGAGCAGACGCCAATTCATCTGTCCCCTCCTCTTCAAAGTGGGGTATTTTGAGAAATAATCTAAAAGTTGATTATTTTGGAAAAAAATTGAAAAATAGGATTATTTGGGTAAAAAATATGTCTTAATATGATACTGTTTTTTAAATTTAATTTTAATTTCTAATAATAAGTTTAAATGTGTGGAAAATTAATATAATTTCATAAGGATAGATTACTGAAAATTATTAACAAACTTATGAATTAATAAAAAGTAAAAATCTCATTTAATAATAATAATAATAATAATAATAATAATAATAATAATAATAATAATAATAATAATAATAATAATAATAATATTTATTTGTAGGTTGGCCGGCCTAAAAAAACTTTACTTTTATAATTATAGTGACACCTATTATTTAACGTAATCTATATCAAAAGCCATTAACGAACTTATTCTCACCTCTATACATTGAAAATTCTAATTTCAATATGATACAATTACTTTCACCTTCACCTCTACGATATATAATAAAAAAATCCAATTTTACAAATTTTTCAATTCAATTTAATCCCTATAAAGTATTTTTCAAAAGTTTTTCGAAAATTTACTTATGGTTTAATTGTAGATAAAATAGATGTTTTTAATTAAAATTTCACATCTGATTATTTAAAATAATATTTTCAAAAATTTACCATGACTAAACTAAAGTTTAACTTCCTTTATTAAAATTTGTAAAACCTAAAACTTTATATATATATATATATATATATATATATATATATATATATATATATATATATATATATATATATATATATATATATATATATATATATATATATATATATATATTGTTGAGATTAATATTACTAATCACTATAGTTTAACCTAATGCATTTAGTTTGTTTAGTTCACTCTATTGTGATTGGTAGTTATGAGATAAGGTTGTTGTATATAAGGAAATACATTGCCACATGTAATGCAATCTATCCAATATAACAGTATTTTACACATCATCTTCTTTCTTCTTCTTTATTCTTCTTCCTTCTTGTTCTGTTATTTCTATAACAGACTGCAACATTTCCATAACAGTCTGCAATATGGCATGGCTATGCTTCACCATTGATGAAGCTTGATCAATTACAATATGGTATCATTCGCCAATCCGATCCTCTTTCCGCTGCTATCCAACTGAATCTTTTTCCAAACCTGATTTCATCATTCTTTTTCAATTCTTTCGCTTTTCATGGCTCCCTCTCGAGCTCTATCCTCATCAACTGACCCTGCTTTGGATCAAACCTCGCCTTATTTCGTTCATCCCAGCGATGGCCCTGGTTCTGTAGCAGTTCTTCCCAAACTCACCGGTTCCAATTATCACTCATGGGTTCGAAGCATGAAGAGAGCTCTTGGTGGAAAAATGAAGATTGAGTTTATTGATGGATCTCTCCCTGTGCCATCAGATTCTTTTGATCCATCTCTGCGTGCTTGGAATTGCTGAAACATGCTTGTCCATTCTTGGATCATGAATTATGTCTCAGATTCAATTTCACAATCCATCGTTTTCATGGAAAATGCGCTTGATGTGTGGAATGATTTGAAAGAAAGGTTTTCCCATGGCGATCTCATACGAATCTCTGAGCTGCAACAAGAAATTTACAACTTGAAGCAAGAAACCAAATCAGTTAATGATTTTTTCTCTGATCTTAAAATCCTTTGGGAAGAACTAGATTTATACCTACCTTTACCAACATGTACCTACCGCATAAAGTGTACATGTGAGGCTATGCGCAGTGCAAGATCCCATCATCAGCTACTACAAATCATCAGATTTTTGACTAGTTTAAATGAATAGTTTGCTGTAGTGAAGTCCTAAATCCTGTTGATGGATCCATTACAAACTATGAACAAGATATTTTCCATGGTGATTCAACATGAGCGCCAACTCCAGCTCCCTATTCCACATGATGAAGCTCAAACATTGATCAATGCTGTTGATTCCAAGAGGTTTGGAACAAGAAACAATGCTTTCAAACATGGTGTTCGAATTTGCACATTCTGTGGCAAGACTAACCATACTGTTGAAAACTACTTCAAGAAACATGGTGTTCTACCTCATATGCAGAAACAGTTTCAAACTTCAGCCAACAATGTGGCAACAAATGGAAATAATGATGGATCTTCATCTCATAATGTTGACATTCAAAGTGACAATTCACCTATGACTCAAGGCCAATTCAGTGCTCTAATGGATCTACTTCAGAAATCTAATCTTGGACAATCTTCAGGACATGCTTCTTCCAACCAAGTTGTTGTTGGTCATCCATCAACAGGTAACACATATCATTACATGCATAGTAATAGTAATGGCTCTTGGATCATTGATTCAGGAGCTACTAATCACATATGTAGCTCTGTCAAATGGTTTCATTCACATAAGAAAATTATTCCTATCAATGTTAGATTACCAAATGGTGCTAATCACTCTGGAACAATTCATTTCTCTCCTGATTTCATTGTGCATAATGTGCTCCTACTCCCTAAATTTTCTTTAAATTTATTATCTGTTTCAAAGTTGTGTGAATCCTCTAATTACACTGTCAATTTCCTTAAATCACAATGTGTCATACAGGACAAACTCACCCTGAAGATGACTGGTTTTGCTGAGCAGAAAGATGGATTGTACTATCTAACACTGAGAGATAATGATTCACATGACACACACACACACACCTGTTGTAACTTCTGCTTTAGCAGCCAGTGTCATTTTACCTGATAAAGCCTTATAGCACTTTAGATTAGGACACTTATCTCAAAACAGATTATTGTACCTACATTCTCAATTCCCTTTTATCAAAGTTAATCATAAAGATGTCTGTGATGCTTGTAGCTATGCTAGACAAAGAAAACTCCCTTATACTGTTAGTAGTAATAGAGTTGTTCATCCTTATGATTTGGTTCATTTTGATATTTGGGGACCTCTTGCAGTCCAATCTTTACATGGCCATTCCTATTTTTTAACTGTTGTTGATGATTGTAGCAGATATACATGGATAACATTAATGAAAACCAAATCTGAAGCTAGACAGCATGTTATTAACTTTGTCAATCTCATAGAAAACCAACATAGCCTTCATGTCAAAATCATCAGAACAGATAATGGCCCTAAGTTTAATATCCCTGAATTTTTTTCATCTAAGGGAATCATTCATCAAACCAGCTGTGTAGAATCTCCACAACAAAATGGTCGTGTGGAGAGGAAACACCAACATTTACTAAATGTTGGGAGAGCCCTCCTTTTTCAATCAAAACTTCCAAAAGAATTCTGGTCATATGCTATCCTACATGTCACATTCATTATAAACAAACTCCATACACAAGTTTTAAACAACCTGTCTCCTCACTTCATACTGCATAATACACATCCAGATATGCATAGCCTTAAAGTGTTTGGTTCTCTTGCCTTTGCATCCACACTGCATATGCACAGAACCAAATTAGAGCCAAGAGGTCGAAAATGCGTTTTCTTAGGATACAAGAATGGTATGAAGGGTGTGATACTTTATGACATTAACAGTCACACAATTCTGGTCTCTAGAAATGTTATACACCATGAACATATTTTCCCTTATTCAAATGTGAATTCCACTAACTGGACCTATCACCCACACAAAGATCCCAATAACTCACCACAAAATGAACCTACCATACATGTTCCAACACAAAACATTGAATCCACAGCTGAGGAACATGAGCCTTATCCTAACACAACCATTGACACACTGCACCCTGAACTTTTAGATAATACTGATGAAAACCATGGCACTTAACCTGTTCCTGATACACCAGATATAGATACCATCCAATCCATGCCTGTTAGAGCTAAACATACACCTCATTATCTCTCAGATTATGTGTGCAATACATCTGATGTATCAACAGTCAAGTCATCATCAGGTACAAATAAAGCTAATTATCCTATTTCAAATTATGATTCCCTGCATTTTCTATCTGCATCTCATCGTGTTTTTGCATCCAATATCACTTCTACACATGAACCAAAGAACTACAAAGAAGCATGTTTGTCTGAACATTGGGTCAAGGCTGTGAAGTCTGAATTAGATGCACTAGACAAGAATAGAACTTGGAACATAGTTGATCTGCCACTACATGTCAAACCTATTGGTAACAGATGGGTTTTCAAAGTGAAACATAGAGCAGATGGCACAATAGAAAGGTATAAAGCCAGACTGGTTGCAAAGGGGTACAATCAAATTGAAGGGCTTGATTTTTTCGACACATTTTCACCTGTAGCAAAGCTTACCACTGTCAGAACTCTCCTTGCAACTGCTGCCATTAACAACTGGTTTTTACATCAACTGGATGTTAACAATGCTTTCCTACATGGGGAATTGCAGGAAGATGCGTACATGACCATACCTGAAGGTGTTACAGGTCACAGGCCTAATCAAGTATGCAAACTCCAAAAGAGTTTATATGGTCTGAAACAAGCCAATCGAAAATGGTATGAAAAATTGACTGCTTTACTACTGCAGCAAGGCTACACTCAATCTGCTTCTGATTACTCTCTCTTCACTTTGAAAACTAATGATCATTTTACAGCCATTCTAGTATATGTTGATGACATAATTCTAGCTTGAACATCCATGCCTGAATTTGATCGCATTAAGCTCATCCTGGATGAAAAATTCAACATCAAAAACTTGGGCATACTCAAGTATTTCCTTGGCCTCGAAGTTGCTCATTCACAAGCAGGAATTGCATTGTCACAGAGAAAATATTGTCTTGATCTTTTGCAGGAATCAGGCATGCTTGGATCCAAACCAGCTCCCACACCTACGGATTCATCTGTCAAATTACATGCTGATAGTGGCAAGGCCTTTGAAGACATTGGAGCATACAGACGATTGATAGGACGTCTGTTGTATCTTAACACCACACGCCCAGACATCACCTATGCCACACAACAACTTAGTCAATTTCTGCACAATCCAACAATGGCTCATTATCATGCTGCCTGTAGAGTTATTCGATACCTGAAAAACAACCCTGGTAGAGGAATAATTTTTCGAAGAAATGTTGAACTATAATTACTTGGTTTCTCAGATTCTGACTGGGCAAGCTGCATTGATTCAAGGAGATCCATTTCAGGATACTGTTTATTTCTTGGCACTTCTCTTATATCGTGGCGTACAAAGAAGCAGGACACCATTTCCAGATCATCATCAGAGGTAGAATATCGAGCATTGTCATTCGCCACATGTGAACTGCTTTGGTTGATAGCTCTCATGAAGGAATTGCACATCAAGTGTACCAAACTTCCTGTTCTCTATTGTGACAATCAAAGCGCAATGCATATTGCGTCCAATCCGGTATTCCATGAACGAACTAAACATCTCGAAATTGATTGCCATTTGGTTCGTGAGAAGCTTCAACAAGGATTACTTCGACTCTTACCTATCTCTACTCATGAGCAGCTTGCTGATTTTTTAACCAAGGCATTACCAACTTCAACCTTCAACAATTTTATTTCCAAGCTTGGCATGATCAACATCCATCATGCTTAGCTTGAGAGGGGTTGTTGAGATTAATATTACTAATCACTATAGTTTAAGCTAATGCAGTTAGTTTGTTTAATTCACTCTATTGTGATTGGTAGTTATGAGATAAGGTTGTTGTATATAAGGAAATACATTGCCACGTGTAATGCAATCTATCCAATATAACAGTATTTCACACATCATCTTCTTTCTTCTTCTTTATTCTTCTTCCTTCTTGTTCTGTTATTTCTATAACAGACTGCAACATTTCCATAACAGTCTTCAATATGGCATGGCTATGCTTCACCATTGATGAAGCTTGATCAATTACAATATATATATATATATATATATATATATATATATATATATATATATATATATATATATAGAGAGAGAGAGAGAGAGAGAGAGAGAGAGAGATAGACAGATAGATAGATAGATAGATAGATAGATAGATAGAGAGAGAGAGAGAGATCAAATGACACAAAGGTATCAAACTTAATAATATGACACCTCTGGTAACTCTTCATCCTATGTTCTTATAACAAAATTCATTGTTGGATTGAAAGCTATTATCATATAGATCACGTCTATAAAATTTCACATCAATCAAAAATCATTTGATATGTTAAAGAGAATGATAAAAATTAACTGTTTTTATAAAGTTTTGTAAGACGTTCATTTTTATGTATATTGTTAACATGTCAAATGATTTCTGATTGATAATAAATTTTATAGACATGATCTATATGATAATATCTTTCAATCCAACGGTGAATTTTGTTACACAAATATGCGGTAAAAGGGTTATCATAGGTGTCATATTATTAAATTTGACATATTTGTGTCATTTGATCTTTATATATATATATATATATATATATATATATATATATATATATATAATTCTTAACATGTAATCAGCGTGAAACTGTGTGTAAATTGTGGCTCCATGACTATATTAGGCTTCATGACTATATATTGGGCTCTTTTCCACTAGGTCAAATTTTGGGCTCCATGACTATATTTGCCACTTTCTCTCGATGGTATTCAAACATTGAAAGAGGTGAATCTTATTGTCGAATTGGATCATACTAGTTCAGAAGTCCAAATAGAAAATTACACATTCATTCACATTCGAAATAAACTTGATAGAGTAAAGAAGAAGCGCGAAGAGGATCTCTGCCATTTCCACGAGGACATGAAAAAGGTTAGTGAAGATCATTGATCAACTGAGAGTTATCTTCGAGAGCAGATCAAGTTTCTAGATGAAGATAATAATTAGTTTTATATCTTAGTGGCTATGTGTGTTGAAGAGAAGAAGACAATGGATGCACAATTTTTACACTCGAAGAGGATGGTATCTTCCCTTTGTTGTGAAATGAGATTCTGAAGAGGAATGATGTTTAACATTGATTTAAGGGACCAAGAGAGAAAGTTCCTTCATTGGCCTGGAATAATGTAAAATTGAATATATTTTATCGGGAGGCATATCTTTATTTTGAGAAGATAATATATAATTTAAGTTCATAAGTTATTTGGTTTGGTAGGCATGTTCAGACTTTGAAGTGGAAGCTACTAGTACGAAGGGTTTTGAAAACACAATAGCTTAACTTCGTGTTTTAAACCATTTTTTCATTCTGGTGACTTCCAGCCAAGACACTAACAAGGTCTTACTAGAAGTCTGGAATGAGTGAAGATAAGTTTGTTTATAATTCGTTTAAGGAGCATTTTGTTATGAGCTCATGTAATGGACTATGACTATGTGTAATTTTATATGGCGTTATAATGGATAATTCATTTGTCTTCATTTTGGATTTTAGCCTCTTTGGGCATCTTTTCGGTTAATACTAATTTTCTTTGGTAATCCACAATAGAGAGTTTCCCAGCCTATGGATGCCCTTTTATTGTCCCCTTTTTCGGATTTAGCCTTAAGAATAGGGGTGGATCGTTATTTTTAGGTGTCCTTTCTTCTCCCTGGTGGAGAATCAGGGAGTGATATCCCTTAGTCATAGGTTATGGCTTTGGCATCACTTTTCATTTGTTGGTAGTAGTATTTATTAAGCGCCCTTTTTGATATTGTTAGTTCTTGACACATAATGAAAGAAACATAATACTCGATATACTAAAAATGTTCAATACATGAAAATATGGGATGATTTTTGCATGGCTAAAGTTATTTCATTGTAGTCATAAAAAGAGAAAATAAACTACCTAAGAGTGAATAACATAAACTTATGGTTTTGATCACCTCTAGTACTACGGGTTATCTTTAACAAGGTGTTTCCTCCTTTTCCTTGCCTTATTTTCCGAACCCTCTTGTCTTAGGCTTAATACTTTCCTAAATGTCACTTAATTTGATGATGGCGTGCAAAGGCTTTGTTCCTTTACTATTTTCTCAACTATTTGGTTCTCCATATTCCTTCACTCCTTTAATTAGCATTAGTTCCTTACTTTTTGAATCGGTTTCTCCTTGATGAAGCTCCAAAGATGCTAAGAAACAAGAACTACAGACCTCTAAATCTACTTCCAAGGTAGCCACGACATCCTCGTCAATGTGATACTTTAAATTTAGGTGAACTATCGAATAAACCACTCCTATGGCGGCTAGTGTCGGTCATCTAATAATACAGTTGTATACTAAATTACAATCGATTACCAATAATTGGGTATTTATTATTTTCCTACTCTCTTTCCTCTCAATTGACACCACTAACTCAAAATCGTCTGCATGGTCTCGTTATTGAGCCATTAAATCCCTATAGATTGTTTCCTTTATAGAGGATGAGTTTATCAAAAGTCAGTTGTACTTTTCTAGAAGGTCGGCATACAAGATATCTCACGATCTCCCTTGATCCACTAAAATCCTTCATACATCTAAAAATTCCATAATGCCTCTTACCAATAATGGGATGTGATAGTTAGGAACTCCCTTAACCATCTCTTTACCGTAGAAGAAGATGGGTGGCCTTCCTTTCTTGGATGGTTATATTGGTGATTTTATGATCTTGCATAATCATTTCCCTTAGTTTCATCTTTATAGAGTTACATGAGTCTCCCTCTAAATGAGGGAACCCGCCTGAAATTATCCATGTTATATCTAGTGTGCCTTGGCTCGGTAAAAGTTGGCTTACTTGGATGACCCTATCATTCACTTTCTATGGGCATATCTAAATATTGAAGGGGAGGATCTCCCATTGAGATTGAGGAACTTTCTCACCATTTATCATGATGGGTAAACTTTCCCATTCACTTAATGTTCCCCCGACCACCATGTAAGCGACCATTATTTTTTTTCTTCTTCGTCTAATAATTCCTCCCCTTTTTGGTAACATGAGTTACTTAGCTCCTTTTTCTCTGTGGGCTATCATTCTCCAGCATCTTTTCCTTATATTTGTTTTTTTTTCTGGTGGGAAAACATGGACAATGTTTCCTTTCTAATCAGATCTTCAATTGCATCATTCAGCTTAACATATTTTTCTGTGTTATAGTTGTTGCATTGGTAAAAGAGGCAATACAAGTACTTGTACACTCCAAGATGTTCTCGGATATGCTTTAGTGTTTCGAGTTTCTCTTCTCAAAACTACACATTAATTCATTCTTGTTAGATGTGCTCCCTCAAGGGTTTCGGCGGACTATAGTCTCTCTGTATTGATGATGGTATTATTTTGCCTTCTCGGTTTGTTTGGGCTCGTTTTAACCTCGCTTATTTTCTTGGTTCCGTGTTTGATCTCCTTATTTCCTTTTATGGTAGTTTTTTCTTTCTCGTACCCTCCTCTGTATATTACCTTGTTAGGTGCTAACTTCACCTTAAATTGTATATATTTTTCATTCCTAGCTAGCAGGTCGTTAAAGGTTTTATAGGCTCTGATGCCAATTATTTTAGCAAACTTGGATCTCAATTGGAGTTCGAGACTGAATAGGTATTTCTTCATCTCTTCATAAATACTTTTTACTAATGTTGCTTCCTTGTTGAACCTTTAAATATAAATTAGAAATATCTCGTTTTTGTCTTGCCTAATAAATCCAAGCTTTCCACCAACTTGGTTTTCCTTCGGGGTGCAATGGAATATGCAGAGAAGCATATCTGAAGTTTCCCCCCTTCGAATTGATAAAATATTTCTTCACCCTTTTACACCAAGCCATGGCTCTCGTCTTCAGTATGAAGATGAACAACTTGTATTTTTTAGGGTCTCTTGCTCCACAAAAATTCAAAAGGACATCAACCAGTTCAACAAGTTCATCGGAGTCAATTGTCTCGTCGTAAGTTCTCATTTCCAATTGTTTTTGGATTTCCCTTCAGATGGGGCACTCATTTTTCCTTCTGTTAAAGGCATTTTTAAAGTAATTTCTTCTTCTTCAGAATCACCGGAGGATGAGGAGTGGGTTTTTCTTCAGTAAAGATGACATTGAGCCTCTGTTGTTTGTCTTCTCGTCCAGAGCATACTGGAGAGCATCTCTCAGATGGATGAAATCGGGACTTATACTTTCGGTGACCCATCTCCCTTTGGTGTTGTGGAGATTAATCACTCTTATTGGTGACTATGTAGTTCTAGAGCCTTATAGGTTGGAAATGGTGGTGGTTTAGGATTAAGACTTCTCGAAGTTGTTTATTTTGGAGCTCTAAAAGATGTGAATTACCTGTTGAACGTCATTAGTAAATATCTTAGTAAAGTGTTTATTTTTTAATTTACTATTCGGCCCTCGGGGTGTAGGTTGTGACATGCTCTCTTGTCTCACTATGGAGACTGGCTTCATAAGTTTGTAGTGTTATATTTGCAAATAGTCTTTCCTAGGGTGACAGCTTGGAACTGCCCTAGGAAAAGGTGACGACATGAGGTCGCCCGAAGGGAAGTGTTGGCTCACTCTTAAAGTTTCCTCACCCAAGGAAGGGAAAATATAGGATAAGACCTTTCTTGGGCAAAGAGTAAGTCAGAGTCGGTATTGACCCATGTTTTCCTTAGGAACATGGATTCAATTGTCCATTATTTGAGTAGGTGGATGATGGCCATTTCCTAGAAACCCTAGGTCCTGGAGACCCTTATAAATACCTCATCCTTCATGGGGAAAAATATATACTCTTAGGTCATACATATTTGCTACTACTCAAAGAGCACTTCGCTCCTAGTAGCATTCATACTATCAATCTAATTGCCCGCGTGAAACCCAGCAGCGTCGTCCGCCAACAAGGCCTCTCATCTAACGTGAGGTGGTTCTTTAAATAGTCTCAAAAACCACTACACAATGATACTCATTTCCATGAGCTAAACTTCATCCCAAATGTATAATATACTTACTAGGGCCTCTGAGTCTCCCTTCCCTTGCAGGGAGAACACGCATGCACCTGTACTTTTTAGATAGTACAGTGGCGCCCATCTTGGGCCACAACTCTTCTTAACAACCATCACCTTTCATGTCGTACACTTAACTCATACACCTAACCATTATTAGACATAGTAAACAAAATAGTTTCATCCCCTACTCCTGAGGGTACCATCGGTACAGGTGATGCCATGGCCATGGAAGATATGCGAGCCACCATGGACAAATTATAATGCCATAACTGGACATTGGAAGACGACGTCCAAAACATTATACAGTTCAAATAAGAGGTCAACCCCCTAAAGAGATGGAATTGTTGGATCCCCAACCACTCTCAGACAAAATATGGGGGGCCATGTCTCTAAAGGGTTCAAGTCTTCATCCATGACCAAGTTTGATGGATGCAGTAATCCCTACGAACATGTTTCCTCCAGCAACACGAAGATGGCCACCATATGAGCACCAGACTCCCTGAAATAAGATTTTTTCAGGAACCCTTAAGAAGGCCGCCCTCAGGTGGTACATGGGCCTTCCTCGTTCCTCTATTAACAGCCGTCGAGAATTGGTAAGGAGTACACTATTTTGTCGTCAATCGCCACAAGAAGATGTCCACCACCATCCTGTTCAACATCCTCTGAGGTCTATTACAATATTTGAGGAATCGCCCTGCATGCTTTAATGAAGCCACCATCAAGGTCGTCCCTTTGAACCATGAAATGTTTGTGGGTGAGTTCCAAAACAGACTTAAGGCGGAATTCTTTAATGGATCCCTCTCCCAGAATCTGGCACTCACGTTTGCTGAAGTAGTTGCAAGGGTGGAGTGCTACATTAAAGGCAAGAAAAGCAATGCTGAAGTGAAGGCTCGCAGCGCCAAGAAGCACGTCACTGACATCGAGAGCTCTCATCCCTCAAGGAAAAACAGTTACACCTTGCCTGTAAAGGACAAATCTCTATTTAAAAGGGAGGGTAAAGCAATGGAGAGTTTCAGGCCTTCGAATACTCGCTGAGAACAAATCTGGAACGAGGTGTTCCACCTATATAACATCCTGACGTTGCCTTCCCCCAGGTCTGAGTTAATGGGATATGAGTCGTAAAGGTGGTGCAAATTTAACAAGGTTAAAGGAAATCATACAGATGACTGCTACTAGTCAAATAAGGAAATAGAAAAGCTGATACATGAGGGCTACCTCAAGATGTATGGAAGGGCGGCTCCTCCAACCAGGAGGGATGATGCAACCTGTATGAGTGAGAAGATGGCAGAAGCCCTGGTCCAAGCAAATCCAAAGAAGCACCCCAGGTGAAGGAGAGAAAGCAGTGCGTCATACCCTTAACACCATGTCAGAGGATTCGTCGGGGCAGCGAGACCAGTTCCTCCCACAAAAGATATGTTTGTCAAGTCCTGAGTATAGACGACCTCCCTGAGATCACAAGTACGAAGGCATCATAAGTCATGGTCGTCTTCTCGGAAGAAGACGTGTTTGGCGTCCATCCTCACAACGATGATCCCATGGTCATCGTTATCAAGTGAGAATAATGGGAGATCAAAAGATGCATTTTCGACTAGAGAAGCTCCAATGATATACTATATTGGGATGCCTTCAAGAGATTGTGTCTCGACCTCGAAGACCTGAAGCCCTTCAAGGGATCATTGGTGTGATTCTCAGAAGAACGGGTGTAGATTAAAGGCTACCTCAACCTGAGAATCACGTTTGTAGAGCAAGACCATTCTAAGTAAATAAAGGTTAATTATTTAGTCATTAACGTTCCCTCTTCATATTATAAGATTATTAAGAAATCATCCTTTAATTGGTTGAGAGACGCTTTGTCTACCTTGTATTTATGCATGAAGTATCTGCTCCTCAACGGGAAAGTGGGAGTGATTCGAGGAGATCAAAAAATTGCTAGGAAGTGTTACACAAAAATCCTCAAGTTGAAGAAGACACACCTTCCAGGAGTCAGGACGAGAAAGGTCAACCATGGGATAACGCCGCCTGAAGAAGCTGCAAGAGTAAGTAAGCTTCCCATCTAACCTCGCGGAATGACAAAGCCTAAGAGCAAGAGGGAATCCCTTCTCCTCGGGAATTGTTTATGCATTCATTTAGTTCCTGTTATTTTTTCATGTAGTTGTTTTATCTTTTGGTATTTACTTAGTTTGACATTTTCCCCATAGGAGAGTATTTAAACTCTGTCGATTGAAGAATTGGGATGCATTATTTTCCCTCTGCACCTCCCAGGGAGCAAGGGTTTTTAAGAGGCATCTCATCCTTATTTTATCTATGTTTATTTTGTTATGTCATATCTATGCAGAAACTGGCCTCATCCAGTTTATTCTTCACAAAAGGGTCATTTTTGCCCCCCGAGGATATTATATGTTAGACCTTTACGGAAGGATCCTTGTCGCCCCTCAAGGAAATTATACGTTGGACCTTCACATAAGGATCAATTTCGTCCATAGAGGCAATTATATGATGGACCTTCACAAAAGGATCCTTTACGCCCCTCGAAGAAATTATATGATGGTCCTTCACAGAAGGATCTGAAGGTGCAGGAAACACAAGAAAGGGGGTTTGAATTAAGCTTCAAGTATGACAACTTTTTGTGTCCTAAAACAAACACAAGAATAGCAACAACAATAATATGAACAATGATAAAAAGACACAATTACTTTATCCTGGTTCATCGTAAACTAGGTTACATCTGTTAGACTATGGCACGGATCTAGAATGGGGGTTGAATAGATCCCAATTAAAAACTTGAGTCGGCGCTACCAATTAAAATTGGTTTTGAAAAATTGTTTTAAGTGCGGAAGCGGACGAGGAAAATTTTAGTCTAAAACGAACCGTTATTGGAAAACCGGATATGCGTTAAGCTAATGGATTAGAGATAAAGTGAAATACAAATCACTACACCAATTCCACAATCAATGATATGTTTCACTTACTAGGATTCCTAGTTCCAATGATCCAAATACCAAATTAAACAAGATACAAACTTAAGACAACTTTGGTTTAGGCAAATTTTCAAACACTTGGCGTGCATAAACACTCCAAGTGATATTTGTGTTGAGTAAGTAATTCAAATTAATCTAGTACAATATACTATTGTACTTTGGATACAAAAACAGCGTTTTAATCTCTTACTCAACTTATATCAATGTTTGGTAAAATTGCTTAAACTAAAATCACTTAATTTTTAAGCTGAAAAACACTTATGCAGAAAATCAAAGAAGACAGAGATTTGATGAGGCAGTTCCCCCGCCGTCCTCGCTTCGGGGTACGTCTGCCCTCAATTCTAAACTTAGAATTGAGATGATTTAATTAGATATCACCTGTGAAATTTAACCGTTTATACAAGGATTGCAAAGCAAGTAAACAACAGAACTCCCAATATGTTGAATGATGCTTCCTATCCTTGCTCCTTGATTCAAGATGAATCAAGACCTTCGATCGTTGTTGCTAGACCTCCGATTCCAGCCCCTTTGTTGAAGAATCTTCCGTTCTTCAAACCCTCGGCCCGGCTGATCTTAAACACAACGAATCGAACCTGAATCCTTCCCTTCAATATCACCGAATCCGCTACTAGACTGATGAAGACTTCCTCTTCTCAATCACCTTCGCTCAGCTGAATATTGATGAAGCAATTCGTCCAAAAAACCCCAAACACAAACCGGTATTGGAGGACAAAACCCTAACGGTTTTATTCAAGAAAGAACCTGCCACAGGCTTCAACCCGAACCGGATTCTCCAATCTCAGCTTCGAACCTTATCACCTTTAACCGATCACGAAGCACACCAAAAATGGTTGTGTGTAGTTGATATATTGTGAAATGTTGAAGATGAAGATGATGAATCTTGGACACCTTTTTCACTCTTTCTTGTTTCCTTGAACACTTGAATTCAAATTGACAAATGTTGGTTGATAAAAGTAATTTGACTTCTATTTATAGTAACCAACTTACCAACCAAAAATAACAGCTTTTCAAACAGTGGAAAATACTCAGAAAACTGAGTTTACGCACGAGCGGTCGACCATAGGTCGGCGTGCGCTGACCCGTGGGAAATGTGCCGACCCCTATGGTCGACTCAAGTATTACATGCGCTGACCCGTGGCCAACTGTACTAAGCCATGCGCCGACCTATGGTCGACTCAAGCAACCATGCGCTGACCAGTCACCAACTAGTCTGTGTTATGCGATGACCTGTGGTCGACTCAAGCCCTGTATGCGCTGACCCGTGACCAACTGCACTATGTTATGCGCTGACCTGTGGTCGACTCAAGCCCTGCATGCGCTGACCCTTATGGTCGACTCAAACCCTGCAAATCTGCACAATTTCATATTTTTGTGATTTTCATGCATTTTGTCATGATCACATCTTTTCCATATATGTTGTATGAAGTATGGCAGTTTTAGATGAGCATAGAAAAGGATATGTTGCATTTGTTTTGTAGAAGAGGAATCGACAATGCCGATTCATCCATGGTGGTCATTTGTCATCATCGAAACCTATGATTGTATGTTGTATGACAATTTTGCCTTTACATACTCCCCATTTTTGATGATGACAACCTGTGTAAAGCCAAAGATAAAAACAACATGCAATATTTACACACATTATGCACACTCCCCCTTTCTTTTGTAATCTAGGGCTATCTGCAAAAACCATTTGTTAATCTGTTAATTTGTTGTGGATATTTTGGCTGCTTGTACCTCTTCTCCCCCTTTGACAACATCAAAAAGAGAAAAGGAATGATTATTCAACGTAACATAAAACTCAACAGGAGAGAATGAGATCAGATAACAATATCACACCAAATATCATTACTGAACGATAATCATTAATTAAAAGAACAATAATCATTAAAATTGATTGTGCACAAACAAGCATAACAGAGAAATGAATACAATCAAACAACAAGCAAAAATTTCAGTTTTTCACATTTCTGCACATACACATACATGCTTGATGCATAAATAGAATGCCATACAACAATAAACATCCAAAGAGATACATCATGCATATGTATACAATATTATTATGTAGTATAGCTATTTAACCATGAAACTTTCCAGAGAGAGAGAGAGAGAAGGGAACAGTATCACCTTGATGCCTGAGTAACTTGATGAACAATATAGACTTGTGCTTGCAACAACATCAACTTGTTAGAAGTACAAGATTATAGTCTTAAATGGAATAAGGTAAAATCAGCAGTTTATAATGCCCGTTCTAAAATATCGAGAATACCAAGTTCTCGGCGGATATGAAAGAAAGGTTCAGTAGCTAGCGGCTTTGTGAAGATGTCCGCTAGTTGATTTTCAGTATTAACATGTTCAAATACAATATCACCTTTCTCTACATGATCCCGAAGAAAGTGGTGTCGAATTTCGATATGTTTGGTGCGAGAATGCAACACAGGATTCTTGGTAAGATTAATAGCACTTGTATTGTCACAAAAAATGGGAATACGTTCAAGTTTGAGGTTAAAATCCAATAGTTGTTGCTTAACCCATAGGATTTGGGCACAACAACTACCGGCGGCAACGTATTCCGCTTCGGCGGTTGACAAAGCAACTGAAACCTGTTTCTTGTTGTGCCAACTGACCAAAGAGTTTGAAAATAAGTGACAAGTGCCACTGGTGCTTTTCCTATCCGATTTGCAACCGACAAAATCGGAATCGGAGAAACCTACCAATGAACAATCATTACCTTTGGAATACCATAGTTCATACTTCGGAGTACCGGATAGGTATCGAAGTATTTGTTTGACAGCTTTTAGATGGGATTCCTTGGGACATGATTGATATCTTGCGCACATGCATACGCTAAACATAATATCGGGACGAGAAGCAGTAAGATAAAGGAGTGATCCAATCATACCTCTATACCGTTTTACATCTACTTCCTTACCGTCTTCATCTTTGTTCAAGTTTGTACAGGTAGGCATGGGAGTGTCTATGGCCTTAGCTTTTGCCATGTCAAATCTCTTGATAAGGTCCAAACAGTACTTTGTTTGGCTCACGAAAGTCCCTTCTTTGAGCTGTTTAATTTGCAAACCAAGAAAGTATGTGAGCTCCCCCATCATACTCATCTCGAATTCGCCCTGCATAAGGTCTGAAAATTCTCTCACAAGATTCATGTTAGTAGACCCAAATATGATATCATCTACATAAATTTGCACTAATATCAAGTGCTTTCCTTGACGTTTAATGAAGAGGGTTGTGTCAACCTTTCCTCTTGAGTAACCTTGATCGAGTAAGAATTTGCTTAGTCTCTCATACCAAGCTCTAGGAGCTTGTTTGAGGCCATACAAAGCCCTTTTTAGTTTATAAACATGATCAGGATACTCATGAGATTCGAAACCCGGAGGTTGTGCGACGTAAACCTCTTCATTTATGTGACCGTTAAGGAACGCACTCTTAACATCCATTTGGAATATTTAAAGTCTTTCGCATAAGCGAAGGCAAGGAGAAGGCGTATAGCCTCGAGTCGGGCAACCGGCGCATAAGTTTCCTCATAGTCGATGCCTTCCTCTTGGTTATACCCTTGCACGACTAAACGCGCCTTATTACGGGTTATTACCCCGTTTTCGTCCAGCTTGTTCCTAAACACCCATCGGGTGCCGATTACTCGATGATCTCGCGGAGGAGGGACAAGGTCCCAAACCTCATTTCTGGTGAACTGATTAAGTTCCTTCTGCATTGATAAAAACCAGTGTTCATCGAGTAGGGCTTCTTTAGGGTTTTTAGGTTCCATTTGCGAAACGAAAGCGAAGTGATAACAGAAATTACTTAGCTTAGATCGAGTTGTTACACCCTTTGAGATATCTCCGAGAATGTTGTCGATTGGATGGTCTTTGGAAGACTTCCAAACTTTAGGGAGATCATCGTTTGAAGGCGGATGAACTACCTCGGTTTCCTCATGGTGTACATCTTTGTCCTCCTCAATTTTGACTATGTCGGGTTGATCAATCCCCGGCTCGCCACCTTTGAGTATGTCTTCAGTAGATGTACCTGCACCATGAAAAACACTACCCTTTCCGACGTTTCTCGGATTGGATTCATCAAAAGTAACATGTACAGAATCTTCTACAGCAAGTAATCGTTTGTTGTATATTCTATATGCTTTGCTAGATTGAGAGTATCCGAGGAAGATACCTTCGTCGGCCTTGGAATCGAATTTTCCCAAGTTTTCCTTTCCATTATTCAATACGAAACATTTGCAACCAAAAACATGTAGGTGAGAAACATTTGGCTTTCGCCCTTTTAAAAGCTCATACGGTGTTTTATTTAGAATGGGGAGAATGAGAACCCTATTCAGAACATAACAAGCCGTACTAATGGCGTCGGCCCAAAAATATTTCGGTAAGCCACTTTCGTTGATCATTGTTCTTCCCAATTCTTCCAAAATTCGATTTTTACGCTCCACAACCCCATTTTATTGAGGAGTACGTGGAGCGGAGAAGTTATGATCAATACCATGGTTACCGCAATATTCTTCAAATAAGTGATTTTCGAACTCACCCCCATGATCGCTTCTAATTGCAATAATGTTTGTGTTTAGTTTATTTTGGGAAAGCTTAGCAAATCTTTCAAAGGCGGCGAACGTATCGCTCTTGCTTACTAAAAAGATAGTCCAACAGAATCTAGAAAAGTCGTCCACTATTACGAAACCGTAATAATTTCCTCCTAGACTTTTAATCCTAGATGGCCCAAATAAATCCATATGAAGAAGCTCGAGAGGTCTCGTTGTTGAAATGATATTTCTGGATTTAAATGAGATCCTCGTTTGCTTCCCTTTTTGACAAGCATCACAAAGGTGATCCTTGGTGAACTTAATTTTGGGGAGACCTAGGACTAGATCTTTTGAGACTACTTTGTTTAGTAAGTCAAAGTTAACATGTGCTAAACGCCTATGCCATAACCATGAATCTTCACTCATTGTTACAAGGCATTTGTCACTTGTTAACGATACTTCATTTAAGTCAAGCATATAGACATTGTTCACACGCAGGCCATTAAACATACTCTTCTTATCATCATTATGTACAATTTTGCAACAATCTTTTGAAAACGATACATTGTATCCTTTGTCACATAATTGACTGATGCTAAGTAGATTGTGTTTAAGACCTTCGACAAGCAATACATCAGAAATAGTAGTGGAAGAAAGGTTACCTACACTACCTTTACCAAGTATTGCTCCACGGTTGTTGTCACCATAAGTTACATATCCCTTCTTCTTAGCCACGAAGTCAATGAAGAGTGATATGTCTCCTGACATGTGCCTTGAGCATCCACTGTCGAGAACCCATCTTCTCTCGGTAGTCTCGAGGCATTGTACCTATGGCAATATAATTAACAAGAGAAGGTACCCAATGGCTTATTGGGTCCTGAATGGTGAGGAACGAAATGGTTGCATTTGGGCATCCATTGATAAATGCCTTTAGGAACTAAAAATCTCCTAAACCTACATTTAGCAATGGAGTGACCTTTCTTGCAACAATAAAGACAAGAGAAATTTACACTTTGATTGCTTTTGCTATCTTCATCCTTTATAACATATTTATATTTTTGATATGGATTAACCATACTTTTTCGAAAGTTTGATTTGTCGATAGCAAAGGTAATCTTGGGCTCAAGAGCCTTGTCAAGTTTGGCCTTTAGGTTTCTTACTTCACCTTGCCAAATGTAACAAGTATCACACCCAAAGTTCATCATTCTACTTCTAAGGTCCTCATAACTTGTTTTTGTGCTTTCCACTATAGAAGCTTTAAGTGCCTCAAGTTTCCTTTCGGATTGTTGAATTTTATGTTCCAAATGAGAAAAAAAATTCTTATTTGAGGCAAGCCTTTTAAAGGCCTCTTTCGCTTCACAGTGTAAAGTATCAAAAGCAGTTTGCAATTCATGATGAGACATACTAGAGGATTTTTCATATTTAGCATGTCGTAGCTGTTTCTTTTTGTTCTTTTGATGAGCAGAGAGACATAGGTTTGCATTTTCATCTTCATCACTAGAACTTTCATCATCGGAGGAGTCGTTATCGCTTTCCCAAGCTATGTATGCTCTCCTTGGCTTTGATGGTTTCTTGTGTGATTTGTATGATTCTTTATCTTTTGTCTTCTTGTTCATCGGACAGTCCGGTTTGTAATGACCCGGCTTTCCACACGTATAGCACGACCCTCTAGTTATTTTACCTTTTGAGTCATCATTTTTAGAGTACCTAGATTGTTTCCGGAAGTTTACCAAGTTCTTCTCGGAGTGTTGGATACCGTTCTTCCTCACGTAACGATTGTAACGTTTAACGAACAGCCCCATATCTTCACTCTTGTCCTCTTCTTCTTCGTCGCTCGATGAATAATCACTTTGCTCTTTTGCTTGAGACTTCGAGGAGGAAGTCTTTAGAGTTATGGATTTCTTTTCGCTCACCTTTGCTTTGTCCTTCTTATCTTTCTTTTCGTGTTGTTCCAGGCTCAAGAGAACTTGTTCGTGCTCTTGTAGTTTACCGAATAATGTTGTCAAGTCCAATGTGGTAAGATCATTTGCCTCTTTGATGGCGGTCACTTTTGGCTGCCATTCCCTGTTAAGACATCTCAAGATCTTATTAGTAGCAATATCATTGGAAACAGGCCTACCAAGTGAATGTAATCGCTTGATAAGATGAGTAAATCTCTTTTGCATGTCAGCAATGGTTTCCCCTTTCTCCATGAAAAAGAGATCAAACTCTTGTGTTAGTGTGTTGATTCTAGCCAACTTAACATCGTTCGTCCCCTCATGGGCAATTTGTAGTGAATCCCACATGGCCTTAGCAGTAGGACAATGGGATACACGATAGTATTCGTCTACACCTAATGAGGAGATTAGGATATTTTTGGCTTTCCAATCATAATTGTATTTCTTTTCATCATCATCGGTCCATTGTGCTTCGGGCTTAGGCACCAATTCATTGTTCTCATTGGTCATGGTTATTTCAATTGGACCATTGAGAATAACGTTCCATATTTTTCTATCTATGGAATTTATGTGCACCCGCATACAGTCTTTCCAATAACTATAATTTTCTCCATTGAAAACGGGAGCTCTATTATAAGCCCCTTTAGGTTCGTTAGCCATTTTCTATCAAAGTTATATTTTGAAGCACGGAGTGAACCGGAGCTCCTGATACCACTTGTTAGACTATGGCACGGATCTAGAAGGGGGGGTTGAATAGATCCCAATTAAAAACTTGAGTCGGCGCTACCAATTAAAATTGGTTTTGAAAAATTGTTTTAAGTGCGGAAGCGGCCGAGGAAAATTTTAGTCTAAAACGAACCGTTATTGGAAAACCGGATATGCGTTAAGCTAATGGATTAGAGATAAAGTGAAATACAAATCACTACACCAATTCCATAATCAATGATATGTTTCACTTACTAGGATTCCTAGTTCCAATGATCCAAATACCAAATTAAACAAGATACAAACTTAAGACAACTTTGGTTTAGGCAAATTTTCAAACACTTGGCGTGCATAAACACTCCAAGTGATATTTGTGTTGAGTAAGTAATTCAAATTAATCTAGTACAATATACTATTGTACTTTGGATACAAAAACAGAGTTTTATTCTCTTACTCAACTTATATCAATGTTTGGTAAAATTGATTAAACTAAAATCACTTAATTTTTAAGCTGAAAAACACTTATGCAGAAAATCAAAGAAGACAGAGATTTGATGAGGCAGTTCCCCCGCCGTCCTCGCTTCGGGGTACGTCTGCCCTCAATTCTAAACTTAGAATTGAGATGATTTAATTAGATATCACCTGTGAAATTTAACCGTTTATACAAGGATTGCAAAGCAAGTAAACAACAGAACTCCCAATATGTTGAATGATGCTTCCTATACTTGCTCCTTGATTCAAGATGAATCAAGACCTTCGATCGTTGTTGCTAGACTTCCGATTCCAGCCCCTTTGTTGAAGAATCTTCCGTTCTTCAAACCCTCGGCCTGGCTGATCTCAAACACAACGAATCGAACCCGAATCCTTCCCTTCAATATCACCGAATCCGCTACTAGACTGATGAAGACTTCCTCTTCTCAATCACCTTCGCTCAGCTGAATATTGATGAAGCAATTCGTCCAAAAAACCTCAAACACAAACCAGTATTGGAGGAAAAAACCCTAACGGTTTTATTCAAGAAAGAACCTGCCACAAGCTTCAACCCGAACCGGATTCTCCAATCTCAGCTTCGAACCTTATCACCTTTAACCGATCACGAAGCACACCAAAAATGGTTGTGTGTAGTTGATGTGTTGTGAAATGTTGAAGATGAAGATGATGAATCTTGGACACTTTTTTCACTCTTTCTTGTTTCCTTGAACACTTGAATTCAAATTGACAAATGTTGGTTGATAAAAGTAATTTGACTTCTATTTATAGTAACCAACTTACCAACCAAAAATAACAGCTTTTCAAACAGTGGAAAATACTCAGAAAACTGAGTTTACGCACGAGCGGTCGACCATAGGTCGGCGTGCGCTGACCCGTGGGAAATGCGCCAACCCCTATGGTCGACTCAAGTATTCCATACGCTGACCCGTGGCCAACTGTACTAAGCCATGCGCCGACCTGTGGTCGACTCAAGCAACCATGCGCTGACTAGTCAACAACTGGTCTGTGTTATGCGCTGACCTGTGGTCGACTCAAGCCCTGTATGCGCTGACCCGTGACCAACTGCACTATGTTATGCGCTGACCTGTGGTCGACTCAAGCCCTGCATGCGTTGACCCGTGGTTCATGCGCTGACCCTTATGGTCGACTCAAACCCTGCAAATCTGCACAATTTCATATTTTTGTGATTTTCATGCATTTTGTCATGATCACATCTTTTCCACATATGTTGTATGAAGTATGGCAGTTTTAGATGAGCATAGAAAAGGATATGTTGCATTTGTTTTGTAGAAGAGGAATCGACAATGCCGATTCATCCATGGTGGTCATTTGTCATCATCGAAACCTATGATTGTATGTTGTATGACAATTTTGCCTTTACAACATCCAGTCCACCCAACTGAGTGATTTCACCTTAGACAAGGACTTAGTCCAATAATCAATCTGATTACAAAATAATGACAGTCTGTCAGTGATTTCTTAAGAATTTTGACCTACCCAGTCCCCTAAGGAATATGACAGTCATTGACTCCTTAGGATCTTAACCAGCCTGTCAGGGATTTTTCTATTTGTTGTGTTGTGATGTTGTAGCTTCAGCGTCTACTAAGACTCACATACATCCATATCCATGCATGCATCCATACACTCTCCATATTATTCTTCCTCAAAATATATAGGAGATGAATAGATCCATTGGAGTAAATATTCGTTGGAGGGTATAATAGGAATTGACCTTAAATTATTTGTTGTATGAAGGTCACTTCTTATGCAACTGTTGAGCGGTGATTGCAGTAGAGAGTTGTTGATGATAGGACATGAGAAGCTTCTTTACTATTAAAGTATATTTGCTTTTTGTTAGATGCCCAAAAGTGCTTATTTGAGCTATCATATGTGGGCATCTTTCACTCTTTTTCCTTGCTAAAATTGTCAAAACCACATTTATTTTACATGGAATGCATTACATTGATAAACAAGCTTGGTGCCTTTGATTTGTGTGTTATTGTGCAGGAAAGACATGAACTAATTGAAAATGAAGACACAAGAAAATTGGCAAAGGAACCAAAGAATACAAGCATTTCATCAGCCTGCTCGCTAGGCGAGGCTGTGGCGAAGCATTGGTTCGCTAGGCGAGTTCCTGGCGAAAAGCTCCAGTAAATTGTCAAATTAATTCGCCAGGCGAGCTGAAGGCGAAGGTGGTAGCGAGTTCATTCTGTTTTGGTGAAAAACGCAGCCAGCACTCACTCGCTAGGCGAAGCTCTAGCGAGTCCCCAGCGAGCATTCCAGTAGCAAAACCTCTCAACCTCGCTGGGGCGAAGGTTGAAGCGTGTCCTTCGCTAGGCGAAGGTATGTTCGCTAGGCGAACATGACAGTTCAGCAGGCCCTGTTTTCTCTGGGCGCAAGGGCCTTATGTGCCCATATTAGACCCTCGCTAGGCGAGCCATTCTGCTCGCCTAGCGAACATGACAGCCCAACAGTGGTCTATAAGTAGCAGGTGCCACTTTTGAGCACCATACCTCATTTTTACCAACTTGTTCCACTTTTGTACTTTCTTCTAGATATTTTTGCAGCATTGTTCTTGGGATCTTTATGCCCTAGTTTTCATTTCTCTTCATCTTAGAACCATCTTCTACAAAAAGAAGGTGGATTCCCATCCAACTTCGATTATCCGACTTGGATGTTGATCAACCTTCTTTCCTTACTTGCCGACCAAACTACCATGAAAATGAGTAGCTAAGTCATCCATTTGTCAAGGTTAGATGTAGGTGATTACTAGCTTTGTGTGTAAATGTAAGGATCCTCATATGTAAACTCTTTAATGGTAAATATATGATGAAAACTTTGTTTCTATTTAAAACTCTTTGTGTTGGTTTATGATCGAGAGATGTTTACCGACTCTTGACCTAGGTTTTCATCCAAACTTGTTTGTTAGCTAGAGATAGTAATGAATGATTTTGTTCACCATAAGGTTGAACCAAAAGGTTGTCATTTTGATAGATTGTGTTCGAGAGAAACAATGGATCAAAATGGCAAAACTCACAATGTGTGTTCGAGAGAAACATATTGAGAGGACTTTGTGAAATTATTTATCATCTAAAGGAGTTTATAAGATTGTTGACCGAGCAAATACATGCCAAGTGATCATTGAAACCTAACTTTGACAATATTTCTCATTTAATCAAACCATAACTTTTACCGCAATTTATTACTTTTTATGCAAGATAACTTGATTAAAACCAAAACCCTATTGTTACATTGAGCTACGATTAATACAACCATCGAACGGCGGTGATATCTTACAATCCCTGTGGATACGATAACAAAAACCCGACACGAAACATACTTTCAACAAAATGGCGCTGTTGCCGGGGATTGTAAATTGATATTGCGAGCATCGCAATGGTTGTTTAAGTTTTAGCTTGTGAATTTTTGACTTGTGCTTGTAATTTGTTTGGTTTAGTGTGCAGCTTACGTTTTATGCGAGGGCAAATCCCTGTGGACGAACTTCTTTTTGATCCTGAGATCGAGAGAACCGCAAGGAGGCTCAATAGCAAAACGAGACGTAGGAGGCAACAGGCTAGACAACGCCAAGAGCAAGGAGAAAGTTCTTCAACCACAAATCCACCACCATTCATACCAAACATGGAGCCACAACCACCACCACCTATTTCTACTCCATGTATCAATAGTCCAAGGAACACCGCTCAGTTTGCCAACCACACAGGAAGGCAAGCTGAGATGAAGACGGGAACTCTGAATTTATTATATGGGAGTCCATTCACCGGAATGGACCATGAAGACCCATTTGCTTTTCTCACAAAATTTTATGAGATAGTATTGGCTGCCGGAGTGGATCAGGCTCAGGAGCTTCCGTTGTTCAGACGTTTATTTCCCCACGCTTTGCTCGGTAAAGCAAAGGATTGGTATATCGATCAAACACCAGCCGTAATGACAGACTGGAACGTGTTAGAAGAGAAATTCATTGAAAGATTTTTCTCCCATAACCGATTCATGGAATCAAAGACGGCCATCTCGGTGTTTTCTCAAGGAACCAGTGAATCTTTAAATGAAGCGTGGGAGAGATTCAAGTCCATGCTTAGGAAATGTAAAGGGCATGGATTTGATGAATTGACTCAAATCCATATCTTCAGAAATGGACTTCAACCAAACTGCAAGACGTTGTTGGATGCCACCTCGGGTGGCTCGTTGATGTCAAAAAGTGCCGAAGAAGCCACAAACATTATCAATCGAATGGCTCTAAATGATCTTCAGAGTCAAAGTCGTGGAAATTCTTTGAAGAAGGCGGGAGTGCTTGAGTTAGGGACGAATGATGCCATCCTTGCCCAAAACAAGCTCATCTCACAACAAGTGGAACTCTTAACGCAACAAATCAAAGAGTTAAGAGAACCGTCAAAAGCTAAACAAATAGCTTGTTGTGAACTTTGTAAAGGTGAACATGACACCGGATTTTGTCCACCTCCCGGTTTTGACGAAGTAAACTACATGGCCAATCAACGGGACTATCAACCGAGACAACAACAACCTTATCAACCGCACCCTCAACAACAACAACAACAACAACAACAATTCCAAGGGAACCAAGGGTTCCAACCTAGAAGCAACTATTATCATAACCAAGGTTATGGAGGTGGTTCTTCTAGCCGTCAAAACCCTCCCCAAAATCCATATCAATCTCAACAACCGCCGGTCGTCAATTCTAAATTGGAAGAGACATTGACGCAATTCATGCAAATGTCAATGGCCAATCAAAAGAGTAATGACGCGGCCATAAAAAATCTCGAGACTCAGGTTGGGCAACTTGCCAAGCAACTCGCTGAACAACAAACCGGTCCTTCTTTTTCGGCTAATACGCAAACAAATCCTAAGGAGCATTGTAAGGCGATTATGACGAGAAGTGGGAGGGAGTTGGGTAGTGAGAATGAAAAAAGAGTTGAGAGTGAACAAAGAGAGAAAGAGAAAGAAATTGAGGAGGAAATAGTGGAGGAAAATGTTGATGGTGAAATAGGAGTGTGGAGTGATGAGGAAGAAGTTGAAAAGAATAGAAATAATGGTGAAGTTGAAAAAGAAAAAGGTGTGGAGATTGAGGAAAATAAAAGTGATGAGGTAATAAGGGAGGTAGTGAAAAAGCCTAGATGGAAGAGTGCTAGAATTGCAAAGGGAAAGGAGGTAGTGAGCGCTACTCCTATCCAAAACCTTCCTTATCCTCATGCTCCTTCCAAAAGGGAGAATGAACGGCATTACGCCCGGTTCATGGATATTTTTAAACAGTTGCAAATCAACATTCCGTTTGCTGAAGCCTTGGAACAAATGCCAAAGTATGCCAAATTCATGAAGGACATACTAACCAAAAAGCGGAGGTATACGGAACCGGAGACCATCGTCCTTGATGCGAGCTGTAGTGCCATTATTCAAAGGACGCTTCCTAAGAAAGAGGTTGATCCGGGAAGAGTTACATTGCCGGTTAAAATTGGTGACGTTTATGTCGGGAAAGGACTTATTGACTTGGGGTCGAGCATTAATCTTATACCTTTGTCAATTATCAAGAGGCTTGGCAACATCGAGATTAAGTCCATCCGAATGACGTTGCAATTGGCGGATAAGTCGACGACCCATCCTCATGGCGTAGCCCAAGATGTTTTGGTGAAGGTCGACAAATTCTTTTTCCCGGTGGATTTTATTGTAATTGATATGGAGGAAGATGATGATGCTCCGCTCATCTTGGACCGACCATTCATGAAGACCGCAAGAATGATGATAGATGTTGATGACGGTTTAATGAAGGTGCGAGTTCAAAATGAGGAAGTCACATTTGATCTATTCGAGGCGATGAAGCATTCCAAGGATAGAAATGATAGCTTTCGCATCGATGTGATCGAAGACGCTATTATGGAGGTTTCAAAGCATATTCATGAGATATCTCCTATGGAGTTAGCTCTTGACGACTCATTGGAGGTTTTCACTGTTGAAGAGGAGCTAGCTCTTGAGGAATGCTTAAAGGAACTTGATAGTTTGGAAGACCTACAACCGTGGGAAGTAGAGGAAGAAAACTTGAAGAAGGAGGTCATTGACGAGAAAGCGCCAATTGAATTAAAAGAGTTACCTTCGACTTTGAAATATGTGTTTCTAGATGAGACCGAGGCAAAGCCGGTCATCATAAGCAACCTTTTGACAAAAGAAGAAGAAGCCCGTCTAATCATTGTGCTAAAAACCAATCAAGAAGCTATGGGTTGGACTCTTTCCGATCTAAAAGGAATTAGTCCATCCTATTGTATGCACAAGATTTTGATGGAGGAAGATTTTAAGCCGGTGGCTCAACCACAACGCCGCTTAAATCCTACGATGAAGGAGGTTGTAAGAAAGGAAGTGGTGAAGCTATTGGATGCGGGAATGATTTACCCGATCTCGGATAGTCCGTGGGTTAGTCCCGTGCACGTGGTTCCGAAGAAGGGTGGAATGACCGTAATCCGAAATGACAAAGACGAATTGATCCCGACTAAAGTTGCAACGGGGTGGAGAATGTGTATAGATTATAGACGGTTGAATACCGCGACTCGTAAGGACCATTTCCCACTCCCATTTATGGATCAAATGCTTGAAAGACTATCGGGCCAACAATACTATTGTTTTTTGGACGGCTACTCCGGGTACAACCAAATTGCGGTTGACCCGGTTGATCATGAGAAGACGGCTTTCACGTGTCCGTTTGGAGTGTTCGCATACAGAAAAATGCCCTTTGGGCTGTGCAATGCACCGGCAACCTTCCAACGATGTGTCCAAGCCATTTTTGCCGATCTGATAGAGAAAACAATGGAAGTCTTCATGGATGACTTCTCGGTATTTGGTGGGACGTTTAGTCTATGCTTGGCAAATTTGAAGACGGTGTTGGAAAGGTGTGTGAAGACCAATTTGGTGCTGAATTGGGAAAAGTGTCACTTCATGGTGACCGAGGGGATCGTGCTAGGCCACAAAGTCTCTAGAAGGGGGCTTGAAGTGGATCGAGCTAAGGTTGAAGTAATTGAAAAATTACCCCCTCCGGTGAATGTGAAGGGCATCCGTAGCTTTTTGGGGCACGCGGGGTTCTACCGGCGCTTCATCAAGGACTTCTCAAAGGTGGCTAAGCCTTTGAGCAATTTGCTCGCCAAGGACCAGGTATTTCTCTTCACCGAAGATTGTTTGCAAGCTTTTGAGGTTTTAAAAGAAAAATTGGTTACCGCTCCAATAATAGTCGCTCCCGATTGGAATGAAAATTTTGAACTAATGTGTGACGCGAGTGACTATGCTGTTGGAGCGGTACTTGGCCAAAGAAAAGACAACTTTTCATGCGATACATTATGCGAGTAAGGTTCTTAACGAGGCTCAAATAAATTATGCCACAACGGAAAAAGAACTACTCGCAATAGTGTATGCGCTAGAAAAGTTTAGGTCTTATCTTATAGGGTCTAAAGTCGTTGTGTATACCGATCACGCGGCGATTAAATATCTGCTAACCAAACCGGATTCGAAGCAAAGGCTCATCCGTTGGATCCTCTTGTTACAAGAATTCGATGTGGAAATCAAAGACAAGAAGGGGTCGGAAAACTTGGTAGCGGATCATTTATCCCGATTAGTGAACGTGGAGGTTACCGCGTCTGAAAAAGAAATCCGGGAAGAATTTCCTGATGAAAAATTGTTTAAGGTTCAAGTTAGGCCGTGGTTTGCAGACTTTGCAAACCACAAGGCTAGTGGTTTTGTGCCTGCCGACCTAACTTCGAACCAAAAGAGGAAGTTCCTTTCGGATGCGAAGTATTATGTTTGGGATGACCCATACTTGTTTAAGTTGGGTAGCGATAACCTGTTAAGGAGATGCGTAACTGGTGATGAAGCCCAGAGCATCCTTTGGCATTGTCACAACTCGCCTTATGGCGGACATTATAATGGGGTTAGAACGGCCACTAAAATTCTTCAATCGGGATTTTATTGGCCAACTATTTTCAAAGACGCACATACCCATGCGCAAAGTTGTGACAGTTGCCAAAGAAGCGGTGGGATAGGTAAGAGACATGAGATGCCTCTCCAAAATATCCAAGAAGTGGAAGTGTTTGATTGTTGGGGCATGGATTTCGTAGGACCTTTCCCACCCTCTTATGGGAATGAGTACATGCTTGTTGCTGTCGATTATGTCTCTAAGTGGGTTGAGGCGATTGCCTCACCTCGGGCGGATGCCAAAACGGTGATAAAATTTTTAAAGAAAAACATATTTTCCCGTTTTGGAACCCCCCGAGTGTTGATAAGTGACGGAGGGTCACACTTAGAGCCGCTCGATGCTCCTCTGTGAGCATCGCACCGTCGAGCTTAGCCGACGTTAAACAAGCGCTAGTTGGGAGGCACCCCAACATTGTAAGTATTTACTGTTTTATGTTTTATGTTGTATTGAGTACACTGTGCTAAACCCATGCTGGATGACTTGCAAGTGCTGCATTTGCCAATGCACTTGCTGTCATGCTCGCTTGCAGCTCGCTAGGCGAGGCAGTAGCGAGCATGCTCGCTAGCTGCTCGCTAGGCGAGGCAGCAGCGAGCGCTGCAATACTGTTTACTATTTAAATCTCAGCAGGGCCATTTTGCCCCAAACCTTCAAAAAAAATTCTCCCTCCGGTGCTCGAGCAGTGTTGGCGCGTGAGCAGTTTATGCTTAACGCTAACTGGCCTGTGGACAGGCCTGTCTATGGTGAGGGGGTGGGCGCTGATGCTGATGATGCTGATGATGATGATGTTGATGATGAGGCTACCGGTTCTGAGGCCGGTAGCGAGGAGGAGTCCTGAGCCCTTAGTGGGTTAAGTTTTTGTGTGTTTTCAGTTTTTATGTTATTTCTATTTGTATTTTCGGATTTTGTATCTTGATTTTGGTGTTGTACTATTGGGGTGTTTTGTCCCCCATGAACAAATTTATATTTTCAGTTAATGTTATTTAATTATGTTTTTAATTTTGTGTGTTTAATGAATTTTTGGTTGATTGAGTGGTAAACCCTTCTAGATTGGTTGCTCCTCAAGAAGTACCCAATGAAGGTGCATCCGAGCTTGGATGGCAATGATAAGAATAAACAAGTGAATAAAGCTAAGGTACATGGTTACCTTCGGCTAGAATTTTAGAATGCATTAGGAACTTTACTCTTTTTGGTAAATTGAATATTGTCTTTTTGCAACATAATTGAATGAATGCTTCATCTAGAACTTAAAACCACAAATTGTGAGGAAACCTCCATTGTTCACTTAAATGCTGGATTCTAATAAGTTTTGTTGATTCATGTGATTCATTCTTTGTCTTTTATTATTTTGAAATTGTGGAAGCAATTAGAAATGATCAAGGCACTTGTTTTCTTTCGAGCACAACTACATCCAAAAACAACTTACCTGTGAGCAGAGAGAGTATTTGTTAACCCCTTTGAGCCTAAACAGTTGAATCTCGGCTTGAAATAAAGCGAGATCTCAAAAATCTTTTTTTTTACAACCCGGAAAATCTTGATTATTGTTCTTTTGCCGTAAAAAGTTAAGAGCATTCACTTAGGGTGTGGAAGAAATAAGTTGGGGAGAACGAAAAAGAATTGGTAAGTACCACAACTCTTGAAAAAGAAAAGAAAAACCGAGCAAGCATAGAAAAATATATGTATAGAAAATATAGAAAAGAAACATCTGTTTTGTATATTTGATGTGAAAGAAAAGAACAAAAATAGAAAAAAAATAAAAATGAATGCTTGCTTGGAAGAAAAATAGTGAAAAATAAAAATTGAGTTGTGGAATATGTGTTGTGAAGGTTTCAAATAAGAAACAAATGAAACAAAGTCGAGTAGTGTGAATAATACTGTGAATGTCTCTTTTGCATCGGCACTTTCGTTTCAATGGCCTTAGAAATGACCCTTGTTTGTTAACCTAACCAAGCTTCAACCGAAAAGCCCTTAGTGATCTTTATGCTTCCACAGTACCATTTTTAATTGTTAGACATTGTATGAATCTATTTGATTTCTTCATTATTTGTTAGAGAGTGAGATTAGTCCCGCGGTTGCAAACGCGCAAAATCTTCATTCCTTATTCGAAGAGGAGAGATAGGATGATTCATTCAGAATAGTATTGTTGTAGATAGATAAATATTTTGCATTGCTATTTAAGTTTTAGTTCTTATGTATTATTTTATTCGAACCGTTGGGAACTTGTATTTGCTGATTTCGCTTGTGTTTGAGTCGTTTATCCAACTTCGGAGAAACCAGTTTCTTAAAGCAAATCCTCTTGTCCTTCAAGAGGCATACTTTGCTTGAGGACAAGCAAGAATCTAGTTGGGGAGAGTTGTTAGATGCCCAAAAGTGCTTATTTGAGCTATCATATGTGGGCATCTTTCACTCTTTTTCCTTGCTAAAATTGTCAAAACCACATTTGTTTTACATGGAATGCATTACATTGATAAACAAGCTTGGTGCCTTTGATTTGTGTGTTATTGTGCAGGAAAGACATGAACTAATTGAAAATGAAGACACAAGAAAATTGGCAAAGGAACCAAAGAATACAAGCATTTCATCAGCCTGCTCGCTAGGCGAGGCTGTGGCGAAGCATTGGTTCGCTAGGCGAGTTCCTGGCGAAAAGCTCCAGTAAATTGTCAAATTAATTCGCCAGGCGAGCTGAAGGCGAAGGTGGTAGCGAGTTCATTCTGTTTTGGTGAAAAACGCAGCCAGCACTCACTCGCTAGGCGAAGCTCTAGCGAGTCCCCAGCGAGCATTCCAGTAGCAAAACCTCTCAACCTCGCTGGGGCGAAGGTTGAAGCGTGTCCTTCGCTAGGCGAAGGTATGTTCGCTAGGCGAACATGACAGTTCAGCAGGCCCTGTTTTCTCTGGGCGCAAGGGCCTTATGTGCCCATATTAGACCCTCGCTAGGCGAGCCATTCTGCTCGCCTAGCGAACATGACAGCCCAACAGTGGTCTATAAGTAGCAGGTGCCACTTTTGAGCACCATACCTCATTTTTACCAACTTGTTCCACTTTTGTACTTTCTTCTAGATATTTTTGCAGCATTGTTCTTGGGATCTTTATGCCCTAGTTTTCATTTCTCTTCATCTTAGAACCATCTTCTACAAAAAGAAGGTGGATTCCCATCCAACTTCGATTATCCGACTTGGATGTTGATCAACCTTCTTTCCTTACTTGCCGACCAAACTACCATGAAAATGAGTAGCTAAGTCATCCATTTGTCAAGGTTAGATGTAGGTGATTACTAGCTTTGTGTGTAAATGTAAGGATCCTCATATGTAAACTCTTTAATGGTAAATATATGATGAAAACTTTGTTTCTATTTAAAACTCTTTGTGTTGGTTTATGATCGAGAGATGTTTACCGACTCTTGACCTAGGTTTTCATCCAAACTTGTTTGTTAGCTAGAGATAGTAATGAATGATTTTGTTCACCATAAGGTTGAACCAAAAGGTTGTCATTTTGATAGATTGTGTTCGAGAGAAACAATGGATCAAAATGGCAAAACTCACAATGTGTGTTCGAGAGAAACATATTGAGAGGACTTTGTGAAATTATTTATCATCTAAAGGAGTTTATAAGATTGTTGACCGAGCAAATACATGCCAAGTGATCATTGAAACCTAACTTTGACAATATTTATCATTTAATCAAACCATAACTTTTACCGCAATTTATTACTTTTTATGCAAGATAACTTGATTAAAACCAAAACCCTATTGTTACATTGAGCTACGATTAATACAACCATCGAACGGCGGTGATATCTTACAATCCCTGTGGATACGATAACAAAAACCCGACACGAAACATACTTTCAACACTTTTGCATTTATATCACATCAAATAGTATCGACCTTTAATTCAAATCTTCTAGTCAGAGGCTTCTTATGCAAGTGGATTGAAGCTTGAGTAGAGATCAGAGTATGTCTTCATAAAAAAATCTCTTTTTGGTTGAACTTTTCTTAAGTATACTTCTCGTCATAATTAAAGGCTTCATATAAGATATGAAGTGAAGTTTCATTAAAGTCCATAGCCTAGATGATGTATACTATAAAGTTTATTCAAATTGAGGCTTGAAAGTACCACAATCCAGAGTAAATCTGACCAAGAAACGCATAAGCATTTAATAGTTTATTCATATGTTTTGACTGTTCAAGAGGACCATTTACTTTGCTTACTAACTCCTAGTCATAGGCTTATAATATCATTTGATGAAGCTTGAGTAGAGGTCACAGGTTATCTTCAGAACTTGGAGAGACTTCAGAGTCCTCCGAGTATTAGGCTCTGAGACTAACATAAACTTGTAGTTAGAGCTTATATCAAATATTGACTGGATGGTTTCTATTCAGAAACATTGATTTGATCATCTTGAAGTTTTACACATGATTTTGATTACTTATTTTTGTTCAGAGTGTGTTTTCTCTTTAGAATCTGCTTTCAGCTTTCTTCAGACTTAGTCTGTGTTCAAATTGACTTTGTCAATGGTATAGCTTTCTTCAGAGTCTGGCTTTTATAATTGATGTTTGTTCAGGATTTTCTTCAAACTTTCCTTTGATTTGAACTTTTCTTTCCATTAGACTTTGCTTTCTTTTGAGTTAATTATTTTAGTTTACTTCTTCGGAATCTTTAACTATCAGAGTTGACTCCGAACTTAGCATTAGAAGTTTCTTGATCAGAATTTGCTTCACTCAGCATTTTCTTTCTTCGTTTAGATTTTGTTCTAGCCTTTGACTTTCTGCACACTTAACAAAACAGTTAGTACATAAAAATTTTCTTCTACACTTTTTTTATCATCAAAATTTAAAGGTATGTAGATATAGAACCAAACGTATTCTTATAGAATCATTTTTGCCACTCGAGGAAATTATATGATGGAATTTCACAGAAGGATCCTTGTCGCCCCTCGAGGAAATTATATGTTGGACCTTCATGGAAGTATCCTTACCACCCCTTAAGGAAATCGTCAGACTGAACTTCCACAAGAAAATATGTGTTGCCTTCCCGGGATGCATGATATAGTGTTTAAAGGACTTAGAATCCCCATACAAAATAAAAATCTCACCTGAGGGACTCAATATCTCCTCAAGTGAGATTGCGTCCAAAAATCACACCTAAGGAGCGGGACCTATAACAATCCCTGAAGACTTGGTGCCAAGTCTTGCTATAGGCCTCGATGGAAATCCCACTCGAAAGGATGAACATCCTCCTGAAGGACCCAATGTCTTCCATAGTCGGGCTGCATGATACAACATCTGAGGGACTTAGAATCCCCATGGCAAATAAAACTCTCTCCTGAGGGACTCGGTATCTCCTCGGGTGAGATTGTATCCAAAAGTCACGCCTAAGGGGTGTGACCTATATCAAGCCCCAGAGACTTGGTGTCAAGTCTTGCTAGAGGGATTTATAGAAGTCTTGCCTTAAAGGCTAGACATCTCGTCTGAGAGAATTATCACCTCATCGACCAAGCTGTATGTATGTAAGACTATAAAGGCCCGGATTCCTAAAGCTCAATTAGAGCCTTACAAGGAAAAACATCAGCCATCGGGATACTCCCATTAGCCACAAGTAAAAGACATTTCACCCTCTTCCAAAGGAATCTTGCCTAAGGGACTGTGTAGTGTTATATTTGCAAATAACCTTGCCTAGGGTGACAACTTGGGACCTCCCTAGGAAAAGGTGATGACACGAGGTCTCCTGAAGGGAGGTATAGTTGCCCTTAAAATTTCCTCTCCCGAGGAAGGTAAACACGTGGGATAAGACGTGATTTGAGAAAAGATAAAGTCAGAGTCGGTACTGGCCCATGTTCCCCTTGGGAATAGGGATTCAACTATCTACTATTTGACTAGGTGAACGGTGGCCCTTTTTGAGAAATCCTAAGTCCTAGACACCCTTATAAATACCTCATCCCTCAGGGGGGAAAGGACAGACTCTCATGTTATACACATTTTCTACAACCCATTACTACTCATAAATCACTTCGCTCCTAGTAGTATCCACGCCGTCAATCTAACCTCCCGCCTGCAACCCAGCAACGCCGGTCGCCAATAAGGCCTCCCACCTCACGTAAGATGATTCCTTAAACAGCCTCTAAAACTACCGCGCATGGTTACTCACCTTCAACTATCCTTCACCCCCAAATGTGTAATATACCTACTAGGACCTATGAGTATCATTGTCCTTACAAGGGGAATACACACACATGTACTTTTTAGACAGTATAAAGTTCAACGTCCAAAAGACAGGATGCAAGTGTCTCAAATATCGAGAGAGGTTAGATCTGACTTTCAGGGTCGAATAATGAAGCAATGAGTCATTCCTCCTAATGTGGGGTCATTCTCACAATTGTGTTGGCTATGAATCGAGGGACGTTTAGAATTTCAAGTTGCTCTACTTCCATGGTTTGGCCATTTTATATGTTTGAGAAAGTCATTTAAACGTTACTTTTTTTTTTCTGGTTACTCTTCTATTTGAGGGATGGTTTCGTCGGGTATTGGTATTTAGGGGAGAATATGTACGAGAAAGATCTAGAAGGGGGGTTGAATAGAACCTACATTAAAAATTTGTTTCAAAAATGTTTTTCCAAAATGGGCAATGGAAACTTGTTCATGTGTAATAACATGTGATTTCTAAGAAAGCAGTAAAAACCTAAAGATGCAATTCTATACGAAAAACTAAAGGAAATAGAGAAAGAGAATATTATACCAGAGTTTATATAGGTTCAACATGTTCGTCCTTGCTTTATGCTTAATTCAGTCTCCAATAGAAAGCCATTGAAAATTAATAGTTTTCCACTATTTTTACAATTATACAATGTTTATTTTATACAATCAAGGAACCATATATTGAAATTGAAAACAAACTAACATCATCAATCTTAAACTTTCCTTATTTTATTGTATACATCCCACACAGCTTAAATCTCCAAGACCTTCATACAGACTTGATCGTCCTCTTACTCGGATCTAAGATCCTCTCTTAGCATATGTTCTACATCGATATTTAGTTGATCATATCGGTACCTTGTATGAGCTCCTGGTTTAATCTAACGGGATAGAAACTCCTAACTTTGTTCCACAACTACCTTCCTTGGCATTACCAAAGTCTTCAAAGGAGAAGAAATCCTTTGTTTTTTCTCATGTTGTTTTGTCAATTCCTAACCACACCATATAATACTAATCTTGACCTGCACCTCAAGAACTTCACAAACATCAATGATAAAATACTCTCCTCTAGGATAGATCTCACTCTCTCTAAGAACTGAGAATCAACTAATTCATGGTATCCTGCTAGAGACCAAAGATGAATGCAATTTAAAAAGAATATTGTGATTTAATGTACTTTGAAAGCTAAACACTATGTTTTGGAATACTCTTAAAGTTTTGATGTTATCACCTATATGCATGAAAAATTACACAAGATGATTTATATATGTGCTTGAGATAGAGCACTAAAATTGAGCAAAATTTTCCGTTTGACTCGATTCAAGTGCAATGAGTATGATTTGAGTTGAATGAGGAAATGATTTGAATTAAGAACTTAAAACTCATGATTTGAAATTTTGATTTGAATTAGTGGCTCAAGTAAGTGATTTTATTTAAGAAAATCTTTGATTTGAATCAAACTGACAGAATTGAAATCCTAATTTTGAAATGAATTTTTTATTCGAATAAGCCTTTAGCTTGATTTGAATCAATCTTCCTTCTGATTGGAGTTAGAGAAACTTGTGATTCAAATCATCCTAGTAGTGGCAAATCCTATTTTTCAGATTCAAATTTTAATCATCCATAACATTGATTTGAATCACACTTCAAAAAGGTTTTATTTTAAGAAATATAAAGTGTTTGATTGAATCTGAAGCTAGTATGATAAGAACCATTCATTCATGCGCTTCTCGGCCCAAATAATCGACTAATTTGACTTGAACTAATTTCAAACAAATTTTATCTCAAGGATTGATTTAATACATGCAAAACACGATTTGATGCAGAAAACCATTTAATGTGTTGCACTCAATTTTAAGATATACGCAAAACCCAACTTAGTGGAGACTCAATAACCAAAAGCGATAAATAAAAATATAAAAATTGAAACAAGAAACAAAACCAAAACCTTAGAGTGAAAAAAGAAACTTCATTTATGATCCTCTTCTAGTTGCTCTAGTGCTTTAGGGGTGGTACATGCAACAACAAAAAATTGACGCCTAAGTGAGTGATTGTCAAAATGAGAGGTATAAAGTTTTTTTGAGAATGTTAATGTGTACTTCGATTAGACGTCGGAAGTCTTTTATATAGGATTCTTATCAGGATTTCTAAATATCCATAGCCCTAACTTTAATCATAGTCGTCTGAGTCGACAGATATTGAAATACAATTTGTTTTGTTATCTAACGGTCTTGCTTTAGTTGTCGGTCTGTGTGGTCTGTGTGTCAGGTGCTTTCAAGAAAAGGTTTATGCCTCCTACAAATGTCTTAGAACCTTGTGTTGGACAACCAAAATCGAGACATATATTTTTTCCCTTTGATGTCATTGCCATGGCACCATTCCATCATGAATATCTCCACATTTTGGACTTAATAACTATGTTGAGCTCCTTATGTAAGGCTCCATATTTCTTCTTTATTTTAATTAATAGAGAAATTAATCATAGACTGATTTATGATGGATTGAACATGGAGAGTATCTTTGAGAATTAGTGATATTTTACGGATTATGGAATTACAAGATTCGGAGATAAAATGGACATTTTATCTTAAATGATAAATTGGTCAATTTACGATAATTATAAAATTAAAATTAATTTAAGATTTATGAAAGTGCATGGAAGAATAGTTATGTTCTAAAAAGGTAATTATATTAATTAGGACACTTAAGAAGTCTAACATCACGTATGGGTGTAATTGCGAAAACGGACTCTTGAACTAAAGAGAATTTTAGTCATTTCATAATATTATATAATATTTAAAGACAAATTAAAATTAATTGGAATTTAGTGTAGGTTTTATAAAAAGCTCCATGTTTTTCATAAAACATAAGGCCTCAAATTTGACACTTTCTAAATATGAAAAAGAATAAAGTTTCAGTTTCAAACTTATCTAATGCAACCAGTGATGGCATACTTCTCTTTTTCCTTTCATTACCAACCTGCAGAGTTTAGAACTAGTAATTTGCTTACTATTCGATGTGATTTTGGAGCATGGTGTTAATGGTTAAGAATTGTGATGCATATTTAATAATAGTGAGCTCGCTACAACATAAACATTTTTTATGTAAGTTGAAAAAACAGGTTTTTATACCGGTTGGTTGTTCGAGGTAACATATAGTGTTATAGTAAGTATGTCATATTTCACCTCGTATACGATTCATTGCAGTTTATCACCTTGATCAATAAATAAATTGAAATAATATGCGTTACTTTTCACATCAAACTGACATGTAACCAAAACACTTTATCACCTCGATCAGTAAATAAATTGAAATAATGTGTCACTTTTCACATCAAACTGACATGTAACCAAAGTGTTATGTGTCACTTTTCACATCAAACAAACTTGTAACTAAGGTTATATGAGTCGGTTTTTACTTTTGGTAAGCTTGTAACATAGGGGATAAGCGTAGAGGATAACTGCTCTCCGGCATTATCGATGTGAAACACCTAGTACTTTTAAAATATAATTTTTTATTTTATTTTTACATATTTTTTATTATAATTTGTATATTATTAAAATAGAATTTAAATGGCACATTTTGTACCATATATTTAAATGACTATAACAACAAAAGAAAAATGATATATATTTACAACAAAACATAAATAGCACATATTTTATACCATATATTTAAATGACTACAAGGCCAAAAAATGATATATATTTACAACAAAACATAAATACCTATATTTTATACCATATATTTACATCAGATATACAAGGTTACTCAAACATATTTGGGGTGAAAATATATGAATTTATTTTTTACAATAAAACAATAACATATTAAATAAATGGTTCAACCAATAAGTTATATATCAGAGTGACTCATAAAATTAAAGAAAGCAAGTTGTCCAAATTATATATCAGAGTGACTCATAAAATTAAAGAAAGCAAGTTGTCCAAGTAGACTAATGTCATATAAGTCTTCTTTTGATAATGGTGTTCGTTCGTTAAATATCTATAACTAAGAATAATAAGTAACTACCATTAGGTAAAAATTATGGAAATAATAAAATACCTATATTATGCTGAATTGTGGAATAGGGATGAGAATAGGCTAGGCTGACCTATAGAGGATATAGCCTGACCTATTTAAGTCTGGCATGGCATGACCTATTTAATAAAAAGGGACATGTTTAGGCTTTTATAAAAGTCTATTTAATTAAATAGGTGAGACTAAAGCTATTAAAAATCCTATGAAGCCTTATGGGTCGGTCTATTATGCATATATATTAGAAAATATGCTAAATAATATATAAAATATCGTATTTTATATTTAAAAAAATAGGTAAAATAAACTATTTGAAAACCTTAATGTGAAACACACTTTTAAATACACTTTCAGACTAGGTTAGGCTTTTAAAAGATCATGTTAAGCCAAACAAAAAAGCTTATAATAGGGCATAGTCCAAACTCAGACCTTAAAAATTTATCGTAGGTCAGACTCAGATCTTCTAAGGCCTGACTTAGGTTGGCTTATTTCCATATCTAATTGTGGCTTATAGAGTATATGTGTGATGGGATAGTCAGTCCTCACCATTATGGTATGGTCGAGGAAATATTGACTCAATTTTTGGATCGTTGTTATGAGTATGAGTGCGATTTTTCTACTTTTAGATAAAACATTTTTTGCCCTTGTAAAAGTGTCCCAATGAAATAAATCAGGTCTTGCGAATAGATAATCTCTCTTACTAAGATGGCCTGCATGCCTTTAAGGAGAAAGAGAGATAAACAAATAGGGGATTGTCCTTCCTTTGGACGAACCAAAATAGAGAGTTGGGGCGGTGTCGCACTCAACTGTCCATTCAAACGTTGTCTCTTTCCTCATGAGTTTGTAAAACGGTAATTTGTGATATACTTGTCTATAGATAAATAGAGACAAGGCATTTAGAATTCCATAGCATCTTAATGCTTTTCTTAGTTTCGGGGGCTGCCAGATTAACCACTACTTGCATTTGTTAAGGTTTACCTTTGTACCTTTTTCTCCAAGGTAATACCCTAAGGATTTTTCAAACCTTACATTGAAAGTACATTTATCAAGGTTAAATTGTATCTTGTGTTTTCTAACTTCCTTAAATATGGGTTTCACGTCAATTGTGTTTCTTCTGATCTTTAGATTTGATAATCATGTCATCCATATAAACCTTAAGTATGTCTTCAATTTGGTTTCCGAAGACTTTATTCATCATTCATTGATATGTCGCCCCTGCGTTTTAAGGTCGAATGGCATGATTTTGTAGCAAAAGTTCCTTGGATGCGTCATAAAGGCAAACTTGTTATGGCTGAGGGGTTCGTCACTATTTGGTTGTACCAGGAGTAGACATCAATAAATGATAGGATCCTGAATCTTAATAAGTTGTCAACAAACTTATCGATGTTAAGTGAGTTTATAAGAGTCCTTTTGATTTTCATATCAATGCCATGTTGGAAAACCAAGTCGTGTACTCCGCTTTGGTTATAAATTTGGCCTTGAGGATCTCTTTAACGAACTTCCTTGTTGCTTCGGCCTTCTCTAGTGACTAAGGTGTGGCATGTTACCTCTAGGATCAGACTTAGAATCTCATTTTTCATACAAACATATCTTGATAGCACCTACCGCACGGGATCAACTATATCATCTCATATCTTAATAGTTTTCGACTGGTCTCCCCTTATGAAGATTGTGGTGAAATCCTACATTGATTTTAGTCTCTCCATTTTTATCAATTCTTTTGGTGGCATGATTTCACTATTACTTTGGTGGCATTACCTCATTACTTTCTTTTGGTGTTGTTGATTTTTTGGAGGGGAATGTAAGTGAAATATCTTATTGATGGGTCATTTTTACTTTGTCAATCGAAATTATATTCATGATTTACTCCATTAAGCCAATATGGTTGAGATTAGTTTTGTTTTTATGCCTATGGTTTCTCCTTTAAAACCCACTAAAATTGAATCCCTAAATTTTTATGATCCTACTCTCTATAGGTCGCTGGTGGAAGCTTTTAAGTATGCAATTATTACAAGACTTGAACTCAATTTTTTAGTCAATAAAGTTTGTTAACTTATGGCTCACACACTAAACACTCACTAAAAATCAGTCAAATGTATCCTTAGATATATGGTTGGTACTATACAGCTAGTGTGCATCTTTATCCTGCTCTTGACCTAGTATTTTTCCCTCTACATGGTTATTATGATGTTGACTATGCACTAAATCGCGATGATCCTTGTTCCCCTTGGGTGTAATTGTTCTAATATACTTTCATGGTGGTTTAAAAAGCAAACAATAGTTGCATGCTCTATTGTGGAAGTTGAGTATGGCAACGTTGCCCTAATTACTATAGAACTTCTATGGCTCCAAATCTATCTAGCTGAACTGATAGTCTCATTTCAATCCCCAATTATTTAGTGTGATAATCAAAGCACGGTTGTTATGGCACACAACCTTGTTCTTCATTCTCGCACAAAACACACATAAATTGATCTCTTCTTTATTACAGAGAAACTCATGAACAAACAAATTGAAGTTGTTCAAATTAACCGCCCATCAATAATTTGTGACATTTCCACCCTAAAAAAATCAGGATTTTGTCAATCGAAGGATGCTAAAACCAACATTTTTGATATTTTCTCAATCGAAATACTAGGATACTTAAAGTAGCTATGTCTCTCTCATTGTGTCAAGTCTTTTAAAATTACTACACATATTAAAAAAATAGTTGAATGAATAAATGTAAAATTTTTATAAAACTGCCTCTATTACTCATTGATTATCATACATTGACATAATGTGTAGTAGAATTTAATGACTTATAAGTATAATAGACAATATTAATTAGAGATAAATTCGGTAAAAACTAACTAATGTTGCATTGAAAAGATAAAGCAACACTTAAATTGGAATAAATTTCTTTGGCTATATAGATTTAGGATATAGAGATTTAGGACAAAGAGAATATCTCTTTTTACAATTATTTAAAGGGAAAGCTGTAAGAGTTTCATTAACTATCCATCAACACCTAATCAAAAATGTGAACTTTGGTCTTATGCAGGCCAGTACCTAATTATTATTAATGAATTGCGTTAGAATTGTGTTAGATGAATTGTATCAAGCTATCCAGTAACTATATATTTATCCCAAAAAAATTATCAAAATATATTTGTTCTTGTAATCAGATCATGGTATGCCAGATAACTTTTATTTTTTTTCACACATTTTCGTATTTCTTCTATGCATTTGACCACCAAAACAACAGGAAAAAAAGAACATCTTGCACTTTGATCCTTGTTTTATCAACAAATCTGTCAGCAGAAAAACAGATTTGTGGCACTTCACACCAATGAAAGAAAGTTTAGGCAGTAAAGGGGGAAAAAACAGAAATTTCCTCATATCCCTTAGTCCTCTAATAATCTATTACATTAGCTCTGTAGTAATTAAGTACATACCCATGTAAATAACCAAAAAATATCATAATTCAATAATACAGTAATTGATCAACTCAAAGTAAAAGCTACCATAATTTAGACACAATGTTCATACTTATCAAATAATAATACACAGCTAAAATGAAAATTTACTATTTGATCTCTGCCTGATAACAATTTGTGCATCTCAAGGGCTCAAATAAGGAATGTAGCCATTAGGAGCAAAATAAAATTTTACGAATTTGTATAGTAATGACCGGCTAACATTCGAGCCCACAAAATGATCACGTTTAAAGGACCGTCCGCAATTCTTATGAGCATAAATCCTAACTGGGTTATGCGAGTCACCTCCTACCACCACGAGATCCGGATCCACTTCTTGGACCGGGTCCACTACTTCTTGGACCGCCTCCACTTCTTGGGCCTGGATACCGAGAAAACTGAAGCCGCAAATAACTAGACTCGGGATTGATTTCATCGACTTTATAGCCTGTGCCAGAACCCAACGTTAGCAAATACCTCGGTAGTATTCGATTCAGGTTGGTTTCATTATCATGTTATTTGAATCATAACTGATTTCTTTCTATCAGCAGGTAATCTATGATGTTAATCTCGTATAGCGGGATGGCCGCTATTAAAGACTAAAAGACAATATACAAACTAAAGACAATTACAATAATTAATAACTATAAGTAATTTTAGTTATTTGTCACTAACATCAAAAATCAAAACCCAAAATAACTTATTAATTAAAGTTCTAAAAGTATTCAAAATGACATTGTTCAGATGAGATAGGTGTTTCAGATGATGTTGATGTCATTGTTCTCACTGAAAACCCAAAGAACAGAGAAAAGGAAACAAAGAGAACAGAGAAGAACAAAATGTGAAATCATCGCAGAAGAAGGAAGGAACAGTGAATTTCCCATGAAGAAAAAGAAGCAGAAGAAAGAGAGGGCTTCACACGCACACAGAAGAAGACTTAAGAGAGCTTGGCACGCAGAGAAACAGGGAAAACACAGCGAGAAGAAGAGTAAATGCAGTCACATGAAGAATAAAATAGCAGGTCTTTCCAAAAAAACAGAATATAATAACAGGCCACTTAAAACACATTGAATGACCAATATACCCTTAATAAATAGACATGGCATTTAAAAAGGAGTGGGCACTTGAGAGATTTCCCCCTGAGACCCTAATAGTGGACGCAAAAATGGGATTGAGCTGCAAAAAGAGATGTGAAAACAGCGCAAGTTGTGGCCGCAACTGCGCACCTGTTGAACGCGGCACAGTCGATGTTGCCTCCGCATTGCGAATCCGTGATCGCTTGCTGTAGCGAGGCAATTGACAACATAGGTAGCTGTATAGAAATGATAATCGCCAAAAAAGAAACTATATAGAAATAATACCTTGCAAGGCACTCAAAGCAGTTGCTGCACAAGCTGGATTTGCAAAGTCCACGAAACAAAGGATCAGAGGATCTCCACGCTGCAAGAAACAGGCAGTTCAGCATAAATGGGATATTTTAGCTATAATACAAGCAAGCAGCCATCTGTTACAAACGATACTCTTACATGTTTGGCCTCTTTGCTGACAAGTCTCACTTCTCTGTATCCAACAAAAGGGCGGAAAATATCTAAAGACAATGTTAAGGAATAAATGTATAACAGAATTAAAATAAATAAAGTTCAAGAGTCATAGACGAAAGCAAGATGATAAAATTCAGAAGCTTTGCATCATAACAAAAAGGATACGAGCCACTTCTCTTCTTGTACAATCAGAAGGTAGACCTTCAATATATAAGGTAGGGGAAGCATCTGGGGGTAGGAGTGCTGTCTCCGGTCCAGGCCTTGAAATTGCATCCACAGGTGGCTGAAACCCATAATTGATACCCCGTCCATTCGGTGCAAAATCAGGACCACCACCCCCATGACGCCCCATGAGAGCAGGATCACCTAGTGAATGGTTCGGTAATCCACCAACACCCCTTTGCAACCCAAGAGCACCAATTGTACTGGCTTCCCCAGCAGAAGTAAATGAAGTAAGTTGCTTCAAAACCAAACAAGATGCATGTTTTCAGCCAACATAACTAGTGAAAATGTCCAAAAAATAAATAGTAATATAATTTAGCAAGCATAAAAGGATGAAATGTTACCCCACTCTGAAGGTAGCGATCATACGCAGATCCAATCGTTTTTGTGTCCTTTACCATTGGGTGACCAGAACGGTCCTCTTCACGAGCATGATAATTATGCATCTCACTTCCAGGAGGCAGACCGGTAGCTGGCATTTCTGTAATGTAAAAGATAAAAGTAATGGCATTTATTATCTCTAACAATTTACGGAAAAAATCTCCATATCTTATAAATTATATATCATTCATATTCATACACTTCTAAACATCAAATATACATTAATAAAATTAACTAATCAGTCGAATGTCAAACTACCCCCAAGAAAAATAACAAGTCAACAAATTACCTTCACTATTATTTTAGAAGATAAAAACTATTGGCGAAAATGAACAATATAAACAGGACCAAGGTAGTCAAGCACAAGATCTTAAGTAGGTTCGAACAGCCTGTGAAAGATCGTAAAACTAGGATTGTAGCACGGCACGTAAGATCCTGTCGAAGGGCAAAATGGTAATTTCATATATGTTTGAAGCCATTAATGAGAGGAGAAAATAGTGTTAAGAAAAATGATGGGAGAAGAACGCGAACAGTGATAGGGAGATGATGAACTCGATTACTGATGGTAGAGGGAGAACTGGTTGTCGCCGTGGAGAAGATTAAGGCGACAATAACAGAGGGGAAAAGAGGGGAAAACGGAATAGGGATAGGAAGATGAAGCTTGAAAGTTGCAGAGGTACCAGCACCTATAGTGAAAGATGCAGCCGATTCTGTTTTAGGGTTAGGAGGGAGAACCTAATTGAAATGATAACTGGGTTTTCACTTAAAAAAACTCGGCCCGGTTAGACAGCCCAAAAAAGAGGCCCAGCACTATTTTTTTACGATCTTGTTCTAGAAAGCTCGATCTTGACCACGTCGTACACGAAAAAATATCTTTTTCTAATCGTAGCACTAAAAGGCAATATCAGCACATAAGATCGTAAGATCTTAAGATCCAGCACTCGATCTTGGCTACACTGACCAGGACACAATATATGCTGAAAATCAAAATAAGACAGGATACAAGGACACAATACCAATATGCAAATGGTTGATTGCATTTATTTGTAGGCAAATAGTGGAAGTTGTATAGTAATTGAAATAAATCAGTTACATATATACAAAAAGCATTAGATCTGTATACACATAAATGAATAAAAAAATAAGGCATATATGAAGATGTTTCAGCATTAGATCTGTTGTACAAGTTCAATTGTTCTAAAGAAAACACCAAGAACATAAACAAAAAATCTATTCATTTATCCTCAATCACTTTCCCAATATACAGTGTATGTAAGATCGGTGGCAACCGCGTAGGATCGTTCGATCTTACAATTCAAAACCCCTTTTCCATGTGGCAATGTGAGTGGGATCAGGGTGAGTGAGATCACAGAAGCAATAGGATCGCAGAAGATCGTTGGGAATTGACCCCAACATTTTGTCAAAAAAAACGCGAACTTCTTTAATTAAAATGAATCCGGGTCGGGTTTTGATAAACCCAAGGTTTTTTATGGTAAAAAATATTGAAATCTTTACTTCTTCCTCACACAAGTCCGATGTTGAGGAAAAAACTCTTCCTTTCTTCTCTCAGAATGTCTTCCCTTCATTCCTCTGTTTCTTGCAAGTTGAGTGTGGTTCATCTCATTCTTGGAGGTTGTGAATTCATCCTCTAATTTATCATGAATTCATTTTTGCTGGGAACCAATTTCGAACTTAGCTGTTTGAGTTAATTATGAATTTATGGTTGAGTCTGTGGATGAATGGGTATCTTTTTTTCATCTATCATAATTTGTATGCATATGTGTGTGTGTTTCTGTGTATCTTTTTCCCTATTACTAGGATCTTACGATCTGTGCTACGATTCTCAGTCTGATACACTTTCTAGGCTCTCATGCGTGCATCCCTATATACAGCTTCCAATTAAGAGCAGTATAACTTTCATTCCCATGGACCTTCCCATTCCCAGCATCCCATCACTAATTATCCTCCCAACTAGCAACTTGTTTCAGTCACCAATATAATCTAGTGAGATTGGGTTAATTTCAGAGCTAAAACTGTATCTTCTAAGCAGAGATACATTGTATTTGACTCCAGAGTTATTAATCCCGGATAGCGGAGCGGCCGACCCCAAAAATGGAATAGCGGGATATTTTTTGTTGACTTTTTAGAATTGACTATATTTTGAACTAAATATATGAATAATCTATACAAATAACACAACCAACACAAAAGTTTTATAAAAATCAAATTAATAAAATAAAATAAAGACTTAATTATTTGTTCTGATATATGTTATTATTATTTTTATTATTAAATGTTATTATTTTTATTAAGTTTTATTAACATATTATAAACTAAGGGGTTAATATGCCTTTTTTTTAATAATTAAGACCCCCAAATAAATGTCAAATTTAAATAAAATCAAAAAGATAATTAAACATAAAATTACTCTAAGCCCCATTTCAGTTACGTACTCAGTCAAAAAAGCCTTTTTATTCTTAACCCGGTCCATTTGGTTACACACTCAAATAAAACCCTAACCATTACCTTTCTTCTCCGCCGCATCTGCAAAACCTCGAGAACCAGAGAAACACAGCCGGAGAGAAAAAAAATGGTTTCATTTTCCGGCGTGTGCGCTAAGAGAGTCGTGGTGGATGCTCACCACCACATGCTCGGTCGCTTAGCAAATAAAAAACAAAAAACAACTCAGTCAACCACTCCGACCGGGATCGACCCGCAACCCGCTATAGCGGCGAAATCGCCCGCGTTTTCAATTGCCCAAACACACCCTGCTTCGCACGCGGTGGGTGGCCGCTCCAGCCGGACCGCCCGGGATCGCTCCGATTGCGGCCTCGATTCATAACTCTGTGTGACTCCCCCAACTAAGCTGTGTACTCTTTTATGTTTCTTATACTTACTGGGGCTGATAGCAAGATATGAAGAGTACAGCACTAGTCATAAAAAACAAGTCATTAGAGATAATAGTGACCGCTCAGTTCTTTAAAGAAAACAAAAAACTACCCTATTTCTCACAATAGGTATCGCATCCGCTGTACCCACTTTACACCATTGGTGGGTGCTACACCTGATTTGTAGAATCTACAATGCAATATTAATGGCGGTTTCATCAAATTCCATAATCGTCAAATTTCATAATGCAATTGCATTACAGACCCACCTTAACCGCAATTTAGCAACTATGGCTCCACAAGTATTCTATATCAGCATACAGAAAAACTTCTCATTGTTACTTATTCATGCCTAGGTACTACATAACCTCTTTCCTTATTTAAGATACCAACGCTCTGAAACAGACAAAAACAAAAAATATCTGATACAATCAGCACTGGCATGTTTGATGAAATGCAGAAGTGGACTTAGATTATTGTATGCTCAAAACAATATCTAAAGCTAATGTTTTTTGCTGGCTATCATCATGAACAAGAAGCATGAGAATCAATTGAGTTAACCATGAAAACCATTCCCTTAACACTAGAAGCATGTCATCAGGTGCTGCAGCAAGGGATTATGACATGAAGAAGGAAGTCTTATTTGGTATTGGTGATGACTGCATGAGTATTTTCTTTTCCTATACATATATTCACTCGGAATAAAACCAATATAAGCCATTCGTTGAAGAATTGGATCCTTGTCCTAAATCCCAAGATAAAGCTTATAAATAGGAAAAACACCAACCAAAGACTCAAGTTTTACGAATTCTTTCTTCAAGAGTAGTTAGAAATTGGAATGAGGTAAGCAATAACATCATCAATGTAAAGTTGAGAAGAAACCCATTAAGAAAACCATGGGATGCCCATTAAGAAAACCATGGGATGAATACGGATTCTACTTTCATCAATTTAGTGCCCAAATATAGTCCTTGCGCTGTAAAATGATTATAGACACATAAGCCTAATCCCTAGCAACTACATGCACACTACCAAGTTTCTTTCTAATGAGGCTCTAGTGTCATCAAATAGTGGCGCCATGGCCGCTATGGCGGATATACATGGTAGTTTTTGGGCTGGCCGCAATGGTAAATGTCGGCCGCTATTGCGGGTTTTTCCGCCATAATCCGCTATAACAGCGCCGCAAAGCAGACGATATGGCGTAATTTTGGCTTTCTGCCATGGACTGACATCTGCCATCAACAACAGTCTGAGTTATGTTCGGTGAGAAGAGATCTGAGAACTAGGTGCTGTTGCAGAAAGACAATTTGTGGTTGAAGAACTAATGCTTTTGTTTTTAAGATAGATTTAAAAAAAGCATGCAACGGATTGACATTGAAAAGGTTTTGTTTACTGATAACCATTGAAAAATCACAACTTTAAGCTTGACACTACTGTCACCCAGTTACTGTTGCATCTAGAGGAAAATTACACCTTTGATATGACAATGATACTAAAATTGTGTTCTTCTATTTTCGTAGAACTTAATCACTAAGAACTTAAACACAAAAACGAGAATATGTCACAACCCAGCAATGTCTCTTCATATTTAGTTTGTTCAATTTGTTTAGTTTATAAATACACTCAAACTCCATAGTGTCTTTTACGTTGTTACAATATTTGACAGGATAAACACATCCTAATAATTACAGGTAATTCATCCATCACTGAGAAATTGAATCAGATAGATATTACATGACATTATTAGGATCATAGATCAAGGTAGTTAAAATCAAGATCTTACATAAAATTGGAAAGAGAGTAAAAGATTGAAAATATTGGAATAATGAACACAGATTGTACAATCCTACTGAAAACATTAAAATAGATTTTAATATATATAAATATAATAATGTAATTGATTAATAGTATGGTATATAATTATAATATAAATGAAGTTGAGTGAGAATGTCAATATGTAATTATGGTTATTTTATGATATGCATATAGTTACTTTTTTATTAATAGTGAATCTGACAAGAAAATAATTAACCAAAAGGGAATAGATCAGTTCACAATTAAAGAGAGAAGCATATGATTAAAGGGTTGATGAATTTCAACAAAGCTCATCAAGTAAGTTTCAAAAGCACCCACAAGCCAACTTTGTTGATGACTGTTGGGGGAAAAAGACTTTCAAAGAGATGAAGAAGCGTCCAGAGAGTATCATGCCAACCACAGAAGGATGATTTCTGAAGTAGAAGCAGTGAGTGTGACCAGCAAATAACACGGATAGAGAGAACACTGAACAAGGAGCAGAGAGAATCAAAATGCTCGCAGCAGAGAAGGCATGGATAGAACACATTATATATGCTCTCAGGTTCCAGTAAAGAAATTAGAAGAGGATCACAGAACAGTTGCACATGGCCGAGCGACAGAAAGAATGGTTCTAACTCAGATACCTTCAAACTCAAATGACGTCTCAGCAGTCGGAATCATAAGACGCTTGCAGCAGTCGAAATTGAACTCAGATAACCCCGTAAAATCAATCTCAGGCACATGCAATACTAACTTGATTTTAGGTTTCTGATTTAATCAAGGCAAAATGACTTTTTGCAACCAAGATACGGAACCCGATTTGCAGAACCAGGTTACTGTTCATGGAAGAAGGATTGAGAAAATCGCTATTAACAATCGTATAGCCAATTTCAGATTCTGCTTGTGATCAAGATCTTACGCAATGTTAAAGATTGTAAGAATTTAAGATCACACATGCAGAATCACGGTTTAGTTTTAACTGCAGTGATTAGGATAATAAGATCTAACACCCACAACATTATACGGTAACATACAAAAGTGAGGTAATCAACTTCCTCAATTTGAGATTATAAAACAGTTGACCAAAGCATCCAATCATCCCAAATGTCATTGATGTTAGTGACAGAAAAATCTATCCAAAAAAAAAATCAGCAATCAGAACATTTTAGGGTAAGGTCAGTGATCGATCCTACACAATGCACCAATTTCCGATTCTGCTTTTGATCGAGATCTTTGGCAAGGAGTAACATTTTGTAAGAATTTAAGATCACATTTTTAACTACCATGATTAGGATAATAAGATCTAACACCACAACATTAAACCCTGACATTCAAATGTGAAGTAATCAGCTAAATCCAATTTACTTGCATCCAATTATAACAGTCCTCAATTTAAACTTATAAAACAGTTGTCCAAGCATCCATTATCCCAAATGGCATTGGTGTTAGTGGTGACAGCTAAATCCATCCAAGAAAAGAGGATCAGCAATCTTATATGATCAATTTAAGGCAAAAAGGGGTAACCTTTCATTTTCCCTCAACATTTAATATCCTCTAAACCCCTCAATCCAAACATGCCCCAAAGCTAAACAAAAGAATCTAAATTCAAATCAATAACAAAGTGAGGCTTCGACTTATTTGGGCAATTTCATTTATTTGCATTAAATACAACAACAATGAAAGAGAAAGATGAAAAATTGGACTAAAGAAGCGTGATAGAAATTGATGTAGAAGAAAAGGGGAAACGAACCGTAATCTGAACGGGGTCGTTTGTGCAGGCCGGAATGGGGGAGAAGCGTCTGCTGGCGGTTCCAGAAGCCATCGGCCATGGCGAGAAGAAACCCTAATTTAGGGAGATGGAATCGGAAAACGGAAGAAACCCTAGGCGGTGGCGACGGAAGGTGGTTGGGGTTAGCTGTTTGTTACTGACGATTTTACTTACTCACGACTTTCTCTACTAACACAGCACTTCGATTCGGAATTGAAAGAAAAAAAAATGCAAATAGAATAAGCTTATGTTTTAATCCCTAAACTATCCTAATTCAAAAAATAATAATAATAATAATAATATATAATCTAATTAAGTAAAAATATTGCTTCAATATATATATAAAAGTGAGAAACTACTTAACTTTTTTTAATTTACTCTAAATCATAATTTTTAAATTGAATCTAATTTAATAGTTAATTCAATGAAAAAAGTCAATTTAACTATTAGATTATATTCAATTGAAAGATTATAATTTACTCTTAAAGTAAAGTAAGATGAACAAAACAAATGGCAAAGGATCTTAGAAAAGTTTATGAGTTTTTGTTCTTTACTAAATCATGGGACAACATTTTGTCCTAAATACAAATTTTTAGAAAATATCAAAACATCAATTTTTTTAAATCTCTCTTTCTCTCTCTTTCTTCCTTGTCCAGTGCTCTAAACATCAAATATAGACTATAAAAAATTGTGTTATATTGTTCAGTATTATCATTTACTATTAGGTCCAATATTGGCTAATTTGTGAATCAAACGCACTCATAGCTTAAGAATTGATATTAAAAATGTCAATGGATAGGGTTTGTCCAGGATACTATAGTATTTGTCTCCATATCCGCGGTTTTAAAAAATCCTCGTGCCCGAGCTCATACTCGTGTTGGCATCATCATTTGTACTTGTGCACGTACCCTATGGGTAGCTAAGTACTCATACTCATACTCATTTACCCGCATTTATAATAAAACATTATCGATCAATTATAATTTATCAAGTCATTTTATCATTTTCGCAACATTAAAAAAAAATCAAGCATATTATTATTGAGTTAAGAAATAACCAAACACTTACATTAAAATGCGTACAAGTTTAATATAGATGTATACATGTGTTTATAATATATATATATATATATATATATATATATATATATATATATATATATATATATATATATATATATATATATATATGCGCTTAAATAGTCTGTTCGTTCTTGTAAGTTGGTGAGTTTGGGGTCTTAGTCCCTAAACTTTTTTTTCTAGGAAATTATTCTTAAATGTTAAATCTTTTTGCTTTTAGTCCTTGAAATGAAAATTAGCAGGAAAATCTGCAAGGTTCTTGCGGATTTTTCTCATTTTCTTGCAGATTTTAAATCTGTAGGTTTTCTGCGGATTTTCCTTCAAATTTTCTTGCAGATTTTCACTTTGGGACTAAAACCAAAATGATTTTAACTTATTTTCAAGAGAAAAAAACGATTTAAGGACTAAAACCAAAAATACGCTAACTTGCAGGAACGAAAAGACTATTTAACCCATAAATATATATAGTGCGGGTATGGGGTGGGTTGGGTACTAAGGTACTTGTACTCGCGCCCATGTCCGTGTATTTTAGTGGATAATTGTTTGTGTCCATACTCGTACCCATTTTGTGGATTTTTACCCTACTCACTATGGATAATTTTTTCGGATACCCTATGGAGATGGGTCAAATTTCCATGCCTAATTGATATAGTTCTTATAAGTTGATCATAGTCATAACAATTGCATTAATAATCAACATTGTTTAGAAGAACTTGTTAAAAGAAAAGAGGTTATTTAATATTTAAGGATCAAGGTTATATCTTAAAACTCTCATATAGCATTAAAATAAAGGATGTGTGAAAGTTCATGTGGTCCTGTGTGTGAGTGATAAATCTATTGTAAAGGTATAATAGTAACTTTTTAGTTACTAAGGCAGCTTGCACACACATTTAAAATTGATTTGAAATCTCTCTTTTTAATAAAACACCTGAAAATATTTTCAATCACGTATCAAAGTGATTACTGACTTGCTTAAACAATTAGGAGTAATTTTTAAACTAGTTATTTGATTAACACATTAGGTTTAATGGATTAGATCTTTTGAAACGCCCCTAAATCGTTTAAGGAGACATTTAATAGATTAGTAACTGAGGATTTCAAAACCTTTGATATTTAGCTTATCTAATTGATTAACATGTATGGTTAATTGATTATATTATTAAAAAGTTCATGGATCTTTTCCTTGTTGAGTCAAATTTTCTCCTATAAAAGGAGAGCTTCTTTTCATTATTATTTTACACCATTTTTCAAAGTTTAAACTAAACTATACTTTTTTCTACTTTCTTTTTCTCTATTTTCTTATTCTTCACAAAAGTTGTCTTAGTGTCAAAAGAGTGAAAAAAATACTTTTGAGAGTTTGATCGTATTGGTGGAGTGTTGCATCTGTTCTTGTCAAATGGGGTGATTCTCTTGAGAAACAAGTGGTCTGACATCCTAATTCATGTTTTAATATTATTCTTTATAAGAGGAAGAAATATCTTCAAACGACTCATTAATACAAACCTTCATCCTTTAATGGAGAAGGGTGTGCTTTATGGTAAGAGAATAATGTAATCATTATAAAGGGGGTGTATTTTGATATTTGAAAATTTGTAAAGAATGGACATTTTGTCCCCACACGTCAAATTAATGGTGTTGTTGCAAACAAAGAGGAAGATGATTGGACAAAGGAAGAAAGAGAGAAAGTGTAACGCAATTTCAAAGTTAAGACTACCATTATTATCGCTCTTGGTATTGATAAGTTTTTGTATGTTTCTTACTACAAGATTGCAAAAGAAATCTGGGGCACCCTTCAAGTTATCCATGAAGGAACAACTGAGGTAAAAAGGGTCGGGATGAACATATTAACTCATGAATATGAACTCTTCATAATGAAACCTGAAGAAAACATGTATGATATGCATAAATAATTTATCCATGTTGTAAATTACATGAGAACTCTTGGAAAAGATTTTCAAAATGAGGATTTGGTTGTAAAAGTCCTTAGATGCTTAAATTGTAGTTAGCAACTCAAAGTCATTGCAATTTCTAAATATAAGGATTTGTCATCCATAAACTTGACTACTTTTTGGTAAATTTCAGGAACATGAGATGGAGCTGAAAAGACTTATTAATGATGAGGAAGGAAACAAAAAGAAGAAAACTCTAGGACTTAAAACCAAAAAAGAAAAATGTGGGGCACCCTTCAAGTTACCCGTGAAGGAACGACTGAGGTAAAAAGCGTCGAGATGAACATATTAACTCATGAATATGAACTTTTAATAATGAAACCTGAAGAAAACATGTATGATATGCATAAACGATTTACCCACTTTGTAAATTACATGAGCACTCTTGGAAAAGATTTTCAAAATGAGGACTTGGTTGTAAAAGTCCTTAGATGCTTAAATTTTAGTTAGTAACTCAAAGTCATTGTAATATATAGATCTATGGATTTGTCATACATGGACTTGGCTACTCTTTCGTAAATTGCAGGAACATGAGATGGGGCTGAAAAGACTTATTGATGACGAGGAAGGAAACAAAAAGAAGAAAACTATAGGACTCAAAACCAAAGAAGAAAAATATCTTGACTATAATAAAGAAGTTATGATAATCATTCAAAACTTCAAAAAAATTATGAAATGTGAAAAACATCAAGAAGAGCAACAGAAGAACAGAGGAAGATCCTCTTTTACTCCTACATGCTTTCAATGTGGAAATAAGGGACACATAAGATAAAATTGCTCTCAGAACCAGAAAATAAACCAAAATTTGAGAAACCTCGAGAAGATACTGAAGCCTACATTCCTTGAGATGACACTGATATGGATTATTTGGATGATGAAGAAGCTAACATATGTCTCATGGAAGATCATGAAGAAAACGAGGTAACTTCACATTTCTCTTATCATAATTTATTTCTCACTTGCAAGAAGTTCGACAAAGAAACAAGTGAGTAAAAACATCTTGTCTCCACTTTTAAAAACATTATTTTTCCCTTTAATTTGAAAACAAAAACCTCTTGGAAGAAATAGAAAATCTCAAAGAAAGACAAAAATGTTTTAACTTAAATTTATTCCCCTTTTCACGAAGTATTAGATGAATTTATCAAGTGCGATCAATGTGATGTTTTAAAAAATGAAAACAAGGATTTATAAAAACACACTTGATGAATTCACTCAGGGAGGAAATAACTTGAATCTTATTCTTGAAAATCAAAGAGCATTATGTGATAAGGATGGACTCGGTTATGAACCTAAGAATAATATTAAGAATTTTAGTAAAATATGTCTATCAAACTCCAAAATGTAAAACCCTTAAATGCAATTGTTGTAGTAAAAATGGTCATATTGGATTATTTTATTTTATTAATAAGAGCCATGAAAGTAAACATGGTTATCCTCTTTCACATTTTAATAAGAGCATCAATATTGAAAAATGAGAAAAATGTTCACTTTATCATATTCTTGCAATTACGGTTATCAAAATAAATCTTGTGAAAATATTGATCAAATTAACATTAGAGGGCTGAAAATGAATTGAGTACCTAAAGTTAAGACCTAAGTTTTTTATACATGAATGCTTGATAGTATCAAATATTAAGTGGCACTTTAATAGTGATTGTTCAAAGCATATGAATGAAGATGAATATTTGTTCTCCATTTTTACTCCTAAAGGGAGTTTTTGTCTCCTAACAAGGAAAAAATCATTGGTATTAGTACCGTTGGTAAATTCCCGAATCTAACATGAGAGAAGGCTCTTTTAGTTGATGGTTTAAAGCATAATTTATTAAGTATTAATCAATTATGTTACAAAGTTAACAATGTAACCTTTAATTCTTTTGCATGCAGGGTTATTAAATTAAAATCAAATCAAACCATCTTTACTAGCTCAAGAAGTAGAAATACCTACACTGTGACTTTAAACAAAATTTGTTCAAATGATGTTTATCTTTTGAGTAATAATGATTGAAATTATGTTCTTCTTTAGGAAAGATGTTAACACAATATGTCAGACAATATATGTATCAAGATTAGTGCATTAACAATTAAAATATAAATAAAGTAAAATGAACACAGAGATTCGGTAACCTAGTTCGATGCAAAGTCACCTACGTCTGGAGGGTTTTAACCTAAGAAAGGAAATCAATTCTTAATAGTAAAAGTACAAAATGGTCTTAGAAGAACTCTTATAGTTCTATGCCTTTTTTCTTAATACTACATGTAAATTTCTATTTATAACTCACCTTAAACATGAGACCCTTCTCACTTTCTCTCAACCATTATCCCTAGTGTTTGAACAATTACAAAATAGTTTGAATGATGAACTATTACAACTCAATAACAAAATATACTCCTATAAATAAGAATGAATCAACCTAATAGAGTTTCACAAATCAAAAACACAAGAAAACATTGTTGTGCTTGTTGTACCCTAAAATTTATCATCCCTTTTTCATCCTTTCTTTCACCCTTAACTTGAGAATCACTTACATACCTTCATGTTTCATACATATGCATCAAATCATTCATTCACACCCATTGGTTGATCATCATGGATTCAAAGTTCCTGGGTTGCAAAGCTAGGGTTTTGGAGTGGATGAAGCCCTGAAGGCTCAGTTTAGAGATTCATCTTACCATAGGGGAGGAAAAACCCTAATGGCTTGGTCTTTGAAGCTTGAATTCAACAAAGTTCTATCATGGTGGTCTTCAGAGGGGTTTAAGCCCTAATTTGCTAGTGATCGGGTGTAAGGCTTCATGATTTGTTATGTGGTTCTTATCTTAGCCTCTAAACCCAAGTTGGGAGTTCATATGTTGAAGATTTGGTTGATGAGCATCCTATTTCATCCAAGGCCTTTGATTGAAAGATATTCTTTTTAAACCCTAACTTCAGATGCTTGAAGGCCCGTGCAGGTAAATAATTGTCTGAGACATCTTGTTTTGACTAAAACCTTAATCCATTTGGGGAGGGATCATGCCCATCATCTTGTCCATCATACCCACATCATTTGCAAGGTCATGGCCCTTATGCATATGCTTTGGATTACTAGTCTTTAGTCCATGCTTCAAAATTTCATGGGCACATGATCTTCTAGTCCATAGACTTCTTTGTCTTTTCTGATTGATTGTGATTTCAGGTGCTTCTGAAGTTCCTTTTTCTTCTTCTTCAGAACCAATTGTCTTTTCTTCAAGACCTACAAGTGTGATCTCTAGATCTGCAAATTTCTCAACTAGCTTTGACTTTTCAGAGTCAAGCTTGTCATCAAATCTGACATGAATTGGTTCCTCCACAATTTGTGTTTCTGTATTATATACTCGATATCCTTTAGAACATTCTGGGTATCCCAACATAATATATATTTGTGCCTTAGATTCAAACTTGTTCAGATTATCTTTAGTGTTCAGAATAAACAAAAGCATCCAAAAGGATTAAAATAAGCAATGTTGGGTTTTCTTCCCTTGCACAGTTCATAAAGAGTCTTCTCCATAATATGTCTGATAGAGATTCTATTATGAATGTAACATGTTGCATTCACATCTTCTGCCCATAAGTGCTTAGCCATATTAGTCTCATTGATCATGGTTCTGGCCATTTCTTAGAGAGTCTTATTCTTCCTTTCTACAACTTATTTTGTTGTGGAGTTCTAGGACAGGAGAAATCATGGGATATTCCATTAAAGTCAAAAAAGTTGTTCAAAAAATTTGTTTTCAAATTTGCCACCATGATCACTTCTGACTCTGATTATCTTAGAGTCAAATTCATTTTGCACTTTTGAACAGAAACTGGTGAACACATAATGTGAGTCATTCTTGTGCCTTAATAATTTCACCTATGTCCAACGACTATAATCATCAATAATTACAAGTCCGCACTTCTTACCATTGATTAATGTTGTCTTAACAAGTCCAACAAGATCAATGTGTAGAAGTTACAAAGGTTTAGAGATGGAAACAACATTTTTGGTTTTGAAAGTGGTTTTAGAAATTTCCCTTTCTGACATGCTTCACAAAGAGCATCTGAAGAAAACTTCAGCTTAGGTAGGCCTCTGACTAAATCAAGTTTATTTGGCTGAGAAATCCTCTTCAAGCTAATGTGACCCAAGCGTCTATGCCATAACCATTGCTCTTCATTAATAGACATCAATTATTTTACGTTTTGGTTTTTCAAATCTGAAAGTTTTATTTTATAAATGTTGTTTTCCTCTTTCCAATGAAAAGGATTGTGCCATTTTTCTGATTAACAACTTTGCACGTTTTTTTATTAAAGATAATATCATAACTGTTATCACTTAATTGACTTATGGATAACAAATTATGCAATAATCCCTCAACATAAAGGACATCAGAAATAGAGGGAAGAGATATGTTACCAATCGTTCCAGATCCCCTGATTCTTCCTTTTCGATTTCCTCCAAAGCCAACGAAATCAACATCTTTAAGTTCTAGGTTTTGGAACATATGCTTTCTTCTCGTCATGTGTCGTGAGCATCCAGAGTCCAGGTACCATGACTGGTGTTTTAACTCTGCTGCATAGGATATCTGTAACATACACTATTTTATCTTTTGGGTCCTTTAGGATTAGTTCTCATAGAGTTTATGAAAACTTTGGGTTTTCTAGCGTTACTAAACCTCTGTGTCTGTGCAGATGTATTATGATAAGAAAAAAGAGATTTTGATTTGTTTTTTATATAAGGTTTCAGATCATTTTCATTAAAGTCATAACCAATTCCTCTTCTGGATTAAGGCTAGAGCATTAGTCTCTTTAACTTGATTATTTCCTTCGTGCGTCATTTTTAAGGAGTAAAAAATATCTTTCGTTGTTTCCATGTTGGTTATCTTCTCGTACTCATTGTAGGAGATGGCGTTTAACAGAATGGTTCTTGCTTTATGGTGATTCTTTAAATCACGCTTCTGATCATCACTCATTTTTCTTCTTGGAATAGGAATACCAAGTGCAGAGTTGGGTAGCTCGTAACCATTTGTAACCATATCCCAGAGATCAGCATCGTAGCCTAGGAAGAAACTTTCAATTTTGTCCTTTCAGTATTCAAATTTTTCTCCATAAAAAATTGGAGGTTTTGCATTGTATCTATCTCTTTCATTTGTGTTAGCCATGAAGTTTTTCTCACCCTAGGTCTCTCTACACGGTTAAGTGTTTTATTCAAAAATCAATAACAGAGAGGTAGAGAAAAACAAGAAATGGGGGGTTTGAATTGTTTTCACATGAATTAAAAACTTTTACAACACAACACACACAAAATAAATGCTAACAACACAATGAATTTATCTTGGTTCACTTGAAATTCAAAGCTACTCCAGTCCACCCGACCAATGTGATTCCGCCTTCAATAAGGACTTAATCCACTAATCTCAACATATTATAAAATACCTTCTAAGAGTTTGATAATATCTTAACTCTCTCAAGTCTACAGACTTAAACAAGTCACTTGAGGAATTACAAGTATTTGACTCAATGCTTCTAGATAAGCAGTATAAACACACTCTAAGAACTATGAAACACAACCATACAATATGAGCAACAACTCTTGTATGGAAACTATTTCTTACAACAATGATAGTGAAATGTATTTGGAATAGAGAATGTTGTTGTATGACAGTTGCATTATTGTATATCATGTTATTGTTCAGCAAGTTGTGAGGAGGCCTTTATGTAACACTTGAAATGATATCATTAGGGGGAAATCAATAGAGATTTTGTGCCAGTTATGGGAGTTAAAGGTAATAAATTTATTGTCCTTTCCATAACAGTCTCGGAGCATGATCTATTGTTTCCTTAAACGAGATTGTCCTACAATTTGAATACTTCCAACGTAAGTTTTTGATTAGGTTATATTTGATGGTGTGTTGAGCATGTATCAGAGTGAGCATGATCAAAGTCTTTAGAGTTAGAGTTCAGATATCTTTTATAGTCTTCAAATTTCTCTTGCAGAGTCTTCAGATATCTCTTGCAGTCTTCAGATATCTCTTGCAAAATCTTCATATATCTCTTGCAGTCTTCAGATATCTCTTGCAGAATCTTCAGATATCTCTTGCAGAATCTTCAGATATCTCTTGCAGACTTCAAATATCAGAGTTTGAGCTTCAGCGTCATATTTTTCAGGTGATTGCTCCTAAGATGTGTTCTTATTCAGAGTCAGATCTGATTTCTCTTTATGTTGGGTCAACTTTTCTGGACTAGTGCGGATGTCAAATATTTGTTTCCTCATAGTCATTTTAACTTAGAATCCTGCACACTTAAGAAAAATATTAGGGTACCAAATTGTTTCATTATTTATTATCATTAAAACTTAGAGATATATTGCAGACACAAAATCTTGTTCTAACAAGCTTAAGCTTCGTTCACGGTAGAACGAAAGTAACATGTCCTTTCTGAAAAGGTTTTAAACTAAAAATGAAGCCCAAAGGCAAAACTGAGTTTGATGAGGTGAGTTTGCTTTCATTCTGAAAAGAGAGTCATGATTTGAATCGTACTAAAGTCTATGAATAGAGATGGATACAGTGAGCAACTGGGTCATTTATCCTGCACCCAAAGATATTTAGAATGTGGATATGAATTCTCCACTCTCATCCCTTCTCGTGGCATACAATTCTAATCATATTGTTAATCATTTTTTAGTTTATTCACAAAATGGTTTTAGTTTTACCAAGAGACAACAAGAGGGAAAAGAAGAAACCCTAGAAGATTAAAGTTTGGTCTTTAGTCTGCATACCATATATGTGTAGAAAGAATTGTCAATTGTTCGATTTAAATTGCACTAAAGTCTATGAATAGATGCGAATATGATGAGCAACTGGGTCATTCGTCTCGTACCCAAAGATATTCAGAATGAGGATAGAAATTCTCCACCCTCACTCCTTCTCTATTATTTAAGGCTCATGACGTGTAATTTGCATCATAACTAATGAGTGTTGAAGTTGAATTTCCCTACAACTTCTTATGATGAAGGATTATTTTTGAAGAAATAAGACTTGACAATCAACTTGAGTCAAATTATGCTAAAGTCTATGAATAGAGGTGAATACAATGAGAAACTAGGTCATTTGTCCCGTACCCAAAGATATTTAGAATGAGGATAAGAATTCTCCACTCTCATTCCTTCTATATTGCTTAAGGCTCATGGCACACGACTTGGCTCATGATTGAAAAGTGATGAATAAACCTTTGTTGTGCTTGAATAGTTGTCCAGTCTGTCTTGTACTGATTTGAATCGAATGAAGTCTTGAATCTTGATCTTTGAACCTTGAAGTCTTATACAACTCTTGAGATCCAATGTTCAGTACAACTTGAACACAAGGGACTTGTCCTATGAAGTGATCAAGGGTCTTTTGATCACTTGAATAGGCTTGGGGATTTAAGCACAATCAAAGGACTTAATTTATCAAAGCGAACTTTGATCAACTGAACCAATCGGGGAAAATCAGTTGAAAATTTATACACAAAGGAGATAAAGACTTGAATCTTAGGGTTTACCTAAATTAACAACTAAGCTTGATTCTAAACCTAGAACTCAGGGAACATGTCATTGGTTAACAGGTAATTAAGTCACAAAATAAAAAATAAAAAAGTCTAACAAGAATCAAAATGATTAAAAAATTAATTAAGAACAATTAAAATTCTACCTAATTAAAATTCTACAATTCTAATTAACCATTAATCCCAAGTCTAATTATATTCACCCTAATTAAAATTCTAAAATCTATTAATCCTAAAACTCTAATTAAATCTCAATTTCTAACCTCATTAACCTAATTAGATTCTAAAAATTCAATTAATTTCAAATTATCTAAATCAACCTAAAACTCTAATCCAATCTAAAATCTAATTAAACTAATCATAATCTAAAATCCTAATTAAAAACTAATTAATCTAATATCCTAATTTCCAATTAACAAACAAAAACATGAAAAGAAAATAATGTAAATAAAACTGGAAATGGGCCCTTGTATGGAAAGGGGTGCAACCCCATTTGGGAGTATCAGCAGGAACTTTGGGCGTAGAGGCCCATCCATAGGTCCATTAGCCTTTGCACTGCAGTATGGGGTGTTGAATAGCAATTCGTTTGGGCCTCAAATCCAACCTTCGAACCGAATCCAAGCCAACACAGTCAAATGCGCGGTAGCATACACTCATCAGCTCACGTGGACATGTTTCGATTCCTTCCCAACTTCACATTCTTGCTTCAAAAATTCACATGAAAAATCCTAAGCAAACGAAACGAGATTCACAAATCTTCGATTCCAGTTTCTCACTTTCACTTTGAAAATTAAATGGAGGCTATGAACAATCTTGAATCCGAAATAATCATCCTCATCCAAGTCCTTCAGATCATCATCTTCACCGAATTGGAATCATGAAATCTATGTGCAAAGTTGATTGATATCAAGAGGTTCACATTGGTAGGATGAGCAAGAGAAGGAGACTTACCTTGATGATGCGACATGGTGGTTCTCCGACAGAAACAAGTATGAACTTCTTTCCTTCTCTCTACACTTTGGTTTCCTCCTTCTTCTTCTTGCACTTTCTGACGTAAAGGATTAAGGTTGTGAACAAATGTGTGGATTTTTGAAGAGTGAAACGTGAGAGAGTTGAAGAATGAGAGTGAAGAGTGCTTCTGATTGCAATTTGTTATTTTATGATTCTTTTTTTTATGATTGAAATAGTGAACTTTGGTATTTATAGATTTCAGTCCTCAAATTTTTGTTAGAAATGCAAACTCAAATCCATCTGAAATGCATATGAAATTCCATAAGTTAGTTAAAAATGCATCAATTTTGTTAGAGTGTTCATGAGTGCGAATGCGTTAGTTTGTGAGGTGTGAAATGCTAAATGATTTATGAAATCAGTTTTTCTAAATGGACTAATGTTTAGTAATGTTGTTCTGTTAGATTAAGCTTGATTTCTCTACTTAAATGGTGAGGTTAATGGATAAGTGTTAATTCGATTTTCTGTTAGTAGAAAAGAATGCATTTAAGTGAAAGTTAGGTGGTAACTTGATTTGGATGAACAAACTCAGTAGCCATGTTAATTAGCTTGTCCGATTGTTTTGGAGGTTAGATGTTGTGATGTTATAGATTTGCAGCATGTTATGTAGTCTTATACCAGTTTTGCCTTGTTAGAATGTTTGAAATTAATTGTTGTATTGCTGAATTAGTGATGATGCATATTGATTTCTATTGGACTATGTTAAAACATGTTTGTAATGTTGCAAGGATGTTGTACTGCAAATCCTGACTTGTTAGGGGGAAAATCAATTAGGATTAGAATTTAAGAATGACCTAAACGTCATGTTAAAGTTTGGTTGTAAACAGTTAAGGAACAAAAGGACTTTGGTTGAAGTTTAGGATTAGTTTGAGGTGGAGTTTGAATGGCTTGGTTAGAAGGATAATAGAAAATCATGTTTAGTGCATTGATGAATCATGTTGATACTCATATTCCTCTTTTGGTGACTATGCACATGGTGTATGTATGAACATAGTTTGATTTTGTATGGTTTGTTGGATTGATATGTGAATGCTAGCTTGGTGTACATTGCATATGCCTTTGCTTGAAATGTTAGGGTTGGTTGTGTGTTGAGATTGGAATTGGTTCATGTAGGCATGGTTGGAATGCTTGAAACATGGTACATGAAATGCATATGCTTAAGTGACATATTGATTTGATTTTGTTTTGTAGGAAATGGACGAATGCAAGGATGGTTGGTCTTGAGGAAACAAATGGGGACTTAAGGTTTAGGGAATATAGAAATGGTGAGTTGACTTTGGTCAACTGTTTGACCAAAAAGTCAACTTATGCAAAAAAATGTATTTTCTTTGTAATTTTTCAATGCAATGTGTTATGGACAATGTAATCAATGAATCTTATAAATGCAGTGTACTTCTTAGTTAAAAGTGTTTTAATGAAACAATGACCATTTCCAAAATCAATATGAGCAAATGCCTTAGATGAACTCTAGAATTTTTTTTGAATGAGATGAATGAGATTGGAACCAATGATCATGAATGCCTTGACCAAATGGAACAATGAAGCTTAAAAGAATGGGACTTTAAATCAAAGTATGAACCTTGGCAAACCATGAAAATAATGGATGAAATGTACATGCAATAAGACTTGGACGAAATGGACCATGAGAACATGAAGTCAATGAATGAAATGAGACTTGGATCAAAGGAACCACGAGAACATGAACTCAATGAATGAAATGAGACCTGGATCAAATGAACCATGAGAACATGAACTCCATGAATGAAATGAGACTTGGATCAAACACATAACACCATGAACTAGAGTTTTGTTAGGTCAAAGTTCAAAGCCCTCAAAGCAAACCACAAGACTTAGAAACCTCCAGATCAATGATTAGGGTCTATCATGGAGGGAGAATTTTGAGGGTATGACAACGATGTTATAATCGTGTCCTGGAAGTGCTTTGACGTTAGCTAGTTTGATCTTAGTTTTAATACTTTAAGCTTTTAGTATGACTGCTAAGAAATGGATTATAACAGTTCCCTTATAGAAATAAAGTTGTTTGGGAAATGAATTGAAAAGTTTATGAATGTGGTGAAGATGTTGTGAAGGTGTTATTTGAATCAAGATTGTATTGTTTGAACCCATATAGTGGTGTATAAACCAAGAGTGACGTATTTAACCAATAAATTGTGATTAACCAACACATAGTTATAGGGTTTTACCTAGATCTGGGGATCAAGACCTACAAAGGGGGTTTGCCTAAGCACTGAGTCTCGCAAGGTAGACATCCATGAAAAGGGTCTTCCTAAGCACTGGGTCTCACAAGGCAGACATTCATGAAAAGAGTTTTAACCATGAAAAGGTGATTAACCCAAAGAGAGGTGTATGGTTTAAAGGTATGTATTTAACCAATATGAGGTGATTAACCCATTAAGGAGGTGTTTTAACCAATAGAAGGTGATTAACCCATTAAGGAGGTGTTTTAACCAATAGAAGGTGATTAACCTCAAGAGTGTATGAGTATCCAAAGAGTATTGTGTTTGGTTCAAAGAGAATGGTGTTGTTGATGTGGATTGTTGAATTATTGGTCTGAGGATGAAAGTTGAAAGTTGTTTTGATTTGAACTGCACTAAAGTCTATGAGTGGAAGTGAATACTTTGAACTAGGGGTGGCAAAATGAATGGATTGGATGGATATGGATTGGATTGTTAATGGATTGATCAAAACAATCCATTGGTCCATTAACAATCCACTAAAAGTGTCTTAAAAATATCCAATCAAATCCATCCATTAAGAATAAAATTCATCAAATCCATCAATTATCATAATTTTAGTGGATGAATATCCATCCTTTTTTTTTTCAAAAAAAATATATTTTGTTTAAATTTGAAAAAAATGATTTTTTTTTATTTTTGAAAATAAACGGTATTTTTTTATTTTTGAAAATAAACGGTATTTTTTTATTTTTGAAAAAATTGATTTTTTTACTTTTGAAAAAAATCACTTTTTTTTTCGAATTTTTTTATTTTTATTTTTCAGAAGAAAAAATTTGATTTTTTGTATTTTAATTTTTTTTCCGTAAAAAAAACATTTTTTTTTCTGGAAAAATCGTATTTTTTAGAGACATTTTTTTTTGTATTTTCGGAAAAAAATGTTTTTTTTATATTGTCGAAAAATAATATTTTTTTGTATTTTCAAAAAAATGACTTTTTCAAAAATAAAATCGGCTTTTGGCATTTTCCAAAATAAATGAATTTTTAATTTTCAAGAAAAATCGGTTTTTTGTATTTTTAGAAAAAAATAGATTTTTTAATATTTGAAAAATATCGTTTTTTTATAAAAAAAAATTATTTTTTATTAATTTTTTTAAAAAAAGACCTCGTGGAGATAAAAATTCATTTGATCATTAAAATGTGTTGGATGGATTGGATCAATCCATGCATATAAATGGGTGGATTTAATTCAATTTACTAACTTAGTTTTTATATAGTGGATGAATTGAATGGATTTTTTGGTGGATGAATTTTGTCTTAATAAATCCAAGTGGCACCCCTACTTTGAACAACTGGGTCAAGTGTCCCGTATCCAAAGATATTCAGAATAATGATATGAATACTCCCTCTTATTCCTTTAACACTTATTAAGGCTTGTGGCGCACAATTCACATCATAATTAACAAGTGTTTGAAGTTTTACAAAGAGTTTTTGTTTAAAAAGGGATGAGGCAAGGTGTGTTTGAAGGAATGGAATGAAGCTTAGCATGATCATGTCTTTATGGTCACCTATTTCTAGTGTTTTGAATGAGACATGGATTATAATTGACTTAATGGATCAAGTGTAGGTATAAGTATAAAGATATGATTCAATCAAGTGATAAAGGAACCTATGATCACTCAATCGAATATAAACCCTAAGGGAGCATGCAAATTGTTCTTCAAAAGTTATGTGAAAAGTCCTAAGTCATTAATCTAATTAATTGATCAAAGTGTGTTTGATCAAATAATCAAATGAATAAAGGGGATCAATCCAAGAAATAAGTCAAACTATTTATATTAAGATTGAGACATCATGAAGAAAAAGTCAAAAGAAATAAAGTGTCAAAATTAGTGATAAAATGTATCCTTAATTATGCACCAATTCTAATCTACTTATTAATTAGGAATTTTAATTATAACCTAAAAATTATTATAGTTTAGAATAACTAAACCTAATTAGTTTTATTTACCTAATTAGCAATTAAATGTTTTTATCCTTAATATTAAAGTTACCAAACACTAAAGGCATTTAATCCTTTTTACATCATTAGAAGTATCTTGGGAGACAAACACTTTGATGCAACCATGTACTTAAAAGGAAGATGGTCTAAAATAGAAAATAACGAGGCTTCATGATGTGAGCTGTAAAGTTGGGAAAATGGAGTCAATATAACCGTTGTGCATTAAATCCTTCTAGAGATATGAATATGTGACGATACTTGGTGATGAACTTGTTCCATGAGCCAGACAGTGGATTCAACTTTGCATGGATGAATCATGTTGTCTAAGCGCATATACTCATCATTGCTTCCAATTATCATTTGGTCTCATTACTTAAGCATAATATTTGTAAGGTAATGAAGAGGTTATCCATATAGCTTCTTAATGGATGTTCCTAATCCCATTCATGAGGCAAATTGGATGAAAGAGCCTCGATGACTCGGGATAGGGATCTACTTCATGCAATCTTGATACATTGATGTCGGTCTGATGAGTACCTCTAAGGAGTTAACGTTTGTGGAGAGATTGGTTAACATGTATGTCGTTCCGTAATTCGCACACCAAGTGTTTGGTGAAATGCTTGAACCAAATTTCTTTTCTTTTTGACTTGTTTCGGTTCTGTTACAGATTCTTTTCACTTTTATTTTTTTTGTCTCTTTGTTGTGTTGATTGTTGTTTTGAAAATTCAAGCACAGAGTTTTTTGTGTTCTATGTCAAAATTGGGTTTTTGCTCAAATAAGTGATTGTTCTAATAAGTTATTTCATGCTCTATATCCAAACTCTACATTAATGCAATGCCTAATTCAATGATATGCTAAACTATGTTAGAAATTATGCTACATTGATTTTTTGCAATTTTCTAGCTACTTGAAATTGATTTTTTTGGTGTAAGGAAAAAAATGCCTATCAAATAAGTTGTTTCATAACATTGTCTTAAATTAATCAACATGAAGCATTCAATAATTCATGGCAAGGCATGGAAGAAAAGAGATGAAGAAATACCGGCAAAACAGAGGTTTTCCCTGGTTAGTGTTGCGAATCACCGATGAGTTTACCAAAGAGAAACCCAAAAAACTTCAAAATAAGCTCCTTTGATCTAATTAATCTTTGCTTAATAATTATGTACTACAACAAATGACGTTTTTCATGACGAAGATTTCACCTCGAACAATAGAAAATCGAAGTATAAAGCCAATGCACATTATTTTTTATTATTTAAAAAAATAAAAAACCATATATTCCCTCAATTTTTCATAACACCGAGGTGAAGAAACAAACCAGTACAAACTTTGATTCTCGTCTAACGCAATTTATGATTTTATTTTCTTATAATTGTAAACAAAATCTTCTAACCCTTTGGTTTTCTATTTAACCGATGCATAAAATAATAAGATTTTACTATAAAAGCACTCGTTAAACAGATTTTACTCTAATCTTTACTATTATGAAGTCGCCCCAAACTCACAAGCATCATTCTTTGGAATGGATTGTGTCACACCCCGATTTTGACCATGAATCACCAATTTAACATATTCATCACAGTCCTTGCATCTTTCTATATCACAACATGTGTTCCATACCGCATAATGCCTAGAATGTTAGTCAAAATAAATTTTTGGATTTACAGACAAACCGGTTGAATGAATTATCAAATGTGTGTCAAAAACAGCGGGCGAAAAAGTTTCAAAATCAAGCTTACATGCATCAATTTTATTAATCTACGTTTTGTGTAGTTTAACCTGGTGTGCTCGATTTATTTTTCAACTATTTTTCCGGTCACATTTTGATTCGTCTGAGCGTTTTAACCGGGTGTTTTCCATTTCAAAATTGGACAAAAACATGTATGTTTTTGAGTCATTTATGTGAGCAAATTCTTTACTTTGAATAAGTTTTGAATGATAGCAAATTGTGTGATCATTGTCTAATTGTTGGTTGTGCATTATTTTACATGTCTCATTTGTGTTTTTAGCCTATACTATTGTATCATGTCCATACATAAAGATCCACATTGATACATTTCTTAAAAGAACTCATAAAAACTGTTTTGTGTCAGTATGTATCGATACATGTTCATATGCATCGATCCATAAAATTGTTGTAAATCACAAAACGTTTTTGCTTCAGTATGTATCGATCCATACGAATCTTGTATCGATCCATACTTAGTTAAAATACTCTATGTATCGATACATACGAGTTTTGTATCGATCCATGCTAGTTAAAATGTTCTATGTATCAATACATACGAGTTTTGTATCGATCCATGCTAGTTAAAATGTTCTATGTATCAATACATACGACCTTTGTATCGATACATGCTTGTATTAATCCTAAAAAATAAACCAAAGCTATAGTATGTATCGATGCATAAACTCTTGTATCAATACATAATTCTGTTTTGTCTACTAACATCTTTTATCTTTCATATATAAGAAGTATTTTGACATCAGTAACAAGTGACGAATTCAGAAGGGAAAAACAGTTGAACACAAGATCAAAGGAGTGTGTAGCAGCAATTGTTTTTGAGCAGTTAGAAACCTGAAAGAGACTTCATCTTCTTCATCTTCTCAATCACTTTTCTTCAAGAACATCAACACATAATCATTCTTGTTCTTTGGATTAAAGGATCAACGAGATAACGTTCAGTGGTACGATCAAGGATCTAGCTGAGGTGCTCAGTGGAACGATCGAGGATCTAGCTGAGTTGAAGGTTGAAGGGGGTTTCGAGGAAAAACCAGACGGTTTGTCCTTCAAGAACTGGAGTGTTCTTGCAGGTTTGTTAGTCACATTTACAGAACAGATTCAGCCGCAACGTAGGGTTTGGAAATCGGGTGATTTCGCAAACAGGTCGTGGAACCGGTGAATTGTTTGCAATTTCTTACAGGAAATTCTTGATCGAGCTCAGATCAAGTGGAGGTTTTATACAAGAAGAAGTTCTTGGGATTTAGAATTCTATCTGTGTATTGTAACCTTGTATCAACGAATTCGGCATTATTGATAATTACAGTTCTCAATTTCATTTGAAATTGAGAGGGAGACGTACCCACACGCGAGGACGACGTGGGGAACTTCCTTACCAAATCTCTGCGTATCGTATTCTTTCCTTATCTCTCTTTACGTTTTCAACAGTTTTGTAATTTCAGTTGGCGTGTTGTGACTGCACTTTTTGTGATACAATAGTGGCAAGAAAACTTCTTTAACTAAACTCCACCATTGTTCATCATTGATCACATACACACCAATTGTTTGACAAAACTGTTAGCTGAGTTTTGTTCATTGGAAATAGAATTTAGTGATAAGTGCATTTGATTTAGTTAGATTCCGGTGTTAATATTCTTTATCGTTCTAATTCAAATCCAGCAATAAATTCGCGTGTCCGGTTTTCCAATAGCGGTTCAGAATAGACGGAAGTCGATTCGGGACTGTAATTTTCCGCTAAGTTTCAATAACTTTGATAAAACCTTTAAATCCTTTTATTTTAAAGAGGTGATCTATTCACCCCCCTCTCGATCACTAGCCACACCGTCTAACAAGTGGTATCAGAGCGCCAGTTCGCTGGTGCTCTGTGGCTGCCTGTAACGATATGGATTATGAACCAAAGGGGGCGTATAATAGAGCGCCGATTTTCAACGGTGAAAACTACGGCTACTGGAAAGACTGCATGCGAGTTCATATAAATTCTGTTGATAGGCTAGTATGGGCTGCCATTGAAAATTGACCTTTTCAAATTACTATGACAAATGCGGCTGGCGCCATAGTTCCTAAACCAGAAGCTGATTGGAATGAGAAAGATGAGAAAAAGTGGTCGTGTGATTGGAGAGCTCGAAATATGCTAATTTCAGCACTTGGTGTTGATGAGTATTATCGAGTATCCCATTGCACGAAAGCTAAAGAAATATGGGATGCTTTAGAAGTTGCCCATGAGGGTACTACTGAAGTAAAACAGTCCCGTATTAACACACTCAATCAAGAGTTTGAGCTCTTTCGCATGAAACAAGGAGAATCTATCTCTGACATGCAAAAGAGATTCACTCATCTCACTAATAGGTTGAATGCACTTGGAAAACCTGTTTCCAATGAAATTGCTACTAATAAAATTCTGAGGTGTCTTAGCAGGGAATGGCAACCTAAAGTAACAGCAATTAAGGAAGCCAACGATCTAACGAGACTTACGATTACAACTCTTTTTGGAAAGCTGGAAGAACATCAGCAAGCATTAGAAAGTCTTGAAAAGTTTGAGAACAAAAGTAAGAAGGAAAAGGAGAAGAAAAGAGACAAAGAGGGAGAGAAGAAGTCAATAGCTCTTGTGGCCTCTAGCTCTAAGTCCTCACAAAAAGAGCAAAGTGACAATGATTCTAGTAGTGACAAAGATTCGGATGATGAGGAAATGGGACTGTTTGTAAGGAGATATAATAGATTCATTCGAAAGAATAGAGTCAAGCATTCCGACAAAAACCTCATGAAGTTTCGAAGACAATCTACAGATTTAAAACAGGAAGAGAATAGGAAGAGTAGAGGAAAAGGATCTTGTTTTAATTATGGTAAATTTGGACATTATAAAACAGATTGTCCTATGAAGTATAAGGATCAAAGAAAAGCTCCACCAAAAGAGTACAACAAACAAAGAAGAGCTTACATTGCATGGGAAAGCGACAGTGATTCATCAAGCACACAAAGTTCAAGTGATAGTGATGAAACCGTAAATCTGTGCCTTATGGCTCACACCAGAAATTTGTCCTACCACAAGAAGAAAATCAGTGATAAAAAGGTAAAACAAGCCTACTATAATAACTTCTCTTCTATGACTTTTGCTGAACTGAAAATAGCTTTTGAAAAACTGCATAACAAAGCTGTAGATGCTTTTAAAAGATTATCTTCCGATAAACAAATTTTTTCATTTTTGGAAGGTAAAGTATACAAAGCTGAAACAGATTTAGAAAGGTTAAAAGCTAGTATTGCAGAAAATTCAAAAATTATTGACATTGATGGATGTAGTAAAGTTAGGTATTGTGAAGCTTGTCACATTTGGCAAAAAGAGGTAAACACTCTCAAGGTCAAATTGGAAAAAGCTTTACAACCTAAGGTTACTTATGCCGTTGACTCTAGGTTGTTTAAGAAGTCATTAAATCCACCATATGCAAAATACTCTTTTATTCCAAAGGATTTAATGAACAAGAATAAACAAACACATCATCATGGTTTATGTCATTATTGTTGTCATGCTGGCCATACCATTGAGAAATGCAAGTTTAGGAGATTTCTTGTTCCTAAAGGTATTTATCAATGGAAGCCAAAAGGCAACCATGTTAGCACTTACCCACTTGGACCCAATGAAAATTGGGTACCAACTTCTCTCTTTTGATATTTTAGGATGAGTGTCTTGCTTCTGTAGATAGGAGATGGTTTCTTGACAGCGGTTGCTCAAGGTACATGACCGGTGACATATCGCTTTTTATAGACTTCAAAGCAAAGAAGAAGGGATATGTTACTTATGGAGACAATAACAAAGGAGCTATACTCGGCAAAGGTAGTGTAGGTAATCCCTCTACCACTACTATTTCTAATGTCCATTTAGTAGAGGGGCTTAAACACAATTTGTTAAGCATAAGTCAATTGTGTAACAAGGATTATAAAGTTTCCTTCACAAAAACTTGCTGCATAATTGAACATGCTGAACAGAACGTTGTGTTTAAGGGAGTAAGAGTAAACAATATCTATATGCTTGACCTTTTTGATGTATCTTTAACAAGTACTAAATGTCTAGTCACCTTGAATGATGATTCTTGGCTTTGGCATAGACGTTTAGCGCATGTTAATTTCGATTTGCTTAATAAGGTTGTATCTAAGGATCTAGCAGTCGGTCTTCCAAAAATAAAATTTTCAAAAGACCACCTATGTGACGCATGCCAAATGGGAAAGCAAACGAGGGTCTCTTTTAAATCTAAAAATATAATTTCAACTTCACGACCCCTTGAGCTTCTCCATATGGATCTCTTTGGACCTTCTAGGACAAAGAGCTTAGGTGGAAATTATTATGGTTTTGTAATCGTTGATGACTACTCTAGATTTACTTGGACTATATTCCTTTGTAGTAAAGATGAAACTTTTTCTGCTTTTAAGAATTTTGCAAAACTGTCCCAAAACAAAATGAATTCCAAAATAGTTACAATCCGTAGCGATCATGGTGGTGAATTTCAAAACTATCACTTTGATAAGTACTGTGACAAGTATGGTATTGAGCATAACTTTTCAGCTCCTCGAACTCCACAACAAAATGGCGTTGTGGAGCGTAAAAATCGCGTTTTAGAGGAGTTGGCAAGAACAATGCTAAATGAGGGTGGATTACCAAAATACTTTTGGACTGATGCAGTTAGCACAACTTGTTATGTTTTAAACAGGATCTTAATTCGTCCTATTTTAAATAAAACTCCTTATTAGCTTTTAAAAGGAAGAAAGCCAAACTTGTCACATCTTCACGTATTCGGTTGTAAGTATTTTGTTTTGAATAATGGTAAGGAAAATATTGGGAAGTTTGATGCAAAAGCGGATGAAGGTATCTTTCTTGGATACTCACAATCAAGTAAAGCATATAGAGTGTATAATAAGCGTTTACTTACTGTTGAAGAATTTGTCCATGTCTCTTTTGATAAGTCTTATCCGAAAAATGTCGGAAAAGGTATTTCTTTTGATGACGCAGGTGTATCTACAGAAGACATACTCAAGGAAGCTGTTACGGAAATTGATCAATCCATAACAGCTGCCCATGAGAAGGAGGAAGATACTAGTCATGAAGAAGATGAGGAAGAAAGGACAGCTGAAGTGAATGACCTTCCACCAGCTTGGAAATCTTCAAAAGACCATCCTATCGACAACATCTTGGGAGATATTTCAAAGGGAGTAATGACTCGTTCTAAGATAAGTAATTTTTGTTCTCACTTCACTTTTGTTTCCCAAGTAGAACCTAAAAATGCCAAAGAGGCCTTGATTGATGAATGTTGGCTAATGGCCATGCAAGAAGAGCTTAATCAATTTAAAAGAAATGACGTTTGGGAACTTGTCCCTCGTCCGCGAGATCATCATATCATAGGTACTAAATGGGTTTTTAGAAATAAGCTTGATGAAAACGGAGTGATAACTAGGAACAAGGCACATTTAGTAGCACAAGGGTATAACCAAGAGGAGGGCATAGACTATGAGGAAACTTATGCTCCAGTTGCTCGCCTTGAAGCTATACGTCTCTTGCTTGCCTATGCGTGTTCTAACAATTTTAAGCTTTACCAAATGGACATAAAGAGTGGTTTTCTAAATGGTGTCATAAATGAAGAGGTATATGTCTCACAACCTCCTGGTTTTGAGAATGCTGAAAATCCAGATTATGTTTACAAATTAAAACGAGCTTTGTATGGTCTTAAACAAGCCCCTCGGGTTTGGTATGAAAGGCTTAACAAACTTCTAATTGATCATGGATATTCAAGAGGTAAAGTGGATAATACTCTCTTTATTAAACACAAGGGAAAGCACATCCTTTTAGTTCAAGTTTATGTAGACGATATAATTTTTGGTTCAACTAACATACACTTGGTCGAAGAATTTTCTAAGGTTATGCAGGGTGAATTTAAGATGAGTCTCATGGGGGAGCTGAATTACTTCCTAGGACTGCAGATAAAGCAACTTGATGAGGGTACAACAGTATGTCAAACAAAATACTGTAGAGAACTACTCAAGCGCTTTGGAATGAATGACTCAAAATCAATTGACACCCTTATGCCTACCAACGGAAATCTAGATAAGGATGAGCATGGTAAGTGTGTAGGTGTCAAAAAGTTCAGAGGTATGATTGGATCTCTTCTGTATCTTTCTGCTTCTAGACCTGACATCATGTTTAGTGTTTGTATGTGTGCACGATATCAATCAAATCCTAAGGAATCACACCTGAAAGCTGTTAAGCGCATATTTAGATATCTTCATGGAACACCTAAATATGGGCTTTGGTATTCCAAAGGAAGTGATTGTAGCTTAGTAGGTTACTCCGATTCTGATTTTGTTGGCTGCAAATCAGATAGGAAAAGCACGAGTGACACATGTCACCTGTTTTCAAACTCTCTGGTAAGTTGGCATAGCAAAAAGCAGGTATCCGTGGCTTTGTCAACTGCAGAGGCTGAGTACGTTGCAGCCGGTAGTTGTTGCGCTCAGATTTTGTGGCTAAAGCAATAACTACAAGACTTTAACATTCAACTCAAATGTATTCCAATAAAATGTGACAACACTAGTGCCATCAACCTTACTAAAAATCCTGTTTTACACTCGCGCACTAAACACATAGAGATTAGACATCACTTTCTTCGCGACCATGTTGAAAAAGAAGACGTTGTATTTGAGCATGTTGATTCTAAAAATCAGCTTGCTGATATATTCACTAAACCTTTGGCAACGGAACCGTTCTTCAACATCCGTCGTGAATTAGGGATTTTAGATATCTCTTCGTTATTGTCTTAAGCATGTTTATTCTTATCTATATTATGCCTCACCTTGGTTGATGAGCTTTGTTTTAGATTTCATTTATACCTCACAAGATTACATCAACAGAGGTAATATCACTCCTTTCTATATTTCTTTTACACCTATGTGATTGTGTATGTTAGAACAAAATTCCTCACTCTCGTTTATGTGAATTTCTTTGCATATATTATTTGAACATTAAAATCTGATTTGTGGATCATACTTGGGCATACTTATCATAACATACCTCATAATGCATATCCATACTGCATAAAATTAATAAAAATTTGGTGTAGCATCAGTATGTATCGATACGAACATGTATGTATCGATTCATGTCTTTCTCATTTCAAATCTGTCAAAATTGGTACAATATGTATCGATCCATCCGTCGTGTGTATCGATACATAGACCCTTTAAAAACAAAAATGTGTGACATGGATCGATCCATGCCCATATGCATCGACACATACTGACTCTTATTTGGATTAAATGCATCGACACACACTGCATTTCATTGCATGTTGCTTGAGTTTTTTTTTGGATTAGTTGCACAATATATGTCTTAGGTTATGTAATTGTTAAACACTTTCTACTAGTTAAATGCTTATTTCCTGTTGCTTACTTCTGGTGTTATTGCCCTTATTTGTCATTCTTTGTGAGTGATTCTTTACTTTTTAAGCTTCCTTCTTTGTGATTGTTAGCTTCTTTATCATTTTGCTATGTTCTGCTACAACATGTTGCCTTGATAAAACTGTTTTTTTTCTTTTTGATGTTGACAAAGGGGGAGAAAAATGCAGATGCTAACAGATATGCACAAACTCAGGGGGAGAATCACACATCTTGCTAAAAATTTGCCATCATCAAAAAGGGGGAGTTTGTGAGCAAATTCTTTACTTTGAATAAGTTTTGAATGATAGCAAATTGTGTGATCATTGTCTAATTGTTGGTTGTGCATTATTTTACATGTCTCATTTGTGTTTTTAGCCTATACTATTGTATCATGTCCATACATAAAGATCCACATTGATACATTTCTTAAAAGAACTCATAAAAACTGTTTTGTGCCAGTATGTATCGATACATGTTCATATGCATCGATCCATAAAATTGTTGTAAATCACAAAACGTTTTTGCTTCAGTATGTGTCGATCCATATGAATCTTGTATCGATCCATACTTAGTTAAAATACTCTATGTATCGATACATACGAGTTTTGTATCGATCCATGCTAGTTAAAATGTTCTATGTATCAATACATACGAGTTTTGTATCGATCCATGCTAGTTAAAATGTTCTATGTATCAATACATACGAGCTTTGTATCGATACATGCTTGTATTAATCCTCAAAAATAAACCAAAGCTACAGTATGTATCGATGCATAAACTCTTGTATCAATACATAATTCTGTTTTGTCTACTAACAACTTTTGTCTTTCATATATAAGAAGTATTTTGACAGCAGTAACAAGTGACGAATTCAGAAGGGAAAAACAGTTGAACACAAGATCAAAGGAGTGTGTAGCAGTAATTGTTTTTGAGCAGTTAGAAACCTGAAAGAGACTTCATCTTCTTCATCTTCTCAATCACTTTTCTTCAAGAACATCAACACATAATCATTCTTGTTCTTTGGATTAAAGGATCAACGAGATAACATTCAGTGGTACGATCAAGGATCTAGCTGAGGTGCTCAGTGGAACGATCGAGGATCTAGCTGAGTTGAAGGTTGAAGGGGGTTTCGAGGAAAAACCAGATGGTTTGTCCTTCAAGAACTGGAGTGTTCTTGCGGGTTTGTTAGTCACGTTTGCAGAACAGATTCAGCCGCAGTGTAGGGTTTGGAAATCGGGTGATTTCGCAAACAGGTCGTGGAACCGGTGAATTATTTGCAATTTCTTGCAGGAAGTTCTTGATCGAGCTCAGATCAAGTGGAGGTGTTATACAAGAAGAAGTTCTTGGGATTTAGAATTATGTCTGTGTATTGTAACCTTGTATCAACGAATTCGGCATTATTGATAATTACAGTTCTCAATTTCATTTGAAATTGAGAGGGAGACGTACCCACACGCGAGGACGACGTGGGGAACTTCCTTACCAAATCTCTGCGTATCGTATTCTTTCCTTATCTCTCTTTACGTTTTCAACAATTTTGTGATTTCAGTTGGCGTGTTGTGACTGCACTTTTTGTGATACAATAGTGGCAAGAAAACTTCTTTAATTAAACTCCACCATTGTTCATCATTGATCACATACACACCAATTGTTTGACAAAACTGTTAGCTGAGTTTTGTTCATTGGAAATAGAATTTAGTGATAAGTGCATTTGATTTAGTTAGATTCCGGTGTTAATATTCTTTATCGTTCTAATTCAAATCCAGCAATAAATTCGCGTGTCCGGTTTTCCAGTAGCGGTTCAGAATAGACGGAAGTCGATTCGGGACTGTAATTTTCCGCTAAGTTTCAATAACTCTGATAAAACCTTTAAATCCGTTTATTTTAAAGAGGTGATCTATTCACCCCCCCCTCTCGATCACTAGCCACACCGTCTAACAATTTATTTCGCGTTGATCATTGTAGTGCATTCATTTTAATTTTTCGAGCACTTTTGCACCCGATTTTTATTCATTTTTAGTCCGTTTATTTTTATTTATGTGTCTAAATGTTCATAAAAAATGAATAGGATTCATTGTATTTTCATTGTAGTTTTATTTGATTATTTAGAAGTGTGTGATTTTATTTGCTTTGATTTAATTTAAACTTATTTTTAATATCTAAGGGACATTTTGGGTAGTGTAAATAATTTAAGCTTGAAGGTTTTTTCGTGTTAGAAAACTCCGATGATATTGGTTTTGTTTGATTTCTTTGTAAAGAATCATTGTAGCCTTTTGCGTGAATGATCTACTTATAAGAAGACTATTGTTTATCTTTGTTTTACATAAATTCCCTATTAGGAATCTCTAAAATCTTTGATCAGATGAATTTCTTGTGAGAAATCTCCAGAACTGTCAGATGTATTCTAAAGTGTCAGGTCATGTATGAACCTGTTGGTGAAACTTACTTGGTATGTTTTCCAATATTGTCAGATCACGTATGAACTTGTAGTTAAAATCTCTGTGAAACCTCCAGAATTGTCAGGTCATGCATGAACCTATGTATATACTTTCTTTGAATTTTCCAGTGTTGTCAGGTCACGTCTGAACCTGTTAAAAAAATCTCTTTGAAACCTTCAGAATTTCCAGGTCATGCATAAACCTATGGATATACTTTCTTTGAATTTTCCAGTGTCGCCAAGTCATGTATGAACCTGTTGATAAAACTCCCTCTGATTTTTCCAAGTATTGTCAGGTCATGTATGAACCTATAAGTGAAACTTTATTTGAATATTCTAATATTGAGGTCATGCATGAACCTATTGATTAAAGTTCCCTTGATTTTCTAGTATTGTCAGGTCATGTCTTAACTTGTTGTTTAAACAGTTTGAATTTGCAAATGTTGTCAGGTCAAGTATGAGCCTGTTGATGGTTTTTTTTGTATGTTTTCCAGTATTGTCAGATCATGTTTAAACAAGTTGATGGAATCTTTTGATATCCCCCAGCATTGTCGGGTCATGTTTGAACCTGTTATTGAAACTCTTTGAATATTCCAATGGTCAGGTCATGTATGAACCTATTGATGGAATTCTTTGATTTTTTCCAGTGTTGTCAGGTCATGTATGAACCCGTTGACTAAAATTTCCTTGATATTCAAGTTGTCATCAGGTCATGTCTGAACCTGTTGTTCAAACATTCTTTTTATGTTCCCTAATGTTGTCAGGTCATGTTTGAACCTGTTAATTGAGCATTCTTTGAATAGTCAAGTGTTGGTAGGTCATGTATGAACCTGTTGTTGAAAATTCTTTGAATATTCCGGTGTTTGTCAGGTCATGTATGAACCTGTTGTTGAATTTTTTTTGAATATTCTGGTGTTTGTCAGGCGTGTATGAACATGTTGCTAAAATCTCTTTGCATATTCCCCAATTGTCTTTCCTCCAGCAAGATTGTTATCCCTAGTGACTTTCTACCCTCATTTTTTATTTTATGTGGGTCACCTTTACCATATGTCTCCATCATTTCCCACAGATCTTTGTTTCATTCTGCACCCCATAAAGCATTCTGTTAGGGTTTATCTTATGCTTGATCATATCCCCAACAAATAAAAAATAAAAAGAGCCATTCATACATTCATATCATCTTATGTAATATCATATTATTTGACTTTCAGAATCAAAATTCGGGTCTTCTTACTATTTAACAATCTTACACTATGATCATATGAAGAGTTTCATACTTCATATTCTCTAGTTGAAGATACTTAAATAGGGGCAATTGTCACACCCCGATTTTGACATTGAATCACCAATTTAACACATTCATCACATTCATTGCATCTTTCAATATCATAACATGCGTTCCATACCGCATAATGCCTAGAATGTCAGTCGAAATAAATTTTTGGATTTACAGACAAACCGGTTGAATCAATTATCAAATGTGTGTCAAAAACAACGGGCGAAAAAGTTTCAAAATCAAGCTTACAGACATCAGTTTTATTAATCTACGTTTCATGTAGTTTAACCTGATGTGCTCGATTTATTTTTCGGCTATTATTTCGGTCACATTTTGATTCTTCTGAGTGTTTTAACCCGCGTTTTCCATTTCAAAATTGGACAAAAACCTGTATGTTTATGAGTCATTTATTTCGCGCTGATCATTATAGTGCATTCATTTTAATTTTTCGAACACTTTCGCGCCTGATTTTTATTCATTTTTAGTCTGTTTATTTTTATTTATGTGTCAAAATGTTCATAAAAAATGAATAGGATTCATTGTAGTTTTATTTGATTATTTAGAAGTGTGTGATTTTATTTGCTTTAATTTAATTTAAACATAATTTTAATATCTAAGAGAAACTTTGGATAGTGTAAATAATTAAAACCCTACTACTTACATGCTATATAAATAAATGTGATTGACAAAATTTAGGGGGGGAGAGTCGTCCGCCTCTTTTGATTACCACATGTCTCTCTCAGTAAAAGGAAAAAATTCAAACAAGGATTGAGTTGAAGGTGGTTCTTCTTGAACCTCTCTTTTGACACTATAGCAACCTTTTGTGTTCATAGCCACTCTTTTTTTTTATCTCATATACAGTATTAACCTGTTACTCCATGTAATAAAATGACACTACCACTCACTTTTCAATCTTCCTCATGAGACACACTCTTTCATATCACCATCTAACCTTTCATTTTTTCCAACCATATGCACTTAAACCCCTCATTTTAACAACAAAATCATCAAGCTTCTTCACTACACAAACCATATTAAAACCACATAACTTCCACGATACATATATAACAATAAATTACCATCATGGACTATTCCTCTTCGTTTCCATGCAACCTCCTTTAGAAAATCTACAGCTCCGCCGCGAAATTATCAAGTCCGCCATATTGAAGCTCCAACCGTTGGAGATCTAACTCACCATGTTCACCGTTCACAACCCCCCACAACACCGCAACTTCCGACCATACCTTTGCGTGCTTCCGCCGTCATGCTTTGTACTAGGAGAAACCACCACGTACTCTCACGAATCCATTCACCGCAAATCCGTCATCACCGTTTCGTTTGGTTTTGTTCGTGAGTTTTTTTCTAGCCTTGGTAGCATTTTTCTCTGAATTTTGAAATTGGAAAGCAGGAGTGTGTTTTCACGATTGTTGGAGAGAGGTATTCCACTTTTGTTTTACTATTTTTTTGCTTTTTGTTTTAAATAATATTAAAGTGTCATTTAATTTGGTTTTAAAGGAAATAAAGGGCACTTAGCAATTCAAGTTTGAATTTGTACCAGAAGAATAAAAGGGGACGGTTCCCCTTAAAGAGTCACAACTTTGTCGTCGCATGTTGTACCCCCATTGCCAATCTTCTCCGACGTGATTCGTAGGCGGTTAGCTGAGCTTCACAAACCGTTTGCAACAATCATCCTATAAACTTGGAAACTCATAAAGATAACCACATAAACAACTCAGATCCAACCTTACATGACACAACATCAACAACAACTGCCATGTCACCGACCATACAAATCGTTGATCTTTTCGGCCGCCACCTTTTAAAATCCAATAAGCACTATTCCTCTTCGTTTCCATGCAACCTCCTTCAGAAAATCTACAGCTCTGCCGCGAAATTATCAAGTCCGCCATAGTGAATCTCCAACCGTCGCAGATCTAACTCATCGTGTTCACCGTTTACAACCACCCATAACACCGCAACTTCCGGCCATACCTCTGTGTGCTTCCTCCGTCATGCTTTGTACTAGCAAAAACCGCCACGTACTCTCACGAATCCATTCACCGCAAATCTGTCATCACCGTTTCGTTTGGTTTTGTTTGTGAGTTTTTTTTCTAGCCTTGATAGCATTTTTCTCTGAATTTTGAAATTGGAAAGCAGGAGTGTGTTTTCACGATTGTTGGAGAGCCTTAATAGCCTTGATTACACTTTTGTTTTACTATTTTTTTTGCTTTTTGTTTTAAATAATATTAAAGTGTCATTTAATTTGGTTTTAAAGGAAATAAAGAGCACTTAGCAATTCAAGTTTGAATATATATATATATATATATATATATATATATATATATATATATATATATATATATATATATATATATATATATATATATATATATATATATATATATATATATATATATATATATATTATTTACTAATTTTGTTTTCTTTTCTAGTTTTATGTTATTTTCAAGTTGTATTTTAAAATTAGAGTTTGTGTCATTTTGGGCCTTGGGCACTAGGTTTAGTTTTATTTTATTTTATTTATCTAACAATGCTCTCATTTTAGCATACACCCTCATTTGTGTTTAGTTTCTCTCTCTCTCTCTCTCTCTCTCTCATTATTAATTTATCTAAATTAGTAATTAACTAGTCATTTGTAGTCTAATTAGATAACTGCTTTTTTGCTAATTAGATTATTTGGTTAATTGTTGCATTAACTCCATTGTGTTGCGATCTCAGAGTTAAAATTCAATTTAACCTTCGAAAATTGTTTGGACGCATAAATTCAGTTGCTCGGATTTTTATAGAGGGGTTCATGCATGAATCCACTCTAGGTTAGCTTAGATCTAAATTCGGTGTTCTCGATCTCTGTTTCGGTCCCGTGGCTTATTCTTGTGGCTTATTCTTGGGCCTTCTTACAATGAGCTATTTTCTTTCTGCGTGTTCGCATTTACTTTTCTGCATTTCAATTACCCTCAAATCACTTCAAACCATTCTCAATTCAAATTTTATTTCAATATATTTTCATGATTAAAATTGGAAGAAAAAGATTACATGGGTGAAAGGTTCAGTCGTAGTTCCGAATGCTAGGCCCAAGTTGTAAGAGCTTGCAAGGCATTAGTGTTCGTCTTCCCTTCAAAGCACTTGTAAATATTCAAACTTATTTTCTCAATAAAATTGAAAGAACAAGATTACTTGGGTGAAAGGTGTAACACCCCTTTTTCTACCCCAAATTATTTAGCATATAATCAGAGTAAATAAACACGCATATAAGAAAAGGGCGTCACATCGACGTTTTCGAAACTTAAAACTTTTCAAAAACCAACAATACACCTGGCCAATTAAAGTAACACATTTCAATCATCATGAATATTCAAACATATGCGTTCGCAGCGGAAAATAAAGAATACTCATGTATTTCATAAGATGATCCATGTCCCATACCATGATCAAATAAAATAAAACAATTAATGACATAAAGCATATCCAAATAAGATACGAGTTCAACATCGCTAATCTACCCAGTGTTACATGACCAGAGCATTGACTCATTACCAATTCAAACTAAATACGGAACTCTCCAGCTAATCTTGAGCGAGCTACCGTCCACCTACTCCTGCAATACTACTCTGTAGTATCTGCACGATATCCATGTAAAGGTAACATTCAAACAGAAAGGGTGAGAATTCCAAATCATTACGAAATAGCATAATAAGGCACAATGAATTAAAACACAATTTAAGAATTCATCACACTTGGTATAATTATATCAAAGATATTAACAGACAATCATTCCACATGTTTCAAACATACATCACACTCACATCAATACACACATTCAATGATCACATAACTATAGACGACTCAATGCAAGACAATGTGACTCTATGCATGTGGTACCGCAATGTGAACTCAAAGTTTCACCGCTTTCCGATTCAATATCTAGAATCCAAGTCACGCTTCAGATCCGGACAAGACCAAAGCCTACGTCTGTTTCCAATGAAGGATCACCGCTTAATACTACGCCTAATCCCAATCAAGGATTAACGTCTGCTACGTCTGTTTCCAATTAAGGATCACCGCTTGACCATGCTATGAATGAATGCACACATACCAACACATATGCAATTAAGACCTCCTATATCGTCTTAACATCCCACATATCACCATAACTCACAATTGGTACATATACACATTCATAATCATAAACCTTTCACAATTCAATAATGGCATACATACACATTCATGCAATATATTATTCACCAATATAGGCCAATCATCAAATATGTACACATAATTCCTTTCCAAAACGTACACAATATTTAAATATCAATCTTTCACTTTTCAAACAGTGTTAACCTGTTAACACATTTGGTTAACCTGTTAACGCAAGACAGAATACAAATTTGACAAATTATAACAGTGTTAACCGGTTAACGCCCTGGGTTAACCTGTTAACGCAAGACAGAATACAAATTTAACAGTTTTTCAACAGTGTTAACCGGTTAACGCCCTGGGTTAACCTGTTAACGCAAGACAGAATACAAATTTAACAGTTTTTCAACAGTGTTAACCTGTTAACGCATTTGGTTAACCTGTTAACGCAAGACAGAATACGTTTTTGGCAAATTATAACAGTGTTAACCGGTTAACGCCCTGGGTTAACCTGTTAACGCAAGACAGAAATTATTTTTTTTGATTATCATAACAGTGTTAACCGGTTAACGCCCTGGGTTAACCGGTTAACGCAAAACAGAAAGCTGTTCCTACGCTAACAACGAACAGAATGCAGAATTACCCGCATTTTTCGCCGTTGGAGGACTTCCGGACCTCCGATTTCGATTCCGTAAAAAGCTACACGTTCAGAAAATTACGACTCACCCAAATATAGATTCATTCACAGTTTGAACATAATTTATTCATCACAATTCAAGGGTATTTATCAAAACCTAATAATTCCAATTCATGCCAATTAAGGATTTCAACCTAAAACATGTTCCTACCCATTGACCCAATCATACTAACCCACAATGATAAGGATTTCCCCCCTTACCTTGTCAATCTGATGGAACCCTTATCTCCTCTCGCTTTTCCTCTCCTCTTTCTCTATTGCTTCCAGTGCTCAAGTGAATTCTAATTCTCACTTCCTTCACCTCTTACTATTTATAATAGTATCCTAGTTGGGCTTAAATCATCTAATTTAATCACTAGGCCCAATAATACCTAATATTTAAATACCTCTATTTAAATTCAAATAATTAACCACTCACTATGCACACTAGGTTAATTAATAATTATTTAATTATATCTCATATCACTAAATAATTAATTATCACACTAATTAAATTAATTAATCCCTTATCATACTACCTCACAACCGCTTAATTACTTAACACTCCAAATAATTAAATATAATAAAAATAATATAATAATTAATTCCTAAAAATTGGGCTGTTACAAAAGGTCCATACGTAATCCCGAGTATTAGACTCAAGTTGTAAGAGCTTGCGAGTCATAAATATTCATCTTTCAAGCCCAAAAATACATTTAACCAATCAAACTCTTTTTTCACCGTTGTGCGATCGATCAGAAAAACCTTTTCATAAACGAAAGACATCTTGTCTTAAGATGACGCAAAACTATGTTTCATCCATAATTGTTGAGTTGAGATAAGTGACGTTTTTTCGAATGTTGATTTGTAAATCCATTCGATGTATGGTATACGTTCGCTCCTCATCTGTTTTGGGTGAAACAATGTTCTTCGTCGATTAATATAATATAGCTTTCGCTAAAATCGACCAACAATCAAACATTTTCTACCCAGAACTACGTAAGCTTTGAGTTCTCTATTGAGATACGTAGGAGCAGGATTGCGAAATCTTGTCAGACCCATTAATAAAAAACTTAGGTTTAGTCCTCTTCGTTTCAAAAAAATCTAAAAACATCTTCTCTTTTCTTTTGATCCTATTATTCTTTCCCTCATAATAACTTGAGAAACCTAACATTTCAAGCTAACACTAAGCTCACAATTAACCTAATGGTTCCCGTTAAGTACAACGGACGTGAGGGGTGCTAATACCTTCCCCTTGCGTAATCGACTCCTGAACCCTGATTTGGTTGCGATGACCATAATCATTGTCGTTCTTTATTAGGTTTTATCGATATTTCCCATTTCCCTTTTAGGAATAAATAAATTTTGATGGAGACTCTGTTCAGTCCATCATGCGAGCGTGCGATTACGCTTCGCCAAGTCGTGTTCTCATTTTTTGAGGTGCGGCAGATTGCAAGATAAAAAAAATCTTCAATGTTCTTCTATCTTGAACAAAATATTTTATTTTCCCTTGCAATATATCTCACATAATGGTGTTGATGTTGTCATTTTTATATTTTTGGAATAACCCTCAGTTAAAGAAGGGAGCTCAATCTTTGAAGAGTACTCATTTGATAAATTGTTAGTGCAGAAAATCATTCTTATTTAAAAAAATTTGTTTTAAAGGGTATTCAACAAAATCTGGATATCATCGAATATTTGTTGTAAACAATGTATTTTAATATTCAATGTAAACAATGTAATTAAAAAAAAATTATTCACCTCGGTTTTATAGTAAAACCAAGATGTTTAATAATCATATTTTACTATAAAAGCACTTGTTAAACATATTTTACCCTAAGGCTAACTTATATGTAGCCTCCCCAAAGAGAAATTCATCAAACGTCACTTTACCTTAGAGATCTGTTGGAAGAGTTTTGTTGAATATCTGTTGGAAGAGATATTCACTACCGTCCATTTAATCATGAGTTGCTACTACATATCTCTGGGATGGATTACAAGTGTAGAAAACAAAAATTCTCATTAGGAAACAAATCTCTAGCATCTTGCATGAGACCTGGGCATGAAAAATAAAAAGTCTCATTTGGAAACAGATTTTACAATGTATTTTTAATATTTTGCGTAAACAATGTAATTAAAAAAACAACTCATTCACCTCGGTTTTCTTCGTGACCGAGAGGATTGTTAAGCGTTTTTTTTTCTATATTCAACGCTCTTAAACAATTCTTTGTCGTCCATTTAATGTTTATTAACGCTGAAAAATATGCCATTAGTGATCTGCGTGAAACCCAAGGGACATCTATTATAAAAGCATGCTGAATATTGAAAATCTAACCTATATGGAACATGAAGCGCTTAAAACATAAAGACGTTTGAAAAAGTTCTCTAAGATGGAACGTAAGAGCAGAAAATTACTTGGGTTTAAGATTTGTTTTCTTATATATTTATTTGAGCATAAAATCATATATTTTAATATTAATTTTATTTATCTAACCCTTATTTTGTTTTGCTTCAGAATCAAATGCATGCAAGATCCGTAGAGAATAATCTTGCACCTAATATTTGATCTTCCCCAAGATTCAATAATTCGAAGATCTAAAATCTAGATCTTCAGGGAATTTGATTTTATCAAAATCCCCAGGGAATTTGATTTATATCTATATCTCTAGGGAATTTGATTTTTATTTTAATATTATGTGTAAACAATATAATATTCTGGGTAAATAATATAACTTTTTTTATAAAAAAGAAATAATCTTACCCTTAGGTTTTCAAGATAAATCGAGATATAAGATACGCTAGTTTTGAAAATAATAAAAGTGTTGATGTTGGGGTTCGAATACATGTGCATATAACGCCACCCTTAGTTTTTAAATCACCAAGGTGATAAGTGATAACTTTTCATGACGCCCTTTGTTACCTCGCTACTGTAGCCGAGGTAAAATGAATTGGGCATCCAATGTTAAAAATACTTTTTTAGTAGTGATGGTTGAATATAAATGATGGATGTAGAAGATGAATCTTGAATGTAGAATATTGATTAATATGATTGAATCTTGATGAACTTTGGATGATGATTGTTAATGATAATGTGTGAATTGTTGAAACTTGATTGAAGATTTGTTGAAATTGGATTGTGGTTAAGTTCCACCAAATTCAGAACTTCAATGTGAAGTTCTAGATGGTGATGACTATGAACTTTGGTGATGGTGAGGAGGCAAAGAAAACAAAGAGAACTTGAGAAAAAATTGTGGGAAAAAAGATGGTTAAAGGAGTTAATAGGAGTTAGGTTAGTTAGCTTTGTTAGCTTAGTTAGGTCCAAAATTGTGAAAGATTGCATGTTTATATAGGTTTTATAAATGAATGAGCACCCTTGGATTATGATCCAAGTAAGGGAATTATCAATGGTTGGAAATTAATTTAAGCCTTAGTTGTGGATCATTAATTTCAACCCTTGGATTGATTTTATGAATGGTTAGTATTGAATGAAAATTTGATTGAAAATGTAAGTTAGAATTTGGGTTTGATATGATTTGTATTAGTTTGATAGTTATGGTAGTTAATGGTTAATTGTGTAATTGAGGGTTTGTGGATGCATAGGTAGTTAAAGACAAATGATGCTTGATTTTTGCAAAAGTACCAAGTTGGGATATAAGGAAAAAGGTCATAAGTGATAAATTTGAATTTAAATGCTTCGACTTTTGATTTTGACCACTTTTGCCTTGAATTTTTTGGTGAATTATCCCATGACTTTAAGTGCTTTTGAAAAGTGATTTTATGTTGAAAAAGTAAACTTTTGAATGGTGTAAACTTATGGATCAAATTCTGACTTTTTGGGCATGAATCAATGTTGGAAAGTGTTGAAAAAACAAGTATTGAATTCACTACATACTGCAGAATGTTTGTGAAGTAGTGCATTTTTTTTTCACGACTTTTCCATAGCATTTTGATGATTTTAATCCATGATGTAAATGTCTAACTTGGTGTACCTTCTTCCTTGTAGAAAATTGAGCATTGTAGTGAAAGAATGAACTTGAAGCAAAATTGGAAAGTGAAGAACAAGCCATGGGAATGGAGCTTGATGGAAGATGAAATCTTGAGTTGAAAATGAGCATTTGTAACATAATCATGACATAAGTCATTTTTTGATGAATAATTCCTTTGATCAAATGCTTGTAGAATAGGTCTAGAAAAATTCAGGAGTCAAAATCGAGTCAATAGTCAATAGTTGACCAAAAGTCAACAATTGACCAAAAAGTCAACTATTTGACCAAAAAGTCAATTGTAACCAAAAGATGTAGTTTTTACCCTCTTTCCTTGTAATCCATTATTTTGATTTTCATCTCAAGCAATATGCGTTGTACCATGAATTTCCAATAAACGAATGGAATCTTCTTTTTATTCCAACTTTGCTATTTTCTTTGAATTCAAGCAATCTTCCAAATTAAGTAATAATCATTTCAATCCCCATGATAACCATGAATCTCACATAAAGAGATGATCCACACCATAAGTAATATGAGAAATAAAAATGAATAATATCAAATAATATCCCCCTAAAAATCCACTTAATCTAAATAAATCCATTATTGTCGAACCTTTGGTCTAAATTTGTTACAATATGCAAAAGCCTATGAATGACCTAAATGCATGATCAAATAGATAAATGCATGAACATGAACAAAATCATAAGCTAGACGAATTGAATGAGGAGGTAGGACAAACTTTAGGTATGATAGATGTGGACCTAAAGGTTTTAGGTATTATGAATAAGTCTTAAAAGGACGTCTCTAAGAAGTAAGCTACTTATGAGAAAGAGGAAGAGAAGTATGGTGCAATAGTTGTGGTGAAAATATTGTTTATTAAACTTGTTCTTGGGATTGGAGCAACAAGCAAAGTTGTACGACTCAAAAATTTCCAATTATGATTAATTAGGAACAAGAATATTAAGCCTAAGGGAGGACTGAAGTATCAGGTACATAAGTAGTTAAGTAAAAAAGAACCTCAAAAAAACAAAGGCTTGTGTCAACAATGTTGACAAACCATGAAATTCTTAAACATAATGAAGTAAATAATGAATGTGAGTTTTTACACTTTTCTCTTCTATTTGAGATGAAACTAGATACTTATAAAAAGGCCTTAGATGAAAAGGTATGTAAATATGAAATAATTGAAGAATGGAGGTTTTATGCAGAAATCTAGTTTATATTATTGTGGTCATTTCATATAGAAGAGAATGGTCTCTATTTCACTTAGATGTGAAACTTGCCTTCCTGAATGGACCTTTGGAGGAAGTTGCGTATGTGGCACAACCTCTATTCTTTGAAATCAAAGGTAAGGAAGAGATGGCACTCAAGCAGAACAAGGCTTTATATGGATTTATGAAAACACCACGAGCTTGGAATAAGAGGATATATGGATTCCTACTACACCAAAAGTCTGTGAAGGTGGGGCTATTGTGTATGTGACAAATGTGAAGAATCATAGATGTTGCTAATCTATCTATGTCTGGATGATTTGTTGATCACTGGCACCAACATGGTTGAAATTGCAAAGTTCAAGGAGTAAATGATAATTAAATTTGAAATAGAATTTGTTGAAACATGAAAAGGATTGGTCATGCATCAAAAGAAATAAGCCTTGGGCGTGTCAAAGAGATTCAACATGGTTGGATGTAGCTGATCATCAACTGATACATAAACCAATATGAAACTTGAGAAGGATGCATATGAAGAGATGACGGATTCAACTATATTCAAGAAAATCAGACGATCTTTGAAATATTTGTGTCACAAAATAATATATATCCTATATGCAGCTGGAATTATTAATAAATTCATGCGTGATTCTAGAACCACACACTTGCTTGCAACAAAAAGAATCACAATGTACATGAAAGAAACACTCATTATGGAGTGTTATTCTTTGCAACTCGAAGTCAATCTAATATGTATCCAATTGGCTTCTCATATGCAAACTAGCGTGGAGATAAATAAGACACACAAAAAACATATTGGTATCAAAATATTCAATTAAAAGTTAGTTAAGATACTTATCATTAGATGATTTTGGCTATGTCCAATGTAAAACTTTCTAATACTTCCATAAATACATTATTTTATGATCAATACAAATTAACAAATTGGTATCAAAATGTTACAAAGTCAAAGGAAATAGTTCAGAAAAATCTAACTGGGCTTAATAAAACAACACAAGATGGGCATGTTCGTAAGTCACAAAGGAAGATACAAAAGCCCATTAGGTTTATCACTTGAAGAATTCCTGATTAAGCATCCAATAGTACTAGTGTTGAGCTGGATTTTGGTACTGTGAGCTGTCAACAGTTGTCCTGCAAAAGGATAGGAACAAACAATAATTTAGAATTTGCTTTTATTAATTTTATTATAATTTTAGAGGATAAGGACAAGTGTCTCTAGATCCTTCTTCTATGGATGTATTTGTGGACCCCTACTCTATAAAGGGAATGACAGATGAATGAAAAAGTAGAAAATATAATATTCTTATTCTACTATTATCTCTCTCCCACCTTAAGACTTTTCCCTACACAGGGAAATTTAATTCTGGTGCTTATTTTCTAACAATTTGGTGCTCTCATTTGCTTACATCATGCCTCCTCGACAACAACCACCCGAACCACCATCACTGCAGCAATTGCAGGAATCTGTCAACAATTTAGCAGCAGCTTTTACATCTTTTCGTGAACAACAAGACCACCGCCCTGAAGGTTATCTCACCTCAATTCAAACCCTTCACTCACAAATATCTACCCTTATCCCTAGTAACAACCGAAATTCCAATAGTGGCTCAAACAATAACCAAGAACCTACAATCAAACCCCCAAAATTACGTCTGTCACCATTTGATGGAAATAACCCACTTTATTGGATTTTTCAAGCTGACCAGTTTTTCACCCACTACTCCATTCCCAACCACCAACGCTTGGCTCATGTAGCGGGTTACATGCAAGGTGATGCCCTTGGATGGTATCAATGGATGTTTCACAACCTTTTATTGTCGACATGGGATGCTTTCATTAAGGCTTTGGAGGTCCGTTTTGGTCCCTCTGCTTATGACAACCATCAACAAGCATTGTTTAAACTCAAACAAATAACAACAGTGACAGATTATCAAAGAGAATTTGAACGCCTCTACAACAGGGTAAACAGTCTTTCACCTACCGCTATAATTGATTGTTTCTTCTCTGGTTTGAAAAATCATATTCAAAATGAGTTAGCTATCCATCAATCCACCAGCATATCGGAAGCTATTGGCTTGGCGAAACTAATTGAATCAAAAACACTTGCTTCCCGACCTTACCAAACTAACCCCTATAAGTTTTCTAAACCACCACTGTTACCCACTCCTTTCACTCCTACTTTACCAAAACCACCAGACCCGTAACAACATATTCCAATACACCGTCTAAACCCAACGGAAATGCAACAACGAAAAACCCAAGGCCATTGTTTCAATTGCGATGAACGTTTCCATCCTGGTCACCGCTGCAAAACAAAACCCTTCTTGCTTTTACTCACAGATGAAGAACATTTAACCCTAACCGACACAACTGACCCCACTTCCACCCCTGTTGAAACCCATGCTTCACCTGCATCCCCTACGAAAATCGAATCTGAAACAGCCCCAGATTCCATTCAACTTTCGTTACAGGCAGCCACAGGCCAACCATCTCCACACACCATTCGCTTCACTGCCTCCATTTATGGCCACAATCTCACTGTCCTAGTTGACTCAGGAAGCTCCCACAACATTATACAACCTAGAATTGCAACATTCTTACACCTACCCATTCACAATTTCCCATCTTTCCCTGTCATGGTTGGAAATGGTGAATACTTGCATTGTTCCGGCTTATGTATGGATACACCATTAATGATTCAAAACCACCTTTTCACAATCCCTCTCTATGTACTACCAATTCAAGGGGCATACCTAGTTCTAGGAGTCCAATGGCTTCAAACACTAGGACCTTTTATCTCTGATTTCTCCGTCCCCTCAATGCAATTCCACCACCAAAATACACAACTTACAATCACCGGCACCAAACCACAACTTGCCACTCCCGCATCCATCCACCAACTTAACAGAATGATACACACACACACACACACACACACACACACACACACACACACACTCAGTGGCCACATTCCACTCGGTTACCATGATACCCCTCACTCAATCTACCATAACTCATGCACAAAATGATTCAACAGACCGAGACAACTTTATCCTCAATTGTCATCTAGATATACAACAACTACTCCATCAATTTTCCCACATTTTTGACAAACCAAAAAATCTTCCCCCAACGAGACCATACGATCACCACATACATCTAAACCCCAACGCCCAACCCATCAACATCAAACCATATTGATACCCCCATTATCAAAAAGACGCTATGACAAAACTCATTTCAGAAATGCTTCAAGATGGTATCATCCAGCCAAGCACTAGCCCTTACTCGTCCCCGGTACTATTGGTCAAGAAAAAGGACGACACTTGGCGTTTTTGTGTCGATTATAGAGCCTTAAACACCATCACCATCAAAGACCGATTCCCCATTCCCACTATTGACGAACTCTTAGATGAGTTACATGGTGCGATATTCTTCTCAAAAATAGACCTCCGTTCGGGATATCACCAAATCAGATTGGTTCTAGAAGACATTCATAAAACAGGATTTCGCACTTTTGATGGGCATTACGAGTTCCTCGTTATGCCCTTTGGTCTTTCTAACGCCCCATCTACTTTCCAAGCTGCCATGAATGACCTTCTTTGACCATTCTTGCACAAATTTGCGCTTGTTTTCTTTGATGACATCCTTGTATACAGTCCCTTATGGGAAACTCACCTTACTCACCTACACCAAGTTCTGTCCATCCTATCTACCAATAATTTTTTTGCCAAACTAGCAAAATGCCAATTTGGTGTGCACTCTGTTGACTACTTAGGGCATACCATCACAAACAGTAGTGTACAAGCTGACCCAACTAAAATCCAAGACTGCCTGGCCAACACCTAAAAACATCACAGCCCTTCGCGCATTCCTGGGTCTAACTGGATTCTACAGACGCTTTGTCCTAAATTACGCCGCGATAGCTAGCCCTCTTACGGATTTACTCAAAGCTAACGCTTTCGTATGGACAGACACCGCAACCACAACTTTCGAGAAATTAAAACAAGCAATGGCAAACCTACCGGCACTTACCCTTCCAGATTTCGAGCAGCATTTTGAAGTAACCACAAATGCTTCAAACACTGCCATAGGCGTTGTGTTATCTCAGAACTCCCGACCCTTAGCTTTCTTTAGCAAAAAGTTGTGCCCCAGACTGAGTTCGTCCTCCACATACGTGCGTGAGCTCTATGCTTTAACTGAAGTAATAAAAAATGGAGACAATACCTATTAGGATCCACCTTCAAAATTTACACTGACCACAAAAGCCTCAAAAACCTCATGGCCCAAACCATCCAAACACCCGAACAACAAAAATGGTTGACTAAATTAGTTGGCTATAGCTATGAGATCCATTACAAACCTGGTAAAGAGAATGTTATCGCAGATGCATTATCACGAGTAAATGAGCCACCAGTTGCAAAAATTTGTGCCATGATTAGTTCCCCCTGCTCCCTTGTTATTTCCAAATTGCAAAAAAAAATCTTGACTAACCCTGCAGGTCAGAAGCTGTTAAAAAAAGCATCGGAATATCAACTCATGCAGCAGAAACTCACAGTTAAGGCAAATCTACTCTACTTCAAAGACAGACTATTCATACCTACAAAATCAGGGCTCATTTCCTCACTGCTAACGGAATTCCATGCGTCTCCTCTAGGTGGCCACTCCGCATTCAAGCCACCCTTGCTCGTTTGTCCGCTTCCTTTTATTGGCCTGGAATGCATAAAGATGTGAAAACGTTTGTTAATGCTTGTCACATTTGTCAACACAACAAGTATAATACTCATGCCCCCTGTGGTCTTTTGCAACCTTTACTGTTACCTCAACAAGTATGGGATGATATCTCGATGGATTTCATCACCCATCTTCCATGTTCCAACAACAAAACTGCCATCTGGGTCATCGTAGATCGTCTCACCAAATTTTCTCACTTCATAGCGCTCCCCACAAGCTTTACAGCAGCATCCCTAGCCAAAACTTTCATTTCTGAAATCTACAAGCTTCATGGTGCCCCCAAAACCATTGTCAGCGATCGGGACCATATTTTCGTGAGCCAATTTTGGCGTTCTCTCTTCAAACACCTGGGCGCAACATTACACTTTAGCAGCTCATACCATCCCCAACCAGATGGTCAAACAGAAGTTTTGAATAGGTATTTGGAAACTTACCTTAGATGTTTTGTCAGCGAAGAACCTAAGTTGTGGACACGTTTTCTCTCCCTTGCCGAGTTTTGGTACAATACTTCATTCCATTCTTCAATCGGCATGACGCCTTTCGAAGCACATTAGATGTGATTTTGTCTAACAAATCCAGAATCCTCAGAGTTTTAAAGGAAAACCTTACCAGAGCTAGAAATCGGATGGTTCAACAGGCAAATCGTCATAGGAAAGACAAATCCTTTGCAGTAGATCAATGGGTTTTCCTAAAACTTCAGCCTTATCGCCAAAGCTCTGTCCACCAATGATCTTCTCAGAAACTCGCAAAACGTTACTTTGGGTCGTTCCGGATCATCAAGAAGATTGGTTCTGTGGCTTATGAATTGGATCTCCCCAAGGCTTCACGAATCCACCCTGTATTTCACGTTTCTCTACTCAAACTGTGTCAGGGAACCCCTACTACCCAAACCGCTCCATTACCAGATCTAGACGCTTTTCCGCCGGCGACACCAAACCCCTTCGCCGTTTTGAACCATCGCACCATCAACAATGAAATCACCAAGGTTTTGATCCAATGGGAAGGACATCCAACATCTGAGGCCACGTGGGAAAGCACTTGTGAACTGACATCGAAATTTCCGCACTTTAATCTTGAGGACAAGATTTGTCTCAATGGGTACGGTAATGTTACAAAGTCAAAGGAAATAGTTCAGAAAAATCTAACTGGGCTTAATAAAACAACACAAGATGGCCCTGTTCGTAAGTCACAAAGCAAGATACAAAAGCCCATTAGATTTATCACTTGAAGAATTCCTGATTAAGCATCCAATAGTACTAGTATTGAGCTGGATTTTGGTACTGTGAGCTGTCAACAGTTGTCCTGCAAAAGGATAGGAACAAACAATAATTTAGAATTTTCTTTTATTAATTTTATTATAATTTTAGAGGATAAGGACAAGTGTCTCTAGATCCTTCTTCTATGGATGTATTTGTGGACCCCTACTTTATAAAGAGAATGACAGATGAATGAAAAAACAGAAAATATAATATTCTTATTCTACTATTATCTCTCTCTCACCTTAAGACTTTTCTCGATACAGGGAAATTTATTTCTGGTGCTTATTTTCTATCCCAAAACATTCGGTTAAATTTGTAGAACCATTTTAGACTTAATTTTAATATTGTCTATTGTTTCATTAGTCTCTTTGTTATCAAAATTTATTAATCACCAAGGCTCAACACATTCTTCAATGTTTCATCTAAGAGCTAAACTTTGTTTCCATGAACTATGATTATAGATACACTTCCTTATATTGAATACAACACAAAATATAACCTCTCTTCTCATCAATCATATCTGTCTCAATGTCCATACATACACACAGAAAGTGGGACCAAATTAACATGTCTCATATTGTTAGATATGATTTCACCAAATAAAATAAAATGTTAAGATATATATTTTGATGGGGGGCCCTATCTATCTACTATACCCAACACTTTAATTATGTCATGAAAAACCCTATGTTTTGATTTATCCACTCATGCAGTACACGCCTCATTCATCAATTCTCCATAGACTAAGTAACAGGGTTCCAATCAATAATTTCAATTTTTATTTATTTATAAACAAGTTTCAATTTTTTTACTTTTGGAGCTTTCTTTTCTTACCCATTATTTTTCATGCAGCCCCACAAACTCACCTAATCGAACGACAACTTCCATTTTTTGCTCTCATTTTACTATTACACAATTAATATTTTAAATAAGGAGAACAATTTTTTCTTCCTTTTTATTTTATTTTATAATTTTCTAACTCATTAATTTGGTGATATCCTTTTGGCTGTTGAAGATATTCATCACCACTTTTATAATCTGAACATGCTCTCGATAGACCAAAGATATATATTTTATTTAGGAATCTTATTGAAATTTAAATCCGAGATCTTATAGACTAAAAATACTGAAATTTATTAATTGAAATTTTTATATATTCATATTTTTTATAATCAAAATTAAGTACAAGAAACATAGAGTAGTGACTAATAATTTTTTTTAGTGTACATAGTTATTTCATTTTATTTTAGAAACAAAATAATAAATTTAAGTTTTATGTCTGAATTTTATTAAGGATTAAATATATTTGTAATTTTCTTAAATATCATAAATTTTATGTTTAGTCGATGTTTCCTTCATAAAATAATCTTTTTAAATTTTTTAATCTTCTTCATCTATATTTTTTATCCTAATATTAAAATTATTATTAAAATTGTCGCTAATTCAATTGTTAAATAATAAAGGGTAGTCAAAATCGTCGTTAATTTTGACTTTAAGTTGTAAAAGTCGTCTCTAAGTTGCAAGAGAAATCAAAAATATAAATGAACATTTTTAAGAGGATCATTATTTAAAATAAATATTTTAAAGGATTAAAAACGAAATTTAAGAAACTTAAACAGAACAGAAATATATTTAATCATTTTATTCAATTGTCATTGGTCTAAATTTAGATGAGTTGAACTATGAAACAAACCTTAATGTTTAATGCATGTTTACAAAAATATTCTCACATCGACATCAAAAATTAAATTTAATAAGTCATCTTAAATTTTTAGATGCATTGAGTATATTTATTATAATTATTTATATCATAATAAATAGGAGTTCTATTTTTCTACAGTTTAATCTAATAATGAGAAAATTTTATGAGATTCGTTAAAAACAATTTATTAGTATAAAATTTTGATCTTTTTTCTGGCGCACTCTCTAAGACGGTCTAGAAATCATTATCTGATAACTTTTTATCAACTTAGTCTCTATTTAACTGTTCTATCAACTCATGTTTTGTCATTTAATGCTACAAAACACACACACAAATATGATTCCTAATCTTAAATCACATGATCTTGCATTTATTTCACCCCGTGTGTTCCGCACACACTCTTCCTTCATTTCCTCTACCCTTTAAATTCTTCCATTAATAATTTATAACTTCACCATAAATATTTTCTTCTATTCTTCACCATTCATTCTTCTCTTTTCCTCTCTTTCACAAACCCTCTTCTCTCTCTTTTTCTGATAGTCTAAATGGGTAGAAAGCATCTTCATATATTGCTAATTCTACTTTTCTTGCTCATATATTTTGTTGGTGCTACCTATAGTTCTAGACACACTAAAGCTTTTTATGTGAAGACAAAGTCTCAAGGTTTACATCAAAATTTCTTAGATTCTTTGCCAAAAGCAATACCAAAGCCACCTTCAGGTCCTTCAAGGGAGCATAATGGTATTGAATTACACAACTCAAAGAAGAAACCATAGAGACAATTATCTTACTACTTTCTCCAACTCATATTTTACATTTTTGAAAATAAAGTTTATGTAATTAGATTTTGTTTTTTACTCAATTTTGATTAATTTTAGTTAAACTCTTTAAGTATTTATTTATTTCTACTCACTTTGCAATACTTTTGTAAGAGAAACAACCATTACAATGGAAGTTCGAAGGTGACGGAGAGTTTCCGATCGTCATAATCAACAACGGAACAACGGAACAATACTCTAACATCATAATCATTTGTTTAGCTTAATGTATATGAATAGTATGTATGCCACACATATGTTTTGATTATGGTTTTAAATTGGGGAATAATGTGTTGGATTAGGTTAAAATTTCAAAGCGTTCAATATTTTATATAGTGCGACTCTAATTATAATTTCGAACGATCTATAATCATGTCAAGGCAACTCTTCTTCTTGAGGATGTGGATCTATTCTCGTCACCCCGGAATTCGACCGGAATACATGTGTTTTAGGATTATTGATACTTGTATAAGATTTACTTTGTGGTTTAACTTAAAATTTTAGAACTATTGTACATCAAAACAAAAACAAAGAGAAATCAGCGACAAATTCCGTGAATTCAGTCTAGTACTTTTGCAACTTGCAAGTTTTTGTTTCATTTGAAAACAACATATAAGGCAATTGCTATCATACTTCCACAAAATAATTCCCACACCCTTACTATTCTCTTTATTTATGTTAATTTACTTAAAATTTTCTAACTCGAAATGTTTATCATAGGAATAAAGCGAATAATATATTGTATAATATTTTTAATAAAAAAATATTTTAATAAAATAATTCAGTTGATAATTGTGCGAATATAGATTCAACTTGTAAGATTCGTATTTTTTTTTAGTGTTATAATTGTGTCACACACACATTTTAGAAATATATGTTATATAGAGAAAACTAATGGCCTTCACCTCATTGGATCAGCATCAACATTACTATCATTGTCCCATTTGTAAAAGAAATGTAATTCTCAAAACTCAACTAAAGTTGCAAGAAAAACACATAGTGGAAGAGTGGGCTCTCATGGTTGCACACAAGGTGGATTAGGAAGGGTTAATTGTCTCCCTCATTCTTGTCCATGATATATTAAAATTTTATTTATTTTAATCTTTTTAGAATAAATTGTTTTAAATTTTATTTTCTTTAATGTTATCAATTTTAGCTTTTATTTCTTTTTATAAAAACTCATGTTGTATATTTTCAAGTAATTTATTTTAATGTCATGTTATTGATAAAATTTAAAAATATTAATAGTTTAATAGTTTAACTATTTAATTTATATTAATTAATTTATTATTTCATACTATAGATTAAATTATTATATTAAAGGTTGAATAGTTAACTTATTAAGTTGCCGATATTTTAAAGATCATAAGAATGATATATCATCTAAAAAAAATTATTTAAAAATTAGAGAATAAAGACTTGGTTGGATATTTCAAAATAAAAAAAGTGATACGAAACAAACTAGAGGGGAATGAAGCAAAATAAAAAAGAGCGGTTGTTTGAATATTTTATTTAATATGAGAACAAATATTTTAATCTATCCAATCAAAATTTAAGAAAAATGGTGATCAGTGATGCCCAATTGAAAGATAGAAAAATGGTGATCTAAAACTGAATGAAATAGATCTCATTCTAACTTATTCCGCTATATCTAACTTTAATTAATACATCTATTTAATCACATAACATTTGATTCCATCATTTTAAATAAGAGATTAATTGAAATACACTGACAGTGTAAAAGAATTTTACACCGTCAGTTAATTATAGACGTTGGATATTAAAAGAAGTTTGACTTTTATTTTAAAAATCTATAAAGTAATACAAACGGGTGATGGTGATGAAACGACGGTGTAAAACTTTTTACACTGTCAGTGTATAGTAATTAATCTCTTTAAATAAAGTCCAAAATTAAAAACATAAAATTTATAAATATCAAAGTTTTAAGAAATTTGTTAGAGAAATTAAGACTGAGTCTATATTTTTCTAATGGGAGCAAAAATATATTTAATTCTAAAAATATTAATATTAATTATTAAAAAATAAAACAAAATATTTTTTTAATAAAAAAGAAATTAAATTTTGTAGTGTTATATTTGTGAGTGCCTTAAACTAGGACGCCTTCCCTAATACATGTAGTAATACCTGAGGTCGTCGAGGGCGAGGAGTGGCCGTGGGTGCACAAGGCATGATAATGAGCGACTCCAGGAAATTTTTAGACAAAAATCGAATTCATATCAGAATGAGAGAAATTTTGAGGTTGTGCAAGTACGAGACTGTATGGTTGAAGAAGACTTATAGGGATTGATTGATATTATCTATACCAATAAGATGGATCTTCTTTTCGGTAGCCTAACAAATAAGAATTTCATAATTAATTATGGTTGACTTGGAGTAGTATTTGAATGAGTGACCTTTTGGAAAACTTTCCGAAAAGTGTGTGAGTGAGGATAAAGCATGCTAACAAGATATGTGTTAGTTTGTGGGGTCAGTCGATAATCGTGAAAGCAGTCTAAGGCGTTAGAAATGGTATCAAAGCATACCTCTACCAATACGATGTGGTTCGGTGACGAACCAAGCGGAAGTTGGTGGACATGTAACACCTGAGACCAATGACGACATGAAGTCGTCACCTGTGCACAAGGAATTACAATGAGCGACTCCTGACAACTTCTAGAAAAAAACTGAATTCACATTGGAATGAGAGGGATCTTGAGTTTGTGCGGGTATGTGACTGCATCGTTGAAGGAAGGCTTACAAAGCATGATTGGTACTACATATACCAACAAGATGCATCTTCTTTTCAGTAGCCTAACAAATAAGAACTCCAAAGTTAAGTGTGTTTAACTTGGAGTAGTATTTTTATGGGTGAACTTCTGGGAAGTTTTCCAGAAAGTGTGTGAGTGAGGACAAAACCTGCTGAAAAGACATGTGTTGGTTTGTGGAGTCAGTCGATAATCCTAAAAGTATTCTAGGGCCTTACATGTACCACTCAATCGACGCCTTCAAGATTAACCCTTGACACGATGACGTGTGTAATGACTTTAGTCAAAGGAGAAAGAGTCTATCACTACTTCCTAAAAGTTAGGTGGTCAACAACTTCTCCTAATCAAGAGGGTATGGTTGCCGCCTCTTAGGGTTACCCAAACCCTAGGCCCAAAAGGCCTCTATTAATATCTCTCATGCAAAGAGAGAGAGAGAGAGGGGATCGTTCTTAACTTATACTGATCATACCCATCACACGCTTACACCTAAGCACATCATTCATTTACAGAGCCTCTCACCTCACGTGAGCAGGACTCTTAAAACTACTATAAACACCTTCGCACAAGGCTTCTCATTGTTGTGGATAAGTCCTAACCACTATTAATTATTATACACCTACTAAGTCCTCTCAGTCCCCACTACTACAAAAAACATATTTAACCTCGGATGCAAAATATATTTAACCTCGGCTACAAAAGCGAGGTAATGAAGGGCATCATGGAAAGTGGCCACTTTACCCCTCGATTTATAAATAATTAAGGGGTAAAGTTATCTGCACATGGGTTCGATATCCAACATCTGTCCTTTTATTATTTTCAGAACTAGATGGTGTGCCCAGTTTTAAATCTCTTGTGTAGAACTGGGGTAATAGCGTAATATTTTTACCTCGTTTATAAGTAAAAACCAAGGGGATAACATTATATATATTTTTTATACTTTCGTTTGTATCTATATTACAAAATCATATCACATAATATAGAACCATACTTTGCAGATTTCTGAAACATAAACTTGTACATTTTGTCAATTTCTCAAACAGAAACATTGTACCACGAATACTAATTAGTTACACCAAATGCAAAGCCAAAATGGTACACACCTTATAATTTTACAACAAAACTAAAATAAATGATTAACCAATAAAAGCAATAACCAAAATGGAAACTCTTGTAGGTTGTCCAAAAGTTTTATGCTAAGAGTTGTCATTGGTCGTTAAACACCTATAATTTGAACAACATTTGAAACCAAATAGGATAATCATCAACAACATTAAACCTTTATTAAAATGAATAAAAAATAGTAAAATAAATAATTATAAATTACTAAGTGATATGAAACATTTACTTATAGTTTTCCCATAACCCCTATTTATGATCAAGACGAATAACATGCACATCATCTGAATCATTTTTTTAGATGAATGGTGTACATGTGTTGCGAAACAAGGGGGCTCATAGTTATAATATTAATTTTCATCAGTACTATTAGGAAGATATTTTCCTTGAAGAACAATTGACCATCTAGTGTTAGAAGGATCAGTGACATAAAAAATTTGGTTTGCTTGGATTGCCATGATGAATGGTTCATTCTTATAATTTGCCTTTCAAAGATTAAACTGTGTGAAGTCTAACTCATCGGTTTCTACACCAACGTTACCGTCAATTCACTTGCCCTTAAATAAAGGCACTTTAAAAACAACATAATCAATTTCCGGAATCTCCTCAATGACCCCAAAGTACGTCCTAGATGCTAGTACGAGATTGTTATCTTTGGAACTAGAGAAGTGCATGGATTCAACTTTAACCATAATCTCACTATTTTGTATGGTATTATGATCATCCTTTAATTTTGTATAGAATGAAAATTTATTAATATCGTATGCACTCCAAGTAATTACATTAAACTTAGGCATAGATGACAACCATTTAATTGTCTCTGATGAACTACTCTCTTTAGAAGCACTTTCATTAAACCAAGTTATGGAAGTTTTGTTATGCTCTGTCAACAACCATCTTTCATTCATCAGGGGAAAATTTTTCTATATAAGAATTTTGTGAGAGGTCAAGTAAGGTTGAACTTTACCCATGTTATTCAATATATACAAATGTGCTTGAAGAACTACATCTCGACCAAAAGTCTTAACATTTAAACCTTAAGTACCTCTACCATCATATCTTCCATCATGACGATACTTAGGAATTCCTATAGAGTTCGCTTCTAACAAATAGTTTATACAAAGCTCAATAGCTTCTTCTGTGATGTATCGCTCTACCGGATACGTCCATCATAAATAAACTGCACCACAAATTCTAATCTCCCTTACTAGATGAACAACTAAGTGAACCATAATTTTAAAGAATGATGGAGGGAAAAACATCTCTAATTGACACAAGATAATTGCAGCCTCATGTTCCAACTCATCTAAATTTACAGAATCAATGACTTTACTACATATAACATTGAAGAATAATCACAATCTGGTTATAGTTACCCTTACATTTTTGGTAGAATGTCACAGATAGCCACTGGTAAAAGTTGTTGCATCAAGATATGACAATCATGAGATTTTAAGCCAACTCATTTGAGAACTTTCATTGATACAAGTTTCTTAACATTTGATGAGTACCCTTGGGTAACTTTGATACCCTGTAAACATTTGTAATTTTTTTTCTTTTTTAGACTGGAGTGTGACAAGCTGGGGGAAAATATGTTTTATTTCCTATTTCTTTTGGGGATAACTCTTGTCGTATATCCATCACCACCATATCTTCACGGGATTTCTTAGTATCTTTTGTCTCGCCTTTCGTCTTGAGAAGCGTTCCAATCAAACTATCGCATACATTTTTCTCCACATGCATCACATCAAGATAATTTATTACATCAAGACTAGACCAATATAGAAGATCAAAGAACAAACTGACCTCTTTTTCCAAATATTTTTATCCACGGACCCTTTTTGTTTCTTTCTAAAGACAACATTAATGTTTTGTTGTCTTTTATAAACTTCCTTCCTAGCTAAGGGCTTTGGAGCGATTTTAAATTCCTGCTCCCTATTAAAAGCCTTCTGCAATCTACGACATGGATGTTTAGGTCTTAATATTTTTCAATACCCAAGATAAACAATCTTTTTTCCATTTTGTAATTGGTGGTGGCATGTACCAAATTCACATATAGGACACGTTTTATGTCCCTTGACAATTTACCCAGATAAATCATCGTTTACAGGAAAGTCATTGATTGTGAAAAATAACATGACACATAACTTAAAGTTATAACTTGTATACACATCATCAACATCAACGCCTTCCTCCTAGAAAAATCTTAAATCTTCAATCAATGGCATTAAATAAACATCTATATGGTCTTAAAAACTGATGGAACATATTCAACGTGAAAACTATAAAAATTAAGGCGCCTTATTAGTTCTAAATAAAACATAAAATTTCAAGCGCTGGGAATCGAAACTCAAACCCAGAGCAACTTTTTATGTCGGTTTTTGGGAAACCCGAGGTAAAAGATTAAGTTATAAAAATATGGTGTGTTTTAGGTCATTTGACCTCGGTTTTTCAATAGATGGTATGAAAGCTTCGTCATGAAATGTATTATTTGTAGTTGTACCCTCTGCCTTTGCAGGAGGAATGTGCATTCCTGTACATTTTAACTAGTACAATGGCGTCCACCGTGGGGCCCGGGTAAAACTAAATTAGGCCACACATTCTCCACCAACGTCACCATATACACTATTACCTTTTTTCTCCTATACTTAGCCATTCTACCCATGGTTAACCGGAGAGCTCCATCCCCTAAACTAGAAGCTACTAGTAGTAGCGGTGACGCCGATGCCCTAGAAAAAACATGTTTTACCATGGACAAGTTACGCTGCCATAACTAGACATTGGAGGATGATGTCCATAACATTCGACAACGTCAACAAGAATTCAATCCCATGGAAGAGATGGAATTATTGGATCCATAGCCATTCTTAAATAATATGTTAGGGAGCTTGTCCCAAAGGGATTCAAACCATCCTCTATGGCCATGTTTGATGGTCGCAGTGACCCCTATGAGTACGTCGTTGTAAGACCCCAATTTTGACCATAAGATCCCTCATGTTATCTCATCATTTGCATTGACTTTGTGATCACACATTGGTATCCTACTTGCCCCTCATTCATTGGGTTTTTATTGGGAGAGATCATCAAGCACATTTGATTGTATCATACTTTATCTTCTTTTGTTTACTAACCAAAATACCAAAAATATATCTATATATGTCTTTGTTCCTTTGTAGGTAGTGTATCCATCCATCTGTGCCATATCAAGCTCACAACCAGGGTTTGAGACCCTCAATGTAAATAGATTAATCCAAAAATGATCCACATTGCTTAATTTGTTAATTTTATCAAGAATCCATCAAGAGTTTGAAGCTTTTTGGCCTTGGAAGCCCTAATTCATCTTGGTATCTTGTGTGACTTCCTCAACAAGTTTCTTCAACAATTGGTCATAGATATCAATGAATATTTTATTTTACATCATCTCAAAAATATATGATCCTCCATGACTCCCAAAGGTCAAGATACCTTCAAGTTTGCAAGTTGGTTCAAAGAAGTTGACCAGAGAAAGTCAACTGATCAAAACTAGGGTTCCCTAGACCTTATCTCCTACAAATTTTGTCATATGAAAATGCTTCCATGAGAAAAATTACTCCTTATGACATTATGAACAACTTTCATGTTGGCATTAAGAGCTATTTTTTCTTGGAAAGTCATTTTTTATGGTGAAAGATTATAGGTCATTTTGTCTGAGCCCTAGTTAGGAGGTCAACTTCCAAGGACCATAACTTACTCAATTTTTATGATATGAAGGAAATCCAAGTTTCATTATCAATTCAAGATTGCTTCTCCAACTTTGATTCTTTGTGAAATGTCAAATTCTACTTGCAAGGGCATATGCCAAGAGGAAACATTATAAGTCATTTTGGGCCATTACCATTGAACAAGCATTTTTCTTCAACTTCTAAAATTCATAACTCCCTCATGCCAAATCCAAATGGTGTCAAATTTGTGACCAAGTTGAATAGGATTAAAATAGCTACAACTTTTATTAAGGAACCATTTTCATTTGAAGGTCATAGCAAAGTTTATTCAATGTGGAAGAAGTGGTCATTTATCTTGGGACTTAGAAAATTTTCAATCATGTTTGATTTCTCAAACTTCCACCTCAAAAATAATCATGAACCAAGATCCAAATGAAAAAGTATTAAACATCAAAGTTGTTCCCCTTGATGTCACCTTTCGAAAACATCCAATATCACTTCATTTGGACAAGAATTGAAGGACTTGTGCATGGGTTATTTATAAGGATTCATTTGGTAAGATCAATGTTCAATTTCCATTTCCATAATGCATGATCACATGATATCATTTTCAGGTTAATTACACACAATGTTAGACCTTTTGGCATCATCCAATGGGCCTTGTACACGCCCATGCAACCAAGGTTACTATTTTTGACAAATTTTTGGGAAGGTATGGAAATCAATTCATGAGCTTATAAATAGAAGTGCATTGCTTCAGAACTTCACACACACATTTCCCAAGCCTTGCCAAACCATTTATGAACCCTACTCCATAGAATTCATTGAAGGTTTCTTTGAAATCGAGTTTGAGTTTCACCTTTTGTTTTGAGATTCAAACTCCAAGGATTCATTGCCTTTTTCATCTCAATTGGTCACTGCAAGCAAGAGGAGGAAGAACCAAGTGGATTCAGATCAAGATCAAGCTCAATTGAAGCTACCCAAAGGTGAATTTTCTCAAACTTCTCTTCTTCGATTCTCCCTAATTTCTCAACTATTTTGATTGATTATTGATTGTCTGAAGACCTACCAATGTAGGCAACAAGATTGAGTTGCTTTGAGGCCAAATCAAAGCAACTCAGATCATGCTCCTCAAATTTCAAATCCATGTATCTTTCAATATACTTGGAATTGGAAGAAATTGAGGCCAGATTCGAGCTCCTGAGCATTTTTTCTTTAAAAAAGTGTATTCACTTTTTATTTTCGTGGTGGTTGATGGTGGACCAGTCCGGTGAGGTCCACCGGAGCTAGGGCTCCGGTGATGTGCTGGCAAGGTTCCAACCCACTGATCTCATGTCCACGTTTTAATCTCAACCCTCCTTTCTGATTACCATTGGTGTGCGTACGTTGACTGAGGTGTTTGGTGCACTCTAGCGTATGACCATCAGATCTGCCACCTCAATTAATGAGGGAGATCTGATGGCCCTTATTTTTTTTTAATTTATATTTTATTTATGATTTTCCATTTAATCCCTTTATTTTGTTTAATTCATATTAAAATTTCATTTTTAATCCAAAAAATATGGGACTTGCACCAAAAATATTTAAATATTTTTCTCTTCCATATTTTGAATTAAAATTATTTTTTGGATTAATTTTGATATTTTTCATGAATTAAATGTTTTTGGACTTATTTTTAATTGTTTTAAAATACTTTTGACTTTCCAAAAATCATGAATTTTTTTGTCTATAGTTCTTTGACCTTGTTTGACCTAGGATGAATCCATTGGCCATTTATTTGGTGTTTTGAAGGGATTTGAGGTTTTGTTCAAATTAAAATGCATTTTAATTCATTTGTAAATTGATTTTTAATTGAATAAAGGCTTGAAAGTTATGTTGAGCTATTTTTATGGTCTTCTGATGTTTGACTTTTCTTTCGACCTTGTTCATGGTTGATTTGACTTTTATTGGACCAATACCATTTGATTTAGGGGATTGATGAAATGTACGTTTCATCTCCCAAAATGAATGGATAGTATTGATAAGATGAAATTCCTCATGTGATCAATTTGGATTATATTTCCCCTTCCCTCTTCATCTTCATCCCTATTCTTCCCTAATCCATTATTGACCAATGAAATCTCTTCATATCTAATGCTAGTTGATTCATCAATGACCTTGTGTTAGATGAATCAACATGAGCCAGACTGAGATAGGTCATCCCCATTTCTTTTAGTGTGTGGTATGTTTTAGAAGTTTTGTTCTTTGTACCAAATCTCTAACATGCATTAACACCTATATTTGTATTGCCCCGTCTCAGATAGTTGTGACTTCTACATAGGTCCAATCATGATTCCTTAACATAGAGCTAAATTTGATCAAGAAGGCATATCATTCTAGTAAGTGAAATTGTAAGTCTCCCATTCTTCATGGAAATGTATGGAGACTTGACCTTTTTTACCTTTCATGAGAGTTAGTGGCATACTTGTTAAATTATCCAAGTTAGATCCCTTCTCATGGATGATGTCTTGGTTCAAGGATTCATACTTGTGAGTGAATGGTTAAGTGTTCTCCAAAGAATGACTTAATCAATTAAAACTCATCACTAACATTTAACTAACACTTGAGTAACTTTTATTCATTTTGCTTTTACTTTCAAGTCATTTACTTAATGCAATTTAAATTTCAGTACATTTATCATTCATCCGCCATTTACATTTCTTGCAACTTATTTATGTTTAAGTTCTTTTCACTTTGCTCACTTGAGCAATATCCTGTGATTGTATATATTGTTTGCTTTGTTTTTATTTTGTTTGTGATCTTAGGACTTTAAAACACTTAATAACAGGAAAAACCCTAAAAAATATGTTGGTGGACTGTTGGACTTGATCTGAACTTTTGAACTTAGGATATGCAACTTCCCTATGCTTTGAGGACTTGGCCAATGCCACTATTTGAGACTGAGCTATTCTTGTCTGTACCTTTCATCTGATACAAAAGACCTTGAGTGGACTTTGACTCATCTGTCACTTTGACTTTGTGCTTACTTGTTATACTGTTATTATTATTGATGTCTGACGATTGTTCTGAGTTGATCAAGGAATATTTCATCTGATGCATTGGAAGAAGTTGAAGACTGCTAGCTATTGGAGTTGCTTGCTTATAAATTCTGGCTATCTTTATTTGATTCCATGGCCTTCATTTGAGATGCTTGGATATTGCTTATGCTTGTTGCCTGCTAAAAGTCCAAAGGAAAATGGGTTTCTATATGACATTCTTGTCTATTGGATTGCATCCCATTGGTCAGATCTTTTCAACTCTTAACTTTTAAATTTTTGTCTAGGATAATCTCTTCATCTCCTCCCATTTCTTAAATTTCCAAATCTCTCCCTCCTTTCAAAAAAATTCTTTGGTTGTGTTTTCTAACTTAGACATGTTTTAATGATTAGAAATTTTGGCCTTATGCCAATGAATTTTAAAATCATTTCTTAATCAAATTTGTAAGTGAACTTAACCATATAGACTTAAATTTCAAAAAGACAAAAAGAACTAACAACCCCATTCAAAACTTTGGCTTTTTGTGCCTTCTTATTAAACTTTTGATTAAAATCAATTCACCAACTTTCTTTGAAATTTTTACCACAAACTACGAGGTTTTGATCCCTCATTTTTAAGTTGGTATGTAGGCACAAGACCGAAGGTCTTGTCAACCACAAAAATATAATTAATGAATTCTTTTCATGTCCCCCCCATTCTATATTTTATTAAACATCATTCTGACCAAATCACTTGCACACAAAAGGGGCTCCCTAGAAGTACCTAGGACACTTTGGATGCTAATACATTCCCTTTGTGTAACCAACCCCATTACCTATAATCTTTGACATTTTATTAGTTTTGATTTGAAAACTTCTTATTTTTGGGTCTTGTTCGTACTTTTGCCCTTTTCCTTTAGAAATAATAAAAGCGCGGTGGCGACTTTGGTTTTATTGATGTCAAGTTTATCCATAGCTTGATGATCATGAATTTACCGCTACAGAAATTAAGTGGCGACTCTGCTGGGGAGTAGTCCTCAGTAGGCTTAACCTACTTTTGTGTCTGTATATATTTGTATATTTGATTGTTTGTTTGTATATTATTGTGTGATACTTTGTCTGTTGTGCTTGGTAATCTCTGTGTGGTGAGATAAGTTCTAACCTGAACTTGAGTGCAATCTAAGATATGAGGGTGGTGTAGTCATGTTGACTTTGAAGGAGTAGTCATGAAAGAGTTGACATGAGATCCCCCACTCATAAGAGACCTCTTTGGAGTTACTGATGTCACACGAGTAAGTCGTGGATAGAAATTACTTTCTCTGAATCTGGGGTATGAGAAGCCGAGGACCATAGACTATTTAACCCAACTGTCCTATTTAGGACGTAATACGGAGACTGTTCAAGTGTAGACTTGATAACAGTTGTTATGCGATACTACACTCATACAAGTTTCTCTTGAGAATACTATGGGTTGGTGAGTCAGTCATCCTAACCTGTAGTATCCGATAAATGGGATTAAGACTCTGGTAACTTTTGTAGAACATGATCTATAGGTTTTTACCCTTAGTAAACTCCTTTGGGATGGTTCTTAACCCGACCCCATGCTCGTGACTCACAACAAACCCTTTGATTCTTGGTTGATCCGACCAGTCTCATCAATATCAATGAAACTTGGGTGTTGATAAGGTGAAAACCATGATCCACCAAAATGGATGATTGATCTTGATGATGACTTGATCCATACCTTGACCTTTGTTTGTGTTTGTCTTGTGTGTGATTGTTGCATTAATGCATACATGCGCATCATAACATTCATTACAGAAAATGAATTTCAAGGAACTAAGGTCTTATTTGCAAATATTTTCAGACCATGGATTGTGGACGGAGGAACACTAAGAAGTACAGTTTCAGATGTCCTGATTTGAAAGAGATAAGGAATTTGTCATCCTTTGTATTAGATCCCTTGGACTTCAAGCAACGTCATGGGAAACTCTTGTCTGTGTGTGCTACGGATGTAGTTGAAGGACTTCTAAGTGTTTTGGTTCAGTTCTATGACCTTCTTTATCGGCGCTTCACTTTTCCAGACTATCAGCTTGTGCCCATGTTGGAGGAGTATGCCCATCTCTTGGGTATACCCGTATCTAATACAGTACCTTTCAATGGATTGGAGGAGATCCCAAGATCTCATGTCATAGCTGAAACTCTTCATCTGAAGAAATATGAGATTGATGCTCATTTGGTGAAGAAATGAGGGATTCTTGGGTTGACTTCTGATTTTCTCATTGGTAGAGCTACTGTTTTTGCTCAAGCCGGTAGCATGGATGCTTTTGAAGTCATATTTGTATTGCTCATCTATGGTTTAGCTTTGTTCCCTAACATTGCCGGTTTTGTTGATGTTAACGCCATTAGAGTCTTCTTGATTGGGAATCAAGTTCCTACTTTGTTGGGTGACATGTATTTCTCTTTGCATTTGAGGAATTCTAAAGGTGGTGGGACTATTGTGTGTTGTGTTCCTCTTCTGTACAAGTGGTTTATTTCACACTTGCCTCATATGTGTGCTTTCATGGAGAACCAACAATGTCTACGGTGGTCCCAGAGACTTATGTGTCTCACTAATGATGATATTGTCTGGTATGATTCTGTATTGGGTAGCTTGGACATTATTGATAATTGTGATGAGTTCTCTAACGTGCCTCTCATTGGTACGCAAGGGGGAATCAACTACAACCCAACATTGGCCCGTCGTCAACTTGGGTTCCCCTTGAAAGATAAACCTAATAACGTTCAGTTAGAAGGAGTATTCTATCAAGAGGGTAAAGATCCCCAACTTTTAAAGAGTAGAATGGTGCGTGCTTGGCGCAATGTGCATAGGAAAGGAAGACCTAAGCTTGGTCCATGCAACTGTGTAGCTTTGGAAGCTTACACTATATGGGTGAAGAAGAGAGCTTTGGAGCTCAAGATATCGTACGCTTGTGAAAGACATATGTGTGTGGTTGTGGTTGTGGCTGAGCCATCAACTCTCCCTAACCAAGATGTAAAGGAATTAGAAGACGCACTTGCCAAGATGAAGCAAGAGATATATTTGTGGGAAGAGCGGTTCCATGCTTTGAACCGAAAGCACGAGGAGTTGCAGCTTGAGTCAAAAGACAAAGATGCGCTTATTGAGATTCTGGAGGATCGTGCAGTGAAGAGACAAAGAGAGCCAGAGGGTTTAGTTGCCTCTAGCATGCCTCAGCCTTCCGGTGTTTGGAAGAAGATTGTTGACCAGCTTGTCCTCGAGAAGGCTCAGATGAAGACATCCTTTGAGTTTGAGATCCAAAAGGAAGTATGCTCCCATAGCCAGATCATCTGATGCAGTTGCTAGGGATCCTTAGGATGATAGTTTCCTTTTCTCTTGTATTTGTACTTTGGTCTCTGAAATTGTACTCAGTGTAATCCTTCAAATTTTATGAATAAAAAGAGATTTTATGGTCAATTGAATTGTTACTATTTATTGTTATATTTTGTAAATAAGACTTCGTATGTTCCTTGAAATATAAATAAAAAACATTGCATTTCATGCATCATTTACATAGCAGGTTTATCTCTCCAGGTGTCTTATCAGTTCTTTTTCTTTGTATTAGCCAAGCTGACTCATCCTTACAACACTCGAGCTAATCGTTTGAAAAAAATGGAGCACCTCGAGCAAGAGAACAGAGAACTGAAGGACGAGATCACCAGACTCACAACCTTGATGGAGTCTGTGATAGCTGCTCAAAACCAACGGTCTCCACCTCCTACAACTCCTCCTCCTCAGAGGACTGTCATCTCAGAGATTACTTCATCAACTGTTCCTGTGGCTGCTAGCTAGTCTGCTAGCTAGTATGTTTATGAGAAAATGGATGAAATGAATAACCAGTTCCTTGAGCTGCGCAAGGAATTAAAAACTCTAAGAGGAAATGATTTGTTTGGGAAGAGTGTTGCTGAGCCGTGTTTAGTTCCCAATGTCAAAATTCTAGTGAAATTCAAGGTCCCAGACTTTGAAAAATACAAGGGGGATACTTGTTCGTTGAGTCATCTTGTCATGTACGCCAGGAAGATGTCTACTTAAACTGATAACGACCAATTGCTTATTCACTACTTCTAAGATAGTCTGACTGGAGTTTCCCTCAGATGGTATATGGGCCTAGACAGTGCTAGCATCCATACTTTCAATGACTTGGGTGAGGCATTTGTCAAACAGTACAAGTATAACGTCGATATTGAGCCAGATAGAGATCATTTGAGGTCTATGTCTCAGAAGGACAAAGAGACATTCAAAGAATATGCCCAGAGATGGAGGGAGTTGGCTGCTCAGATTAGTCCACCTTTGGAAGAAAAAGAAATGACTAAGATTTTCTTGAAGACTCTGAGTTCATTTTACTATGAATGAATGATTGCTAGTTCCCTCAATGATTTTACCGAGATGGTAAACATGGGGATGAGATTGGAAGAAGAAGTCCGTGGGGACGTTTGTCCAAAGATGAAGCATCAACAAGTAAGAAGTATGGTGGGAGTTTCTCTAAAAGAAGGAAGGAGAAACTAATGTAGTATTAGCTGGGAGGCTGAGGAGGCCTCGGGTGAGGAAGAATTCTCAGTCACGTCAACATCAACATCAAGTATCATCAGTAATTCCAGTCTTTTCCAACAATTCAACCAATCAATCAGTTCCTATTCAGCAAAAACAACATCAACAACAACCGCAACAACATACCAACTACAACAACAACAATCATCATCAAAATTTTGAGAGGAAGAAGGTCTCTTTTGACTTTATTCCTATGACCTACGCAGAATTGTACCCTTCCTTGGTCGTTAAGAATATTATCCAACCAAGGAACCCTCTTCAAATTCTTGAGCCACTACCATGGTGGTTCAAACCAAATTTACACAGTGCTTTTCACCAGGGATCCCCTGGTCATGACATTGAAAACTGTTATCCTTTGAAGTATGAGGTTCAAAAGCTTGTTAAGAGTGGTATGATGTCCTTTAAGGACAGAGTGCCGAATGTGAAAGTCAACCCGTTGTCTGCTCATGGTAACACTTCTATAAACATGGTGGATGGATGTCCAGGGAATTTTAGAGTTTTCGATGTACGTCGTATCCGTAGGTCCTTGGTGGAGATCCACAGGGATTTGTGCATGGTAAGCCATTGTGAACATGACCATGATGGTTGTTTCATTTGCAGTGTGAACCCCCGTGGGTGTGTAATTGTCAAAAGATATATTCAAAGGTTGATGGATGAGAATGTTATCCAGGTACAACAGTCAAGGAATATGGGAGATGATGTGAACGTCATCGTGCCAGTGTTTAAGACCCCTGAGCAGGTAGTCAATCAATTTGATAGCAGCAACATTAACAATGTCAACAGATTGGTATCACTGTTGGTTATACGGTTAGCAGGCCCTGTCCCTTATACATCCGATAAAGTTGTGCCATATCAATATAATTCCATAATGATTGAAAAGGGTCAAGAGGTTCCTCTCCCCGTTGCAGATTCAGTGGTGAATATCGCAGATGTAGTGAAGGTGACCCGTAGTGGTCGTGTGTTCAGTCCGATTTTTCCTAAGATTATGGAAGATATTTCAGTAGGGAAGAAGGCAGAGATTCCTGCAGGCGATCCGGTTAGTTCTCCAACGTGTCAGTATGGTGAGTCCAACAAGTTGAACACTAATGACGATGATGAGGTGTTACGTCTGATTAAGAGGAGCAAGTTTAACATTGTGGAGCAGTTGCTTCAGACGCCGTCAAAGATTTTCGTGCTGTCGTTATTGATGAATTCAGAGGCACACAGAGAATCCTTACTGAGGGTATTGGAACAAGCTTATGTCGAACACGATGTTACTGTGGATCAGTTTGACCACACTGTTGCCAACATTACCTCCTGTAATAATCTAAGCTTTTGTGATGAAGAACTTCCTGAGGAAGGTAGGAATCACAACTTGGCGGTTCATATTTCAATGAACTGTAAGGAGGACGCTATGTCCAATGTGTTGGTTGACACTGGTTCATCATTGAATGTGTTGCCCAAGTTAACTCTAACAAGACTTTCCTATCAAGGCGCCCCGATGAGGTATAATGGCGTGATTGTTAAAGCGTTTGATGGTTCTCAGAAACCTGTCATTAGAGAAGTGGAACTTCCAATTAAGATAGGTCCGAGTGATTTTCAAATTAATTTTTAGGTAATGGATATTCACTCGGCCTACAGTTGTTTATTGGGAAGGCCTTGGATTCATGAAGCTGGCGCTGTGATGTCTACTTTGCACCAAAAGCTGAAATTTAAGAAAAACGGCAAGCTAGTCGTTGTGGGTGGAGAGAAAGCATTGCTGGTAAGCCATTTGTCATCCTTTACTTATGTTGATGTCGAGGAGGAAGTTGAAACACCGCTCTAAGCTTTGTCCATTGCTGATTAATTGAAGAAGGTTGGGGAACCCATGTCTTCTTTGAAGGATGCAAAAGAGATTGTTCAGATTGGTAGCGTCGATAGATGGGGTCGTGTCGTGGAAGTCGTTGAAAATAAGAATAGAGAAGGGTTGGGATTTCAGCAAGGGCCATTCAATGCCAATGTTAAGGCTATGCAAGAAGTTTTCCACAGTTGAGGGTTCATTCACAAGGATGATCAACACTCAGTTGCCATTATTGAAGACAGTGGTGATGAAGGCGAGGCTTGCGCCAACTTTGTAACACACAACCAAACTTTCAACAATTGGGTTATTGTTGATGTTCCTATTGTTATGCATCGCTCGAAGTAATTTGTTGCTTTATTATTTTAAGAAAAATCCTTCTCCTATGCCTAAGGGAGAAGTGAAACATTGTTGGGCATTTTCTTATTATCATCAATAAAAGAAAATTTTATTCAACCATATCTATGATGTTTATTTTTACTTTTTGCTTTTTCTGAAAAATGGTAATCACAAAAAAACATAAATAAATAATAATCTTTCCATCTGCATATTATTTGTTTGCTCTTCACTTCTCTAAAATCAAAATATCAAATCATTATGCAGGTTGATTCTCAAACCCATTGAATGTAATGATCCTACTCCCTCTCCAAACTTTGATTTCCCTGTGTTTGAAGCTGAGGAAGAGAATGATGATGAAGAAGTATCTGATGAGTTATCCTGTTTGCTTGAGCACGAGGAAAAAGCCATTCAGCCATTTGAAGAGCAGATTGAATTACTTAACTTGGGTTCCGATAATGACGTGAAGGAAGTCAAGATTGAGTCTCAACTGTGTCCAGAAGCTAAGAAGGGGTTGGTTGATCTTCTTCGAGAGTATTCAGATGTGTTTGCTTGGTCCTATTAAGACATGCCTGGTTTAGATTATGAGATTATGGAGCATAGATTTCCGTTGAAGCTAGAGTGCCCGCCGGTCAAGCAGAAATTGAGAAGAACTCATTCTGATATGGCAGTGAAGATCAAAGAGGAAATACATAAACAAATTGATGCTGGTTTTCTTGTTACCTCCGAGTATCCACAATGGGTGGCCAATATTATGCATATTCCTAAGAAAGATGGAAAAGTTCGTATGTGTGTTGATTATAGAGATTTGAACAAAGCTAGTCCGGAAGATGATTTTCCTCTGCCACACATTGATATGTTGGTAGATAATACATCTAAATTCAAAGTCTTTTCGTTTACGGAAGAATTTTCCGATTATAACCATATAAAGATGGCACATGAAGTTGTGGAGAAGACCATATTCATTACACCTTGGGGAACATTTTGTTATCGAGTGATGCCTTTCGGTTTAAAGAATGCTGGTGCAACGTACCAGAGAGCTATGACCACTCTTTTTCATGATATGATGCATAAAGAGACCGAAGTTTATGTTGATGATATGATTTCTAAATTAAGTGATGAAGAAGAGCATGTTGAGCATTTTTCGAAGTTATTCCAGCGTTTGAGGAAATATAAACTCCGCCTGAATCCCAATAAGTGTACTTTTGGTGTTTGTTCTGGTAAGATGTTGGGCTTCATTGTCAGCGAGAAGGGTATTGAAGTTGACCCTGCCAATGTCAAAGCAATACAAGAGATGCCTGTGCCCAAAATTGAGAAGCAAGTCAGAGGTTTTCTTGGCCGCTTGAACTATAGTTTGAGATTTATATCGCATATGAATGCCACATGTGTGCCTATATTCAAGCTTCTTTGGAAAGATCAGTCTTGTGATTGGACCGAGGATTTCCAGAAAGCTTTTGACAGTATCAAAGAGTATCTGCATGAGCCTTCGATTCTGTCTCCTCCTATTGAAGGAAGACCTTTGATCATGTACTTGACCGTGCTTGAAGAGAGTATGCACGGTGTTCTTGGTCAACAAGATGAATATGGGGAGAAAGAATATGCAATTTACTACCTTAGTAAGAAGTTCATTGACTGTGAGACTCGATATTCTATGCTTGAGAAGACATGTTGCGCATTGTCTTGGGCTGCTAAGTGTCTATGCCAATATATGTTGAATCATACTACTTGGTTGATATCCAAAATGGATCCAATCAAGTATATTTGTGAGAAACCTGCTTTAATTGGGAGGATCGCCCATTGGTAGATGTTGTTATCTGAATATGATATTGAATACCGATCTTAAAAAGCTACTAAAGGTAGTGTCTTGGCTGACCATTTGTCGCACCAACCTATTGAAGGTTACCAGTCAGTGCAATATGATTTTCCTGACGAAGAGATTTTGTACTTGAAGATGAAAGATTGTGATGAACCATTGCTTGAAGAAGGACCAGAGTCTGGTTCCCGTTGGAGCATGGTATTTGATGGAGCTGTTAATTCGTATGGTAATGGCATTGGGGCAGTGATTATTACTCCTCAAGGCACTCATTTTTCGTTTACAGCTAGATTGACCTTCAAATATACAAACAATATGGATGAGTATGAAGCTTGCATTATGGGGCTTGAAGAAGCCATTGATCTTAGAATCAAATATCTTGACATCTATGGAGATTCAACTTTGGTTGTGAATCAAATTAAAGGTGAATGGGAGACGAATTAAACCGGGTTGATACCGCATAGAGATTATGCGAGGAGGATTTCAACTTTCTTTATAAAGGTTGAATTTCATCATATCCCTCGAGACGAAAACCGGATGGCAGATGCTCTTGCAACGTTGGCTTCAATGATTGTGGTGAAATTTTCGAATGAGGTTTTGAATTTGACTGTGATGCGTCTTGATAGGCTAGCTCATTTATTTACCATTGAAGAATTCAAAGATAAAAAGCCATGGTATTATGATATCAAATGTTTCCTCCAAAGTCAGATCTACCCGCCTGGGGCATCTTTGAAAGATAAGAAGACTTTGAGAAGATTAGTTGGTAACTTCTACCTGAATGGTGATGTACTTTATAAGAGAAATTTCGATATGGTTTTGCTCAGATGCATGGATAGACATGAAACAAACCTGTTGATGACTGAAGTCCATAAAGGTTCCTTTGGTACTCATTCCAATGGACATGCTATGGCAAAGAAGATGTTGAGAGCAGGTTACTTTTGGCAAACAATGGAATCTGACTGTTGCAAGTTTGTGAAGAAATACCACAAGTGTCAAATTTATGCGGATAGAATTCATGTTCCTCCGACACTGTTGAATATCATTTTCCTCTCCATGGCCTTTCTCCATGTGGGGAATTGATATGATTGGCATGATTGAGCCCAAAGCTTCAAACAAACATTGCTTCATTTTAGTGGCTATTGATTACTTCACAAAATGGGTTGAAGCGACATCGTATGTGAATGTGACCAAGCAGGTCGTGGTCCGATTTATCAAGAATCAGATTATATGTCGTTATGGTGTGCCAATTAAGATCATTACTGATAATGGATCGAACTTGAACAATAATATGGTTGAAGCTCTATGCAAAGACTTCAAGATTGCACATCATAATTCTTCTCCCTACATACCCAAGATGAATGTGGCTGTTGAAGCTACGAATAAGAATATTAAGAAGATCATTCAGAAGATGGTTGTAACATATAAAGATTGACATGAGATGCTCCCATTTAATTTGCATGGGTACCGTACATCCATCCACACTTCAACAGGGGCAACCCATTTCTCTCTCGTTTATGGCATGGAAGTTGTGCTCCCTGTGGAGGTTGAGATCCCATTATTGCGTGTTTTGATGGAAGTCAAGTTGACTGAAGCTGAATGGTGTTAGGCCATATATGATCAACTGAGTTTGATTGAAGAGAAGAGATTGACTACCATGTGTCATGGTCAGTTATATCAGCAGAGAACGAAGAAAGCTTTTGATTAGAAGGTCAAGCCTTGTGTGTTCAGAGAAGATATCTTATCTTTCAAACCTGATGCTAGGGGAAAATTGACTCCTAGTTATGAAGGCCCATATGTTGTTAAGAGATCTTTCTTAGGTGGTGCATTGGTTCTTACAACTATGGATGGTGAAGAGTTCACTCATCCCGTGAATGCCGATGCAGTCAATAAATACTTCGCCTAAAGAAAGGGAAAAGAACAACTCGCTAAGTTGAAAACCCGAAAGGGCGACTTAGGCAAAAAAGAACGTCTCGGTGGATTGAAAACCCAAAAGGGTGATCCAGGCAAAAGTTAGAGACATAAAACAGAAATTTATCCCGGTAGATTGAGTACTCAACCTTGGGGCAATCTAGGTAAAAATTAGATATTATGGCAAGTAACTGCATTCGGGTGATCCTGATCGTTGAAGCAGTTTTGAGAAATCATTTGGTTCTGATTCATCATTCTCAACCGAAGACAAACACGTTGGATTTTGAAGTTGGTAGGGAGAGTAGTGATCATTGTAATCAATGTATCCCTTTTCCATGTAAATTACCATTTTCAAACTTTGTAAATATCCATGGAGTCCTGCCATTTGCAGACTACCATTCTATTAAATAAAGTTGAGCTTTTATCCAATTATTTCTATTCTTATTTGTTTCTGTTTTAAAATTGAATTTTTATGATGATAGTTTTGAAATAAATCAATGAATAATCATATTTCTTATAATAATAAAGCATTTATTTTAAGAGCAATAAAAAAGGAATGTTAACAACAATTTCAAGGACGACAAGTCTTGATGTATGAAGCACTTGTTGTTCTTCTCCAAGAATTTGGTGACTTCATTATCACCAACAGTTCGTCATTCATTCCTAACATGGTTGATAAGTTTTTTCCTGAGTAATTTATTATCCCCAGTAGCGTTGGTGGACGATTCTTCTTCCAGCTGAGCTGATGATTTATTCCCTTTACAATTCATCTTTCCCCAGCTGAGACGTTCTACATTTCCCAGTTTGTGACTTGATGAATGAACCATGGATTATCTTGGAACCTTTATTTGGTCTCCATATTCCCAACAGTTATTTATGTTCCTTAGCTGTGGCAGTCTCTCCCATAATTAAGTTGGCAGAACCGACTGATATTGTTGTGCCTTGGAATTGGTTTATTTCTCAATCTCCAAGAAGAATCTGATGATTGTTGAAGTTTTGTGGTCTTTGATGTGTCCATGAAAATCATTGCATCCCCAACAAAGCTCCACGAAAGTGTTTATTAATGAAATCCCCAGTAGAGCATCTGGCTCTCCTCACTCAGAGTTTTATCTCTTGATTATGACTTGACACTCTAGTGAATTTCCACCTTTTGATAGAAGCTCTTTCCCCAACGGTGCTCAGTTCTAAGCAATATTTATGGTCTCCCCTGCAATGTTGTCTCTCATTTGATATGGTAATGACTTAAAATCTCATGCAACTTTAGCTTGTTAGGATCCTCAGCAGGTCCCTCTTTCTCCTCAGCATTTTGGTTTGGATGCATGATTCTTCATGTATTTCCCCAAACAGAGTTGGATTCATCTTGTAGTGAGGATTTATATCCATGATGATTTATTTTCATCCTTAACAGGTCCACCTTGTTGAGATTAGTCGAACGTCTAGTTGTGATGAACCAGATCTTTGTTATTTGTATTCTTTATGCTCGTTTGTTAACATGATCATACACATACTCATGCATATGCATGCATAAAACACATCATCAGATATCTCATTGTGCATTTTATCGCATTTGATTTTTATTTTGATCCTCTACCTTGGTGACGTTATCTCCCCATGCAGATTTGATGTGTCTGTCCTCCTTCAATTGTAGAGTGTCAACCCCTTAAGTAGAAAAAGTTTATCTTTTCTCCTTTCCCCACTGAGTTATTTCCTCGTGGATGATTATTATTTCAATTTCCTCCCTAGTTTATTACCTAGAAGGAGCCACTCCCCTTGAGTTATATCCTTATTGGGTCGAGTCTTGTTTGACCGTTTCTTTCTAGTTCTTACCTAGATAGATCTTTTGGCCTCCCCGAGAGTTTATTACCCAGTAACTGGTAATATTTTTCTTGATGTTAAATACTTTTCTTGTGTTAATTTACCCATTAACCGGTAAAAGGTAATTTACTTCTTTGATTTTCTCCCACGATTCATTTTTCGTTTCTCCGACAAGTTTATCCTTGATATGTTCATCTTAACCGATGATAGATATTCTTCCTGTTCGATATTCTGCCTAGTAAAAGGTAGTTGTAATTCCTATTTTTCCCAGAAGAGTTTATCCTTGATATGTTCAGTTTAACCAGTGATAGATTGTCTCTTTCTTCGGTCTTCTACCTAGTAACCAGTAGTTGTAATTCCTATTTGTGGTATTCTGCCCAGTAAATGGTAGATATAAATCCTATTGTCCCCTCAGAGTCCATCCTTGATATGTTCACTTTAACCAGTGATGAATTTTCTATTTCTTTGGTCTTTTATCCCCACAGATATTTGTAAACCCTAATTTTTCCAAAATTTTATCCTTGATATGTTCACTTTAACCAGTGACGAATTTTCTCTTTGGTCTTCTATCCCCACGGATAGTTGTAAACCCTATTTTTTTCATCAGTTTATCCTTGATATGTTCACCTTAACCGGTGATGGATATTCTTCCTTGCGAGTTTATCCTTGATATGTTCACTTTAACTAGTGACAGATACTCTCTCTTCGGTCTTCTACTGTAAGACCTTAATTTTGACCCTAAGATCCCTCATGGCATCATATCATTGCTCATTGCATTTGCCTCAAGGATCATAACATCTTGGCTCCTTTACCCTAGGGTTGGGACTTGTGTGAGTTGGTTTGAGACCACCAAGCATGCTTGAATTGTATATTATTGCTTTTATTATTTTGTTTACTAACCAAAAGCACAAAAATATGTCACTAACATCTTTTTTTTGAAGCTCAAGCAGTCATGTGATCCAAGGCTCCTATGAGGCCCCTATGCTCATTGATATGGCCAGATGAAGATGAAAGCAAACATGAAAATGGTTCCCAAAGCTCTCAATCATCATATATTCATCCCAAGTATCTCAATTTTTCAATTTGATCAAGATAAACCAAAGGGCTTGAGGATTGTTTCCCAAGGAAACCCTAATTCAACTGTGCATTGACTGTGCCTTGCTCATGAAGCAACCTCAACCTATGATCAAATCCAATCAATGGAAGTTCTTTAATTCATTATTTTATGCATATGTGAGATTATGTGAGGTTCCTCAATCATTCATTCATCAATATTTGAAATTTGGACTTGAGAAGTTGACCAGTTAAATCATCTGACTATTTTGAAATCCACTGAGACCTAACTTTTGATGTGTTTGTCAAATGAAGATTACCCCAAGAGAAAACATGTTCTTAAGAACCATATGAAAAACTTTCATGTTCATCAAAATTTCATTTGAAACTTGGAAGGTCATCATTCATTTCAAAACATTATAGGTCATTTTGACTGAAACCCTAATTTTGGGTCAACTTCCCAAGGATTTAACTCCTTCATTTTTTATTATTTTTAGGTGAGACCAAGTGCATTGGAAATTTTAATATGTCTAATTCAATTGTTATGTTGGACAAAATTTCATAATCCTAAAATAAATACATGTGATAATACAAAACATTATAGGTCACTTTGGACCAAAGCCATTGAGTCTTGAAAAAGTCCAACTTCAAGTGCCCATAACTTTCTCATCAAAAATCCAAATGATGCAAACTTTAAGTTCAAATTGATTTTCTGGAAAAGATCTACAACTTTGATGTTGGAGATGTTTCCATTTGAGGCTTGAATCATTAAAACAGAAGGGCTTGAAGTTGGTCATTTTTGGCAAAATTTTCAAATACATGTTTGTACCTTGAACTTCATGGCTAGTTTTCACAATTTTCCAAACTCCAAATGGATTTTTGGTCAACATAGCTTTTGTTCCTTATGTCAATACCTTTCCAACCATTACTAACATGCCTATGTTTGAATTTTCCAAATGGATTGTGTCTCTGATTGGTTGGATCAAGCTAAAGCTGCACTTCAAAGGTTTACACCATAACTGTCTGAGCCTCCGATTCTGTCTCTGCCTGTGGAAGGGAGACCCTTGATTATTTATTTGACCGTTCTTGAAGACTCTATGGGTTGTGTATTAGGTCAGCAAGATGAATCAGGGAAGAAAGAGTATACTGTATACTATATGAGTAAGAAGTTCACTGATTGTGAGTCTCGGTACTTAATGCTTGAGAAAACATGATGTGCTTTGGCTTGGGCTGCTAAGCGCTTATGCCAGTATATATTGAATCATACCACTTGGTTGATATCCAAAATGGATCCAATTAAGTACATCTTTGAGAAGCCTGCTTTAACTGGGAGGATTGCCCGTTGGCAAATCAACCAATTAAGGATTATCATTCTGTTCAGTACGACTTCCCAGATGAGGAGATTATGTATTTGAAGATGAAAGATTGCGATGAGCCTACGCTCAATGTAGGGCCAGAGCCTGGTTCCCGATGGAGCATGGTGTTCGATGGCGCTGTTAATCAGTATGGAAATGGCATTGGGGCAGTGATTATTACTCCTCGGGGCATACATTTTCCTTTTACAACAAGGCTAACTTTCAAATGCACGAATAACACGGCGGAGTATGTGGCCTGTATTATGGGTTTGGAAGAATGTATTGATCTTAGGATCAAACATCTTGATGTTTATGGTGATTCGGCCCTTGTTGTTAATCAAATTAAGGGTGAATGGGAGACGAATCAGCCTGGCCTCATCCCATACAGAGATTATGCGAGGAGGATTTCAACTTTCTTTACTGAGGTTGACTTCCGTCATATTCCTCGAGATGAGAATCGGATGACAGATGCTCTTGCTACGCTTGCTTCAATGATTGTGGTGAAATTCTGGAATGAAGTCCCCAATATCACTATGATGCGCTTGGATAGACCAGCTCATGTATTTGCAGTTGAAGAAATGAAAGATGATAATCCATGGTATTATGATATCAAGTGCTTTCTTCAAAGTCAGATTTACCCGCCTGGGGCATCTGTTAAAAATAAGAAGACTTTGAGGAGATTATCTGGCAGTTTCTACCTCAATGGCGATGTGCTTTATAAGAGTAATTTTGACATGGTTCTGCTCAGATGCGTGGATAGACACGAAGCAGACCTGTTAATGACTGAAGTCCATGAGGGTTCATTTGGTACTCATTCCAATGGACATGCCATGGCGAGAAAGATGTTGAGAGCAGGCTACTATTGGCTGACAATGGAGTCTAACTGCTGCAAATACGTGAAGAAATGGCATAAGTGTCAGATTTATGCGGATAAGATTCATATTTCCCCGACACTTCTGAATGTTATTTCATCACCATGGCCTTTCTCTATGTGGGGAATTGACATGATTGGCATGATAGAGCCAAAGGCATCGAACGGTCACAGATTTATTCTCGTAGCAATTGATTACTTCACCAAGTGGGTTGAAGAGGCATCATATGCAAACGTGACCAGGCAGGTGGTTGTGAAGTTCATCAAGAATCAACTCATATGCCGTTATGGTGTGCCAGACAAGATCATTACTGATAATGGATCTAACTTGAACAACAAGATGATGAAAGAGCTGTGTAGCGAGTTCAAGGTTGCACATCATAATTCTTCTCCCTATAGACCCAAGATGAATGGGGCTATTGAAGCTGCTAACAAGAACATCAAGAAGATTATTCAGAAGATGGTTGTTACGTACAAAGACTGGCATGAGATGCTGCCATTTGCCTTGCATGGCTATCATACATCTGTCCTCACTTCAACAGGAGCAACCCCTTTTTCTCTTGTATATGGCATGGAGGCTGTGCTCCCCGTGGAGGTTGAGATCCCATCAATGAGAGTCTTGATGGAAGCCAAGTTGACTGAGGCTGAATGGGTTCAGAGTCGTTATGACCAACTGAACTTAATTGAAGAGAAGAGATTAACTGCCATGTGCCATGGTCAGTTATATCAGCAAAGGATGAAGAAAGCCTTTGATAAGAAGGTCAAGCCTCGTGTGTTCCGAGAAGGCGACCTCGTGCTTAAGAAAGTTTTGTCTTTCGTGCCTGATTCCAAGGGCAAGTGGACTCTAAACTATGAAGGTCCATAAGTTGTTAAGAGAGCCTTTTCAGGCGGTGCTTTGATACTTATAACTATGGATGGGGAGGATTTCATTCATCCTGTGAATTCAGATGCAATCAAGAAATAATTTGCCTAAAATAAAAACAGAATAGCTCGCTAAGTCGAAAACCCGAAAGGGCGACTTAGGCAAAAATGAGCGTCTCGGTGGATTGAAAACCCGAAAGGGTAGTCCAAGCAAAAGTTAGAGACATATATGTAAAAAATGAATATATACATCCCGCTAGATTGAGTACCTCACCTTGGGGAATTCTAGGCAAAAATTAGGGATTTGGCAAGTAACTGCATCTTGACAAGACTTTGTTCTACAATTGTCATCTGTCAAAGATTCTCGCTCAGTCATCGTCAACTGAAGCTTCAGATACATTGGATTCAGAGTTGGTGGAGAAATGGTCATTATGTTCAATGTAGCCTTTTTCCAATATATATCACCAATTTCAAATTTGTAAAGATCCATGGAGTCTTGCCATTTGCAGACTACCATTCCATCAAATAAATTTGAGCTTTTATCCAATTCTTTGCACTCTTATTTGTTTGTGTTAACAAATGTTTGCATGTTTTAATTGATAAATACCATTGTTTTAAACAAATAAAGTTTTTATAAACTATTTTTTAAACAAAGTGAACATTCACAATGACTGAAAGGATAAATGGAACGTCTTCAGTGCTCTCCCAAGGATAGTACGATCTCCAAAAGGGTAAGACATGTGTTCATATTCCTAGCATATTTGTATCCTCTTCATCATCTTTCAGGTTGTTTCCTCAGCAAGCGTAGAGAAAGGTGATACATCATCAAGTCCCTAGGGAATCTGGAGTTTTGGCCTTGATCTTTTGAAAATGTGTACACCTCCATCCTCAGATCCTCAGGAAGTCTGAGTCTACATCTGTGTTTTTATCAATTATATGGTTGTCATCCCTTGTGTGGACTAACCTAAAATCCCTCATAGACTGATAAAATATGATATGCCATCTTTTTCGAGGAAGTTGGTCTTCCCTCGTTGACTTTGGAAATCTCCTGCAGAGGAGCGGGAATTCCCAGCATGAGTAGAAATTTTCAGCAGGTTGGTTTGTAGCTTATCCCCAGTGGATTTGCATACAATTTTCCCCCAGCAAGTTTGCTTACCACTCATCCTCAGCAGGGTTGCTTATATTAAACTTCCCCAGTACGATCGCCAGTAGTCTTTCCCCAGGGGAGTTACCTGATCAGAGCCTGATATATTTGTTTTTCCTCCTTATTGGATGATTTCCTCCTAGAAGAGCTGGTGTTGAAGTTGTTTATTTCCTTCCCCCAGCGGAGCAGTGGTTCTCCCTTCTCCTAGTAGAGATGTTTCTCCAGCAGATATGAGGAAATATGTTGATTATTGGAACGTCTGTTTGGTGGTTGTTCCCTATAGAGTTTCATATCTTTCCTTGATAAGTTCCCCAGTAGAGTTTCTTCTATGATGGATCTTATCCGTGTTGATCCCCCGACAAAGTTTCCTCTGCACCAGATCTTTTGTCTGTTCAACAGCAAATCCCTGGCGATGACTATGTAGCTTCCCCAGTTGAGACTTTACCTGATCCTGGTTTGGCGTTGGAGCTTCGAGGAAGATGTGTTGTTTCCTTCCCCAGCGGAGTGATTGACTTGTTCTCCTCCCGGCAGCAGAGATGTTCCTTCAATAAAGAAGAGAATGCTTGATGTGTTTCTATTTGGAGGTTGTTCCGCCAGAATTTCTCATTATCTCCCGATGAGATCCCCAGGAGAGTTCATCCATGATGGATCTTATTGTTATCTCTGCGTGCTGTTGGAAGATCCCCAACATTTGGTAGTTGTGGCCTTTGGCTGATCCCCAACAGCGGTCTCTGATCCCCAGCGACCCTGCTTGTTCCCCTAGCAGTAGTCTCCGGCAGTGACTCTGCTTGATCCTCAGCGGTGATTGATGCTTCCCTGTATTTGATGCTCCCCACCAGATTGGATTTTCTCCTGTGGGTATGGCTTTCCTCTTTTTGAGATGTTGTACCGGATGTTTGTCCATTGATTCTTGGACCTGTTTATGTTAGATATGTCTGTTTGTCAGCATTAATCACACATAAACCATGCATATACATGCATATTTATAGCATTTAGATATTCATGTTGCATTCTTTGCCATATATCTTTGCTTGTTATCTCCTGCTAGTTGGTGAAATGTTCTTCCCCGAGCAGATGTTCATGTCTGATCTCTCTATTTAGAGTCATCCCCATAGGCAGAAAGTGTCTACCTTTCCTTCATATATTCCCCACTGAGTTATATCCTAGTGGATGATTATTGTTTAAGTTTCCTCCCAAAATATGTATTGGGATGGAATTACTCCCCTGAGTTATATCCTCATTGGATTGAGTCTTATTTCATTGTGTCTCTCTAGTTTGTTCCTAGATTGACTCCTTTCTTGTCATTTCCCCTGCAGTTCCCTGTGGTTCAGGTGTTCAATTTCTCAGTAAACAATGATTGTTCACCCTCTCCCCAGTGGGTTTTGTGGCCTTCTACCCAGTAATCGGTAGTTGTAAGTCCTATTTCTGTGGTTTTCTACCCAGTAACCGGTAGTTGTAAACCCCATTTTGTCCCCTTGCAGAGTTAATCCCTGATGTTGTTCATCCTAACCGATGACGGGTACTCTCATCTTTGGTTTTCTACCCAGTAACCGGTAGATGTAATCCCCTTTTGTTGGTTATCTGTATCCAATATTCGGTATTGATATTCCTTCATTTTTTAGTATGCCACCCAGTAACCGGTGATATATCTCTTGGATAATTGCTCTGATCAAGCAATTTATCCCCAGTGAGTCATCTTTCATTCACCCTTGTTTGGTAATGATTGTTTCTCCCCTTGATTGGTCATCATTTTATACCCAGTAGCCGGTATCCCGATGTCCTTTCTTTTCGGTTGATTTATCCTTTATTAACCCAATAATCGGTTGTGGATAATCTTCCATGCGAGTATGTTATCTATGTTCTGACGGTAATAGATAATATATCTCATGCGCTCTTCAGTCGAAGTCTTTTCTTCCCCAGTTGAGTAAGATTCGTATTTTCTTATGGAATCGAATGTCCATCCTGTAATCGAGTTTGCTTCTTCAGCCCTCCTTTCGGATGATGAGTGTCTTGGAAATATTCCCCAATTCACGCCTAATTGGTCACCTATTATATGCCTAGTAACCGGTATCCCTGGTGTTCCTTCCTTCTGCTCCTTATTATGATTTTTTGTCCCCTGTGGAGTCAGATTTTCCTGAGTTGAGATATACCTTTTGGGTCTTCCTCAGATGTTTTGGATGATTGATATCTCTCACCCTTATACTGGTCTTAGATATTCTTTCTCCCTGAGCGTGTGGGTTCTCTCACCCTTATACCGGTGTTTTGGATCACATGTCTCTTTGAGTTTATTACCCAGTAACCAGTAATACCTCATTTGTTGCTTCCTTAGCTAGGTCCTTTATGGACATCCCCACCTGAGTCCGGATTTTATCCGAAGTATCCTTTGTGGATAGTTTTGTTGTATTAGCATATTCCCCAATACATGCATCTCTGCATCAGCTTGAGTCTTTCCAATGATTTATTTTCATGGAGTCCCTTCGTGTCTCCCAGCAAGTTTAAAGTCGTGACCTGCTCACGCATTTACCCTTATTTTCCCCCAGAGTCTTTGTCTCCCTAGTGAGTGTATTACTCCTTTGGATTTTCAAGTTTCTCCTGATTTATTTTCCTTTGTGAACAAATATTCCCAAAGAGCATTAAGTTTTGCATGCATACATTTGCATCATGAGGTCTCTTAGGGACCAAAATTCGTCTCTTTGTTATTATTTAAGCCCATTCTACCTCGTCGAAATGAAGATTTTAACCTTCATATCTCCGGCTAGAATAACCTTAAATAGGGGCATCTGTAAGACCCTAATTTTGACCCTAAGATCCTTCATGGCATCATATCATTGCTCATTGCATTTGCCTCAAGGATTATAGCATCTTGGCTCTTTTACCCTAGGGTTGGGACTTGCGTGAGTTGGTTTGAGACCACCAAGCATGCTTGAATTGTATATTATTGCTTTTATTATTTTGTTTACTAACCAAAATCACAAAAATATGTCACTAACGTCTTTTGTTTTGAAGCTCAAGCAGTCATGTGATCCAAGGCTCCTAGGAGGCCCCTATGCTCATTGATATGGCCAGATGAAGATGAAAGCAAGCATGACAATGGTTCCCAAAGCTCTCAATCATCATATATGCCTCCCAAGTATCTCAATTTGTCAAGTTGATCAAGATAAACCAAAGGGCTTGAGGATTGTTTCCCAAGGAAACCCTAATTCAACTGTGCATTGACTGTGCCTTGCTCATGAAGCAACCTCAACCTATGATCAAATCCAATCAATGTAATTTCTTTCATTCATCATTTTATGCATATGTGAGCTTATGTGAGGCTCCTCAATCATTCATTCATCAATATTTGAAGTTTGGACTTGAGAAGTTGACCAGTCAAATCATCTGACTATTTTGAAATCCACTGAGACCTAACTTTTGATGTGTTTGTCAAATGAAGATGACCCCAAGAGAAAACATGTTCTTAAGAACCATATGAAAAACTTTCATGTTCATCAAAATTTTATTTGAAACTTGGAAGGTCATCATTCATTTCAAAACATTATAGGTCATTTTGACCGAAACCCTAATTTTGGGTCAACTTCCCAAGGATTTAAATCCTTCATTTTTTATTATTTTTAGGTGAGACCAAGTGAATTGGAAATTTTAATATGTATACTTCAATTGTTATGTTGGACAAAATTTCATAATCCTAAAAGAAACACATGTGATAATACAAAACATTATAGGTCACTTTGGACCAAAGCCATTGAATCTTGAAAAAGTCCAACTTCAAGTGCCCATAACTTTCTCATCAAAAATCCAAATGATGCAACATTTAAGTTCAAATTGATTTTCCGGAAAATATCTACAACTTTGATGTTGGAGGTTTTTCCATTTGAGGCTTGAATCATTAAAACAGAAGGGATTGAAGTTGGTCATTTTTGGCAAAATTTTCAAATACATGTTTGTACCTTGAACTTCATGGCTAGTTTTCACAATTTTCCAAACTCCAAATGGATTTTTGTTCAACATAGCTTTTGTTCCTTATGTCAAGACCTTTCCAACCATTACTAACATGCCTATGTTTGAATTTTCCAAATGGGACTTTCGAAGAGATGAATATTTGTGACCATTTATGGAAACCAAGTGAAATCTTCATGCACAATCCAATACCATGCAATCTGCACGTCCAATTCAACTTGGTTGATGTTCAGCGTTCATTTGCAATTGGTTTTGGGTCTCACATGCGCCTGTACAGGCCCATGCATGGAGGACCCAAGTTCATGCACACGAGTTTGCTCACACTTTCCTTGCAGTTGTGGCTATAAATAGAATGCATTGCCTCACTCAAATCTCAACCTGAAAGCACTTGAATCCCTGCTGAATTCATTTCCCAACCTCTCACTAAAGGAATTTGAATTTTCACTTTCATTTTTCAAGTTTGATTTTCAACAACATCAGTTGAATTTCAATACTAATTCCTAAGCCCAGCTCTCATACCAAGCATCAAGATAAAGCTGCAAGCAAAGGATTGGTTGGATCAAGCTCATAAAACATGCACTTCAAAGGTGTACACCATAACTGTTTTGCTTGGAATCTCACTGAATATTGCGCATTGCTTGTGTTGGTTTGGTTTTCTGAAGTCCTCATGTGAGAGGCAAGCCAATTGTGGCTTTAATTTTGTGAATTGTGTAACTTCAAATTGAACACCTAGTTTTTCAACCTCATATTTCTTCTTCCATAAGGATCTTGAGTGAAAACTAAGGTTATAGGGGTGATGTACATCACCCCAGCTTTAATTTGGTATATGGATCGCGTGTTTTAGTTGAGGTTGCAAAACCTGCAACTGGTGGCCGGATTCTGGCTTCTCACCGGAGAAGACGGTGGTTTCCACCACCGTCCACTTGTGGTTGACCTCATAGTCCTTGGATCCATTGGTCACGATCTAATCTTGGCCCTTGTTATGTTTGACTTTATTTAATTCATGATACCACGCGCTTGACTCATGTACATGGTAAGCGGGTGCCTCTGATCCGTTGATGATGTCCACGTCAATTAATGAGATGGATCTGAGCGCTGTGGTTTTTTCTCTTTTTATTAATTTCTGTTTTATTTTCTTTTATTCCATTTATTTTCAAAAATTCATAACTTCTTTATTTGGAATCACAAAAATATGGGACCAATTGCAAAAAATTTCTCCTAAATTCTAGTTTCATAAAATGATTTTTAATTATTTTTGTGATTCCACTTAATATTTTTTTGTGAATTATTTCATTTCTGATTGTTTTTAATTCATTTAAAATACCATTTGATATTCAAAAATGCCAAAAATATTTTCCTAACATCTTTGGATGATGATAAGTCTATGAAAAATATTCTCATCAATTTCTTAATTGATTTGAGATTTATTTGAGATTTTAGTCCAATTATGTTATTTTTCTTCATTTTTAATTGGTTAAAAATAGTTTCTGTTTTCAAAAAATGTTGAGAGAATTTGTCAATCCTTGTTTGACCATGTTAGACTTATGATGATCCAATTGGACTTATCCAAGTTGATTTGAATTGGATTTGAAGTTTGATCTTTATTTGTTCATTTGATTTTATGTATTATTTTAATTCCAAAAAAATACCAAAAATATGTTTGACATTCCTTGACTTCTAATCTTCATTTCACTTCTGTTTACCATTGATTGATGTTGATTCCATTCATGTTTGATCAATGTGTTTTGGTTATGTCATTTGAATTCCCATTTTGTACATTCTATTTTCATCTCCTTTCTTCATCTTTTTTCTTTTGACCAATGAGTTAATGATTTGTGGTTAGCCTTGACATGTGAGAGGCTTAACCTTCTTTGATCCAAATCAAATTCATCTTGATCAAAGATCAAGTGAATTACTTTGTGTCCAAGATATGTTGCTTCTTGATCAAGCAAAGAACCTAAAATCCATACAAGCTCATTCTTCTTTTCTTTTGGCATGACAAGTTGTAGGAGCTTGGCTTACTAGTCATGGTCTCTAACTTGTGTTTATTTTCCTATAGTTTTATTGACCGGCCTCAGATAGGTGTGACTACTACATTAGTCCACTTACGATTGCTTAACATAGCGCTAAATTGCCTTATGGCACACTAACACTAACTACTAATTACTAACTTTTAATTCAAGCATTTAATTCTTGCAATTTATTTTAATGCAATTTAATTTCTTGCTCATTTATTCATATTGTCTTTTCCCTTTGCTCATTTGAGCTCATGTTTATGTTTATGCCATTTGCCTTTTGCTCATTTAAGCACATTATTGTGTAAATATATTATTGCCTTGTGCTTGTTTTGTTTTTGTTTGTGTGACCCAATGCAAAAGGAGAAAGGACTTAGAATTAGGACCTTACCTATGCTTAATGGAGTTTCAAGAGCAACTAGGCCTCATGCCTTTAGAATGCTAAAATTGTTGAAGAGAAACTAGGCCTCGTGCCTTTAGAATGCTTAATCTTGAAGATAATTTGAAAGGACCCCTATTCTAAACTCATTCTTGTCTATTCTTTCTATTGCATTGTGAACCTTTTTGATTGTTTGTTCTTGTGTGATAGGGATTCCAAACTTGATCTAGTTAGAAGGACCATTATCTTGAACATCCAAATTAAGAGAGACAAGTCCAATTGGAGGATCCTAGGAGCTTGGTTGAATATTTGCTTGATGGTTTGAGTTAATTGCTTATTGCCTGCTAAGTCCAAAGGAAAGGAGCTCTTGGATCATCTTTATGATCTCAAGAAAGGAACTCCAAGGGTTTTATTCTCTTCCCTCATCTTTTGCATGTTTAGGACTAGCCATTCTCTTCTTCTCTCCACTCTAACCCAAGCCAAACTCATTTTGTGCAAGCATTGACATTATTTTCAAAATTAGAAACCTAGGCCATATGCCTTTGATTTTTTTTCAACTCTTTTCATTAATACTTATTTTGAATTGAATCTTAAGTCAACTTTGACTTCATTTTGTGAATACTTCTAATTTGTAAATACAACTAACTTCAAGTGATTTTTGTGGTTCCAATGACCACCTTTGTTAAAACCTTTTCATAAACATTAGCCATAGGTTTGAGTTATCATAGTGGTTGATGTAAACCTCACCTCATCCTTAGTGATTGGACTATAAGTCTTCCATACTTATTATAGGGTGGATCCCTCACTAGTATGTTGAAGCTCTTCTCACATGGTGGATTGTTGGTTTAGGTTGAGTTTTCTCCCTTTGATAACGAAAGACCTTAAGGCTTTTGTCAAATCAATTCACCAACTTATTTTGAGATTTTTACCCCGAACTACGAGGTTTTGATCCTACCTTTGTGATGGTACATAGGCAATGGGTTCATCCATTCAAACAACAAAATTGTAAATAATCTGTATATTCTTTTCTCATCTCCCCAATCATGTTTGCACAAATATTTTCACGAATACCAACCTACCATACAACATTTGCAAAAGGGCTCCCTTAGAGCACTAAGGATGTTTTGGGTGCTTAAAACCTTCCCATTGCATAACCAACCCCCTTACCCCGATCTATGGCATTTTTATTAGTTTTTGATTTGATAAAACTTCTCGGTTTTTGTTCGCTTTCTAACCTTTCCTTTGGATAAATAGAAGTGCGGTGGCGACTCGAATTGTATGATTTACTTTTGATTTAGTCAATAAATATAAAGGTAATGAATACCTTGCTACATCTACCCACTAACAGGTAGTTATAAATCCCATTTGACATCTTTTCCCAGTAGGTCATTCTTAACCAGTAACTGGTAATGAATATGCCTCATTTTCCTCAGCGAGTCATCCTTGATATGTTTACACTAACCGGTAACGGATGTCCTTCTGTCCGAGTGTATTAATCTTGTTACCCGTTAATCGGTAGTAGATAATACATCTCTTTTACTCTTGTGTTGAAGTTTTTCTTCCCCAGTTGAGTTTGAGTGCGTATTTTCCCAGTGAAGTCGCCCGTCCCCTTTTGCGTTTGAGTATTTCAACTCTGCTCTGATTTACGCATTTCCCTAGCAGGTGTTTCTTGCAGTATTGGTGTTATCCCAATACATGCAACTTTCCTTTCTCCCCAACTGAGTCTTTCCATTGATTTATTTTCATGGAAAACCCCTCGTGTCTCCAACAGTTCTCAAGTCGTAGCCTAGGCTACACATAACATTTATCCCTAGAGTCTTTATCTCCCTAGTAAGTTTTCCTTATGAAGTGTGTTGTGCTCCTATGGACTTTCGGCCTCTCCGGATTCTTTTCCTTTGTGGCAATATATTCCACACAAAGATTATTTTTGCATACATATCATATGCATCATGAGGTCTCTTAGGGACCAACATTTGTTTCTAGATGTTGTTATTTAAGTCCATTCTGCTGAGTTGATACGAAGACTTTAACCTTCACATCCTCAGCTAGAATGTTCTTAAATAGGGGTAGCTGTAAGACCCCAAGTTTAACCCTAAGATCCCTCATGATATCTCATCATTTGCATTGACTTTGGGATCACACCTTAGTATCCTCCTCACCCCTCATTCATTCGGTTTGTATTGGGAGAGATCACCAAGAACATTTGATTGTATCATACTTTATCTTCTTTTGTTTACTAACCAAAATACCAAAAATATGTCTATATATGTCTTTGTTCCTTTGTAGGTAGTGTATCCATCCATATCTGCCGTATCAAGCTCACAACTAGGGTTTGAGACCCTCAATGCAAAGATATCAATCCAAAAGTGATCCACATTGGTTCTAAACATCATATATGGATCCCCATGTCCTTAATTTGTTAATTTGATCAAGAATTCATCAAGGGTTTGAAGCTTGTTGGCCTTGGAAGCCCTAATTCATCTAGGTACCTTGTGTGACTTCCTCAACAAGTTTCTTCAACAATTAGTCATAAATATCAAGGTATAATTTATTTTACATCATCTTAAACATATATGATCATCCATGAGTCCCAAAGGTCAAGATAACTTCAAGTTTGCAAGTTGGTTCAAAGAAGTTGACCAGAGAAAGTCAACTGATCAAAACCAGGGTTCTCTAGACCTTGCCTCCTACAATTTTTTTCATATGAAAATCATTCCATGAGAAAAGTTACTCCTTATGACATTCCAAACAACTTTTATCTTGGCATCAAGAGCTAGTTTTGCTTGTAAAGTCATATTTTTATGGTGAAGGATTATAAGTCAGTTTGTCTGAGCCCTAGTTAGGAGGTCGACTTCCAAGGACCATAACTTACTCAATATTTATGATATTAAGGCCATCCAAGTTTAATGATAAATTTAAGGATGTCTTCTCCAACTTTTTTTCTTTGATAAATGTCAAATTCTACTTGCAAGGGCATGTGCCAAGAGGAAACATTATAGGTCATTTTGGGCCATTACCATTGAACAAGCATTTTCCCCCAATATCTAAAATGCATAACTCCCTCATGCCAAATCCAAACGGTGTCAAATTTGTGACCTAATTGAATAGGATTTAAATATATACAACTTTGATGATGTAACCATTTTAATTTGAAGCTCATAGAAAACATTATTCAAGGTGGAAGAAGTGGCCATTTGACTTGGGACGTAGAAAATTTTCAATCATGTTTGATTTCTCAAACTTCCACCTCAAAATACATCATGATCCAAGCTCCAAATAAAAAAGTGTTCAACATCAAAGTTGTTCCCCTTGATGTCACCTTTCCAAAACATCCAAGATCACGTCATTTGGACAAGAAATGAAGGACTTGTGCATGGGTTCTTTACAAGGCTTCATTTGGTAAGATCAATGTTCAATTTCCATTTCCATAATGCATGATCACATGATATCATTTCATGTTGATTTACACGCAATCTTGTACCTTTTGGCATCATTCAATGGGCCTTGTACACGCCCATGCAACCATGCAACCAAGGTTTCTGTTTGTGACAAATTTTTGGAAAAGTGTGAAAATCAGTTAATGAGCTTATAAATAGAAGTGCATTTCTTCAGAGCTTCATACACACATTGCCCAAGCCTTCCCAAACCATTTCTGAACCCTACTCCATAAAATTCCTTGAAGGTTTCTTTGAAATCGAGTTTGAATTTCACCTTCTGTTTTGAGATTCAAACTCCAAGGATTCATTGCCTTTTTCATCTCAATTGGTCACAAGTAAGAGGAGGAAGAACCAAGTGGATTCAGATCAAGATCAAGCTCAATTGAAGCTACCCGAAGGTGAATTTTCTCAAACTTATCTTCTTTGATTCTCCCTCATTTCTTAACTATTTTGATTAATTATTGGTTGTCTGATGACCTACCAATGTAGGCAACAAGATTGCGTTGCTTTGAGGAAAAATCGAAGCAACTCAGATCATGCTCCTCAAATATCAAATCCACGTATCTTTCAATATACTTGGAATTGGAAGAAATTGAGGCCATATTCGAGCTCTTGAGCATTTTTTCTTTAAAATAGTGTACTCACCTTTTATTTTAATGGTGGTTGATGGTGGACTAGTCCGGTGAGGTCCACCGGAGAAGACAACCGGAGCTAGGGCTCCGGTGATGTGCTGACAAGGTTCCGACCCTTTGATCTCATGTCCACGTTTTAATCTCAACCTCATTTCTGATTACCATTGGTGTGCATGCGTTGACTGAGGTGTTTGGTGCATTCTAGTGCGTGGCCATCAAATCTGCCACCTCAATTAATGAGGGAGATCTGATGGCCCTTGTTTTTTTGAATTTCTATTTTATTTTTGATTTTCCATTTAATCCCTTTATTTTATTTAATTCATATTAATTTCATTTTTAATCCAAAAAATATGGGACTTTCACCAAAAATCTTTAAGTATTTCTCTGTCCCATATTTTGAATTAAAATTATTTTTTGGATAAATTTTGATATTTTTCATGAATTAAATGTTTTTGGACTTATTTTTATTTGTTTTAAAATACTTCTGACTTTCCAAAAAACATGAATTTTTTTGTCTAAGGTCATTTGACCTTGTTTGACGTAGCATAAATCTCTTGGCCATTTATTTGGTGTTTTGAAGGAATTTGAGGTTTTGTTAAAATTAAAATGTTTTTTAATTTATTTTTAAATTTATTTTTAATTGAATAAATGCTTGAAAATTATGTTGAGCTATTTTGATGGTCTTGTGATGTTTGACTTTCTATATGGCCTTGTTCGTGGTTGATTTGACTTTTGTTTCACCAATACTATTGGATTTAGGGGATTGATGAAATGTACATTTCATCTCCCAAAATGAATAGATAGTATTGATCAGATGAAATTCCTCCCGTGATCAATTTGGATTCTATTTCCCCTTCCCTCTTTATCTTCATCCCTATTCTTCCCTAATCCATTATTGACCAATGAAATCTCTTCATGTCTAATGCTAGTTGATTCATCAATGACCTTGTGTCAGATGAATCAACATGAGCCAGACTGAGATAGGTCATCGCCATTTCTTTTAGTGTGTGGTATGTTTTAGGAGTTTGGTTCTTTGTAGCAAATCTCTAACGTGCATTAACACCTATATTTTTATTGCTCGACCTCAGATAGTTGTGACATCTACATAAGTCCAATTACGATTGCTTAACATAGAGCTAAATTTGATCAAGAAGGCATATCATTCTAGTAAGTGAGATTGTAAGTCTCCAATTCTTCATGGCATTATGTGTAGACTAGACCTTTTTCCCTTTCATGAGAGCTAGTGGCATACTTATTGAATTATCCAAGTTGGAGCCCTTCTCATGGATGATGTCTTGGTTCAAGGATTCATACTTGTGAATGAACGGTTGAGTATTCTCCAAAGAATGACTTAATCAATTAAAACTCATAACTAACATTTGACTAACTTTTATTCATTTTGCTTTTACTTTTAAGTCATTTACTTAATGAAATTTAAATTTCAGTACATTTATCATTCATCTGCCATTTACATTTCATGCAACTTGTTTATGTTTCAGTTCTTTTCACTTTGCTCTCTTAAGCCATATCTTGTGATTGTATATATTGTTGGCTTTGCTTTTATTTTGTTTATTATCTTAGGACTTTAAAATACGTATTAAAAATAAAAACCCTAAAAAATATGTTGGTGGATTGTTGAACTTGATCTGAACTTTTGGACTTAAGATAGGAAACTTCCCTTTGCTTTGAGGACTTGGCCAATGTCGCATCCGCGAAAAATCAACCGGCGAGACTCAAATAAAAACACACAGAGCCGCCACTGCGCGTTATTTATCCCAAGATAGGGAAAGGAAACGCTCAGAGAAACCTGGAAAGGAAATGGTCTCGCGATCAGAGAGAAAGGGTAAGGGAGTCGGTTACGCAAGGGGAAGGTATTAGCACCCCTCACGTCCGTCGTACTCGACGGGATCCACGTTCTAAGAAAAGAAAAGGTTGCTAAACATCACACACACACAAGGGAACGCAGGTGGGGTTAAGAGGAACGAGCTCGATAAGGTATCGCACCTTATGCCTACATATCTTGTCTGGAACAAGAATCAGAGCCACTGTAGTTCGGCTTACGCACGCCAAACAACACAAAACATACAAACAAGCAAGGGTGGCAAACATGGAGCCCGACAACCACTGGATGGAATTACGTCGGCATCCGAACCAAAACACACTCAAAAGGGCAAACGTGGAGCCCGACAGCCAATCACTGGGCTTACGTCGGCATCCGAACCAAAACACCAATCAGATAACAAGTAAACGCACGCAAAAAAGAAAAAGGTTGCCCGGAGTGGTCTCGCACGACCACCTGCCTACATACCTCGTCTGGAACAAGGATCAGGGCGATGTAGTTCCCCTGAAAGGGACTGAACTGCTAGCCAGAAACCAGGGAAAGACACACTACTAGGGAGCTGGACTCGAGCCTAGTGCTGTCATGCATCGTTTACCCTAAGTTCGGTTTTCTATCCTACTTGCATAAGCAAACTACTCCTATCCAGGAAAGAAGCAAGCACACAAGCATACAGAATAATTCAAGCATACATCCAATGAGAACAAGCATCTCAAACAGATATCCACATAGCACGCACTATAACCAAACAAGTGGCTCACACAATAGGTTTGACTGCCTCAGCAAGTCGTCTGTACGGGCTGTGTTCGCTCTTAACCTTGCCATTACGAGGCTAAGGTGAAGCAGATGAAAGGATGAAGTGAGGATCAGACCTCACAGCTCTTATCCCTAACCAGGGAGAGCTTCTGACAAATGAGCATGGGTCCAGAATGGGGGAACCCTTCTATACTCAGAGACTCTGACACAACGTGCACTGCACGGATCTTGGGCTTGTAATCTCAATGCTACAACCATGTAATGGGAGCAAGGAGAAGACTCACAGAATAGTGGGGGATAGATTGCTTATCCCTAACTTCCACCAATTGCCTCTTTTAGAGGACTTTCACCTGCTTGGCACGAAAAATAAACAACCACAATCATTGCCTCTTAAGGAGGACTTCAGACATTTATTTGCCCGGCCAAATAACAGACCGGGTCTCCAGACTACATGAAGTTAGGAAGTTATACCTCAATGCAAATTGCTTAAGCAAAGCAAAGCAAAAGTTCACAAGGAACTGAGCAACTAAAAGTACCTGGAAACAGTCAAACACAGTTAGTACTCAGACAGACAAAACTAAACAGCAAGTATCAACCAATTAATCTATACAGATCAATGCACAACAAAGCAAGCTCAAAGCTTAATCCCAAACTTCACAACCTGCAAAACAATGTTATGTTAGTGTACAAACATCAAACAACATCAATTGCATTTAACTTGATTCATTCTCCATGTGCATTATGCTTTTGATCCTGAAAAATCAAGCAAATATTAGCAACAAGACCACTAGGCTAAGCCTAGGGTCCAAAGGCAAGAAAAATTCCTAAACAGCAAGGTATTCACCAACCAAAGTCAAATTAATGTCAAACAAGAGCAAACACCATTAGTCTCATGTTTATATCATCCATCATGTTCATGTTATGCACAAAACAAGGCAAATTAGCTCAAATGAAGCATCAAACATGCAAACAGAACTATTGCATTCAAATCCACATCAAAACACTTCCAACAATTCTCAAATAATTTACACCTAAACAGGGGCTATCCAAGGTCTAGCATACCAAATTTTAGCCTAATTGGACCAAGGTAACTATGTCAATGAAAATCAACAAAAACAGACACAATTATATGCTCCAAATCACAACATCAACACATGCTTCCACTTCAAAAATTCATAACTCAATGAAAACAGTAAAGAAATGAGTGAGACCAAAACAGGGATGTCCTATCATGTGTCTATTACAAGCATATCAAATTTCATGATCATTCAATACCATATGAGCATTTCACATCAAATCTACCAACCTATGTCACACAAGCTTGCACAATTGACCAACAGAGATGAAAAATGGAAATCAATTTGAAAATGCCACATAAAATTCCACAAAAAATCACATAGCATCCTAACATGTTAATCAACCATCATGCAAAATTTCACATTAATCCAACAAGTATAGGTCACTCAAAAAAATCCAGCAAATTGACATAATGAGGTGTGACACAAATTGTCACACCTAAGTTCCAAAATTCATAACTCAATGATCAGGTATCAAAAATTCATGAAATTTACATGTAACTAAGCATCAACCAGTCAACAATCATCACAAAAATTTTCAGACATTTATTTGTAAGCATGAGAATTTCACAATGGAATTGGCCAAAGGTATCAAAATGTAGTACATGTTAAAGAACCCTAGGTCAAACATAATTTCTACCATGCACAACCTTCAAAAATGAGTCAAATAAATCCTACAGTCAACAACAAAGTCAACACAAAAATTTCCACATTTTTCTGATTTTTTAATGATTTTTAGTGAATTTTTTTAAGTCTTTATGAATTTTTTAACAATTAATTAAATTAAAATGAATTATCCAATGGCATAATGGTAATTATTTGCGCGCGGGGGAGGGAAACAGCTTGTTTAAAATTTCAAACGAAAAAGAAGATCAAACCAGCGTTCATCATCGTTTTCACTCAAAACATTTCCAGAAACCTAAAAATTTGACGAACACGAAATCTCCACCAAAACGAGCAAATGAATACTCGTTGGAAAGGTCTTTGAACCTAGAGTACGAATATCCACCTAATTTCTTCCAATTCTTCCTAGGTTCTACGGATCGAGCAGGTTAGGGTTTTGACACGAAACTTAATTTCCAGATTTCTTAACCTACAGTCATCCATTCACAAAACTACCTATATCACTAAACTCTACGTAGCATGCTCTTCCAAACGCACATGAACATTAAGCATTTCGTGAGTTTCGAATTCCACATACCTGGAGATGGCAGTAATGAAATCGGTGTTCTTCGTGCTTGTTTTCCAAGAACAGATGAAGTACAGTCCTCAGGAAGGTGAATGCTAGGCTCAGGTTCAACCACTTTCACTCCTAGTGCACGAATCTTCAATTTGCCATTGATGATGCTTCTTTGAACAGTCGTGTTCTACAGCTCCTTGTGCTCCAATGACCAAAAACAGTTGATGAGGATGATGAAAGGAGATTGATGCAACAAGAAATTCGAAGTTTGATCCAAGATTGAGGAAGATTGATGAGTTTGAAGGTTTTGGTGTTCTTGGGATTTTGAGAGAATTTGGAAAGTTTCAGATCTGAATTTGATGAAATGATTTTCTGTTAGGATTATTGTGTGATTAGGAATATATATGATAGCTTAATCATCACTTAATCATGTTAATTAACCATGTTGCATTTGTTAGTGAAATGTTAATTTCAAGCTTAGGGGCAAAATTGGAATTTCATAATGCCAGCTCATTTCCACCTCTTTGACAGCTCACACAACTTCCAAATGCCATGTGTGAGCTGTTGCCACTTGCCTCACTCTCATTGGATGTGTATTTTGAAAAATCACTATGTAATGCCACTTTGTCCATTTTTGCAATTTCATTTTAATGGCCAATTCTCAAACCACAAGCCTTTGCCATGAAATGATGATTCCAACAACTTTCAAATGCCATTCATGAGGTGTAGCAAAAATCCCCACTCAAAAATTCCAATTATTTCACAAGTTGGACAATTTTGCCCTTGGTCCATTTTAACTGTCCAGTTGAAAATTGACTTTTTGCATTGGCCACTTTTGGAAAAATCCAATTATGCACCATGAAAGTACATGTCAAATGGAGTTTGTGCATATAAAGAACTTGCAATTTGGACAATCCATGTGGAAGTTATGCCCTCCTGATTATGGGTCATTTCTGAAATTCACTGGACCATAACTTGACAACCATACATGGGATTTTCAAGTTCTTGGACTTTTTGGAAAGGTGAGAACAAGATCTACAACTTTCATGTTGAACAATTTTTCATTTGAAGCTTCCTTGGACACGTGGTCTTGAGGTCAAAACTTTCCATTTTTGGAAACTTCAATTACAAGTCACTTTCTATTTTTGGCAGTTTTTGTCCTGACTTGATTTTCTTCATTCTTAAGCTTTGAAATGTCATATAACACTTGTTCCAACATGAATGAAGTGCATCTAACTCATTTCCACCTCCAAATCCATCAGATCATGTACAGTTGACCACAGTTGACTTTTTCATCTGATAGATGAATCTGGCAATGCATAGATCAATCTGAGCTCCAATCTTCAACTGAAATGGCTCAAGGGTGAAACCCTAGCCTCAATTAGCTCAATATAATCATAGAATGAACCCCATAACCATCATAAACCTCATCTCCTGATTATGCCCTGATTGGCCCAATACAACTGATTAGGGTTGACCAGTGGTCAAAACCCTAATCCCAAGGAATCTGCTTCAATCATTTGATGAAATCCAACCATGATGATGATGATGTATCATTGCAATCAAGATGAAGACCAATACCCTTGGAGAATCACAAAACCCTAATTTACTGCCCAATCCTCAGATGGCCCATGATCAGTCAATAAACCCTAGGCTTGCACTCTGACTTCCTTATCTTCTGAACAAGACTTGGGAGGATGGCTTGCACAATGTAACCACATGATATGCAATATGTAATGCCTAATGTCCTAAAATAATATGCAATATGATAATGCTAGTCCCAAGAGAAGAGGGCAAATTTTGAGGTGTTACAGCTGCCCCTATTCAATCCACTGTGAACCTGTCGATACGAACAGCCTCGGCTTTCGGATGATCAGGATGAAGAGTGATTGAATACCAAGAACAGACGAACAATTTGCACTCTGATGGGATAACAATTAACAGCGCCTGTCAGCATCGGCGAAGAAACCAACTCGAAAGAAACGTCGACCTGGATACCAAAATAAATGGTAACGCAGGGATAACCATGGCCTGAACACCACACATCCACGCGGGATTATCATTCTCTCTTCTTTTTATGCTTTTCTTGGACCCCGAAATTTTCTTTCGCGCAAATGATCCTAGATCACTGCATTTGAACCCCGAAATCTTCTTTCCTTGTGATAACTCCGCTGGCAATCGTCGGAAATAACACCAATCACCACTCTGATGGCGACATATCAAAGGGTGCATCTTCAACCAGACACTGACCGATGACCGGGAAGAAACTCGATGTTTACTGGACATCGAACGATGATGTTTTACAGGACACCAAAGAAAACTCGACCAAACATTAAACAATGACTGGGAGAAAACTCGATGTTTATAGGCATCGGACAATGATGTTTTACAGGACATCTAACAATGATGTTTACAGGCATCAAACAATGATGTTGACAGAACATCGAACTATGATGTTTACAGGCATCAAACAATGATGTGGACAGGCATCAAATAAGGATGTTTACAGGCATCTAACAATGATGTTTACAGGCATCAAGCAATGATGTTTACAGGCATCAAGCAATGATGTCTACAGGCATCAAACAATGATGTTTACAGGCATCAAGCAATGATGTTTACAGGCATCAAACAATGATGTTGACAGAACATCGAACTATGATGTTTACAGGCATCAAACAATGATGTGGACAGGCATCAAATAAGGATGTTTACAGGCATCACACAATGATCGACCAGACATTAAACAATGACTGGGAAACAACTTGACGTTGACTGGACATCGAACGATGATGTTTTACAGGACATCAAAGAAAACTCGACCAGACACTCACTGATGACTGGGAAATACTGCTGCTCACAATGCTGAACTCCTCGGAGCATCGTCTTCACTATCCGGCAAAACCAATCCTCAAGCGGTAACCACAGCTTGAATCGCGCTGATCGCGTAACGTCCTCTGATTTTATTTCCATCTCGGCCCGACGGAAAACAATTACTCCAGTATCGCACTACTGGGGAATATCTTCGATTCAATCACAATGCTGAACTCCTCGGAGTAACACCTCTTCACCTTTGGGCAAAACCACTTCTCGAACAGTAACCACGGTTTGAGACTAGCTTATGCTTGCAATGATGAATGATCGATTTTTCTCTGCGTAATGCTCCATAATTATGGAAATGCTACGCGATTATTATTTTTCTATGCAATATGCCATGCTATTTTTTCATGATGAATGCATAAAAAAGAAATATCCCCCTCAAGGGACTCCTTTGGGGAATACGAGACACTCTGCTGAGGAACTCGTCAATTCTCCAATCTCCACCCTGCTGGGGAATAAGCACTGCTGCTGGGAAATAGGCAACCCTTGCTGGGGAAACCTCCTTTGCACCCAATCCACTTGAAAAACTGCTGGGGACAAGCGCCACCAACACTCTGTGGGGATACAACAGCCTTTGACTTGCTGGGGATATAAATTCACCTCTGCTTCGGGAAACCCTCACAGATACCTGACAACTTCACTGGGGAAATGCTCACAGATAGCTCTGCTGGGGAAACAGCAACCTCCAGGCTTGTCAACTGGGGAAGCATCAATCTATCACCTGCTGGGGACAACCATCCTGACCATGCTAGGGAAACGAATGCTACTCCGCTGGGGACAACCCATGCAATCCATAGGTAGAATCAACTCAGCTGAGCATGCAAACATCCGTCCGCTACGGGAACTTGTCCAATCCACTGGTAGGATGAACACTGCTGGAGATATATTTCATTGAAACCCGCTCCACTCGGGGATAACAACCTTCAGACCTGGCTGCTGAGGAAACAACATCGTAAACCCGTCGGGGATAACCATCCTGACTCGGCTGGAGAAATCCACAGACCTGGGATCTGTTGGGGAGCTAGTCCTATGATTCTGCTTGGGGACCTAGCTGGGAAATAAGAACAATTGGTACAGAACACCCGTCGACTCATCGAACCATGGTATCTACCTCCCAATCTCGCATCGGCTTTCCACTTTTGAGAATTCCCAGACTCGTCTGGACCTTTTCTGCTCCATCATCTTGTATTCCAAATCGCTCCGCGCTCGACGAGAGACGTACTCCTGGGATTTACACAGAAATTTCAATTTTCCGACTTTGAAGAGTCTTCTTGATTAATTCCAAAGGTCGTCGGACGTCTCTCGTCGTCCTTTACCGTTCTCTAACTTGCTTTGCCCCTGATCAGACTCTGCGGGGAATTACATACTTTCCAATCTTCCGACTTTGAAGAGTCTTCTTGATTAACATCAAGGATCGTCGTACGTCTCAACGTCTTCGTCATTTCTTTCATTCCTGAGCAAACTCTCTGGGGATCTATTACAAAGCTTTCACATCACAACCTGCAAGTGAGTGAAAATATCCAACAGTTCCTGCAAAACAGATCATTAGATAAAACCGTGCCCCAGGCGTGTCAAGATTTCAACACTTGGGTCACTCAACCTTCCAAATAAGATTTCCAGTTTCAATCTTATAAACATGCATTGGAAGGAACCTGTATGTCTTAAAAATGCAAAATTCTTTATCAAAAATATCTGGATGTTTTTGCAATCAAAGCGGTAATGAAAAACAAAAACAAAATTATTTGACTGAATATGCATTTTATTGATTGGAAGAGTGTGGCTCAAATGAGCAATACAAAAGGAAGCAATTCCTGAAAAGAGGTAATTGCGCTCAAAAGGAAAAATCTATCCTAATGGCAATGTAGAACCCGTGATCTCATCGAGTTCCAACTCGGTTACACCCCATATGTCCTCAGACTCTCCATGCTTTCTGCCTTCTGAACAAGATGATTCTGACTGATCCCTACCGGGTATTATCCGTGATGCTTTAACCAAAGCGCAAACGATCATGCTGGACGCAGTTGTTCGTTTCAATCCCTCTTTTGCCTGGACCGCCCTTTCGGGTTTTCAGTCCACCGGGATACCCTTTTTTGCCCAAGTCGCCTTCTCAGGTTTTCGACTTGCCGGGTGTACAATTTTCTCATTTTATCCCTAATTTTTGCCCGAACCTTTTTCTGTTTTTGGTTCGCCGGGATGCCCATTTTTGCCTGGACTATTTTGTTCTTTTCGTCCAGCGGGTCTCTTTTATACGAAGTATTTTTTAACTACGTCCGCATTCACAGGGGATGGAAAATCCTCGCCATCCATGGTCGTTAACAACAAGGCTCCGCCAGAGAAAACCTTCTTGACCACGAATGGACCTTCATAATTCGGCGTCCACTTGCCCCTTCGATCGTTTTGAGGAGGAAGGATCCTTTTCAACACCATATCACCTACGTGATATACCCGAGGTCGCACCTTCTTGTCAAAAGCACGCTTCATTCTCTGCTGGTATAACTGCCCATGACAAATGGCTGCTAGCCTCTTTTCCTCAATCAGGCTCCCTGAGTGAGAAAGGCGTGTGCCCCAGCAGACGTGCGTACCACGGTACGGTACCCAGGATACCAGCTTCGTACTCGGTCACCATCGTTGTTGTATTCCATCGTGCCCCGGGAAGCACTAACTCATTCACCTTATCCTCCCCATCAGACATCAGAACCCGTTCGGATTCAGGGTCAGGCCCCTCCTCCGGGATCGGTCACTCTCAATCTTTCGATCAGAGCACCTCGAGATGTCCTCATCAGGGAACTCAAACTTCATCGGTTGATAATTCTCCACGGGTTGCGGAGCTATGTAATCAGACAATACCCCTTTGATGGCTTTCTGAGAGTATCACAAATCAGTCAACATTATTTTGCTCCTCACAACCCATCCGGCCAATGCTGGCTTTTTTTTTCAGAAATCTACCTGATCAGATGCATCTCGAAATCCACAAAGTGGTATGAACCAGCATATACTGTCTCAGTCGGCGAGCAGCCTATGCCAAAGTACATCAAGTTTTCTCGAACAGTGAATGTATTGTTTCACAGTCGGTAAACTTTTTGCTAAGGTAAATTGCATGCTCTTTTCGACAAGACTCGTCATGCTGCCCCAGTACGCACTTCGTAGACCCCTCGAAGACCGTCAAGTACAGATTGACAATTGCTCCTTCCACAGGAGACATCGGAATCAGAGGTTCCTGCAACTTTTCTTTTATCTTTCAATGCCCCTTGGCAATCATTATTTCACCTGACCGTTTGATCTTTTTTTCAACATCTTGAATATAGGTTCGCACGTGGCTGTTAGATGAGATGTGAACCATGACAGGTAGTTCAATCTATCTATGAAACCACGAACCTCTCTTTTATGTTCTCGGTTCAGGCATTTTTTTTTTATTTTTTTTTTATTATTTATTTAGCAGGATGAACCTCGATTCCTCCCTTACAACGAACCCCACAGCTTACCGGATCGCACTCTGGTAGTGCACTTACTTGAATTCAACCTCAGTTTGAATTGTCTCAACCAGTCAACCGACTTGCCCCGGTCAGCCAGATGCCCCACTTCCGTATGGGACTTTGCTATCATGTCATCAACATAGTAATTGATTCCACGATGAATCATAGCATGAAACAAAGTCACCATGGCTCTCTGATACAGGCACTGGCGTTCTGCTTCTTTAGAGGACAGTCTTCTTTCCATGGTAGCTTGTGCACAACGACACCAGTATTCGACCCTGGCATATCCTGACATGACCAGGTGAAGGTATCCACGTACTCCTTCAACAAGGCTACCATTCTGCTCTCGACTCGCCTCTGAAGCGGCCACAATTTTCACTTCCTTTCTGACCTCGGTGCTTGGAATAACAACCTCAACCCGCTCCTCGTGCGGCTGAATCACCTTCTCCTCTTGTTTTGACAACCTGGCTAATTCCAGCAGATCACAATCTTCTTCGCCTTCTTCTTCGGCATGATAGATCGGTTTGTCGAAGTCATATGAGGTGTAACCAAATTGTTATCAACGAGATCCGGAGAATTATCTTTGAATTCGGAACGAGACAAATCAAAAAGAGAAAAATGAAAACAAACATTGCCATTTTTATTTGTTTTTAAACTGCAAAAATAAATGAAAAACAGGGAACACCGCTTTTTGACTGAAAAACATCCATTTATTAATGATGCAGAAATGCAAATTTAAACATGAGGTGGCCCTTACAATGGACCATTACGTGTCGGGCAACACATATGGCTTTCATGCATATAAACTGAAAACAAGAAACATTACTCTTCAGGCTGAGTAACAGTGCTGATCTTCTTAGGCCTTCCAGTTTCCTGGTACGCACGCTTTTATCCACGACTCCAGCTCACAGTCACTGTCAGTCTCTTCCCCCATCGCACAGACGCGATCTGAATTTTCAGCAATTGCACCCACCATCGCCTGTCCATGCGCCGGCATGGGATTGGCATCAGCATTCAATGACAATGTAAAATTGAGGGCCTTGGAATCCACCAGGTCTTGGACTACGTGCTTAAAAGCTTTGCAGTCCTCTACACTGTGCCCGGGAGCACCCGAATGGAATTCACATTTGACATTTCCATCAAAATTGGCTGGCCTTTGATCAGGTCCCATAGGTGCCAAAGTCCTCAACTGTACCAGCCCCATATCTTTCAGCTTTTTCAATAGGAAAGAATATGTCACAGGCGGCCTGTCAAAATGCCGATCACTCATCCTCCTCCTGACTGGATATCCTACCCTCTGAGACCTCCGCTGAAATGGCTGACGCTGCTGTTGCTGTTGTGCAGGCTGATTGTCAGCAGGAATAGTTACCGCAGCGGTGTGCTGGTAGTAACGACCCCTACCGTGTCCTCTCTGGGCGTACACAACACTCGATTCACCCTCATCCTTGTGCTGGTCATTACCAAAGGATTTCTTCGGTCCAGATGACGAAGCGTTTCCTTGCATGTTCCCCATCTTTAGCCAGTCTTCAATCTTCCCCACCTTTTCGGCAATTACTTTCTGCCCCAAGGCGAACTCTTGCATGACATGAATCAACTCTCCCATCTTCTCTTTCAGCTCGAGAACGTCGGCGTTGGGAGGATCCATCAGTTTGGATTTGTTGCCCCCAGCAGGATATCTGAGCAAACGAGCTATGCGCACCGGTCGACACCTACAAAACAGCAAATGGGTTAATATGCATGAATGCAACATCTATCCATATGAGGAAGATTCCGTCCTTTGATTCTGGTTTCATCGAGACGGATAACATTTTGACATCCATATTCTGAAATTCAAGATGTCTCTCAACCAGATTCTCAATCAATAATGCCCCCCCGTATGGCTAGACATAGGTTTGGTGCAGATGAATGCAAAATGAGAATGATGCAGATGTATGCAATGCACTGGGCCATCCTCCAAGTCATCTGATCATCTGCACTGAAGCCTGGTTTCTGAACTGATCATAACCATCTGAGGAATGTGTAACCACAAATCTGACCCACGGGTTCCGAAATAAACGGAAGACAGATACATCATCATCATCATCATCGCCAAACCATCTCTGAGCAGATAACACAACCATCTGAATCGGCCCAGGGAATCCTGAAATAAACGGATCCCCACTGATAAGTAACTCGGCCCGGGGAATCCTGAAATAAACGGATCCCCACTGATAAATCACGGACAGCACTCCGGCGTCTCGGCAATAAATGACCATAAATCCGACTTATAAATATGACTCTGATCCACGGAACAAAAAGTCACCATCTGAGTCACCAACAGAACATGCATCTGTAAGAATCACCCTCCCCTCACAGGTAAATTCTAAACAGGTCATCCTAAGGCGGACAATAGTCTCGACAATCGGGCAGAGATACTCAATGGGTTTGCCCTTTCGGGTGTGCCATTGTAGCTCTCCTGAGATCGTCTGAACCAAAGATCCGGGAAATGATCGGTCACCGAAGTCAATAGCCCAAAAGAGATAATCCAACCTAAGCGGAATAACTCCACCCGGCCAGACTCTCTCAAATGAACCTCGTCCGGCTGTGGTGACATGTCTCCGCATCATGTCGTACAACATGTGAAGAGACATGAGACCACACTAATCCTAGGTGTATACTCGGGCCTGGGTTTTAGCCCCACTCAGAACACCCACCCCAAACAGAGGGACCACCTGCACAAAGGACGGCAACATGATAGTATGATGCATGCAAATATTTATGCAAATATATACAGGTCAGAATAATAAATGCAATAAATCAAACAACACAAGCAACCTAAACTAATCCTAGAACGCTAGGAGAGACTCGCTTAGGGAAGATGGACCAGCACAGGTCTACATCCGATGCTCCCCTGCAGAGTCGCCAGCTGTCGCATCCGCGAAAAATCAACCGGCGAGACTCAAATAAAAACACACAGAGCCGCCACTGCGCGTTATTTATCCCAAGATAGGGAAAGGAAACGCTCAGAGAAACCTGGAAAGGAAATGGTCTCGCGACCAGAGAGAAAGGGTAAGGGAGTCGGTTACGCAAGGGGAAGGTATTAGCACCCCTCACGTCCGTCGTACTCGACGGGATCCACGTTCTAAGAAAAGAAAAGGTTGCTAAACATCACACACACACAAGGGAACGCAGGTGGGGTTAAGAGGAACGAGCTCGATAAGGTATCGCACCTTATGCCTACATATCTTGTCTGGAACAAGAATCAGAGCCACTGTAGTTCGGCTTACGCACGCCAAACAACACAAAACATACAAACAAGCAAGGGTGGCAAACATGGAGCCCGACAACCACTGGATGGAATTACGTCGGCATCCGAACCAAAACACACTCAAAAGGGCAAACGTGGAGCCCGACAGCCAATCACTGGGCTTACGTCGGCATCCGAACCAAAACACCAATCAGATAACAAGTAAACGCACGCAAAAAAGAAAAAGGTTGCCCGGAGTGGTCTCGCACGACCACCTGCCTACATACCTCGTCTGGAACAAGGATCAGGGCGATGTAGTTCCCCTGAAAGGGACTGAATTGCTAGCCAGAAACCAGGGAAAGACACACTACTAGGGAGCTGGACTCGAGCCTAGTGCTGTCATGCATCGTTTACCCTAAGTTCGGTTTTCTATCCTACTTGCATAAGCAAACTACTCCTATCCAGGAAAGAAGCAAGCACACAAGCATACAGAATAATTCAAGCATACATCCAATGAGAACAAGCATCTCAAACAGATATCCACATAGCACGCACTATAACCAAACAAGTGGCTCACACAATAGGTTTGACTGCCTCAGCAAGTCGTCTGTACGGGCTGTGTTCGCTCTTAACCTTGCCATTACGAGGCTAAGGTGAAGCAGATGAAAGGATGAAGTGAGGATCAGACCTCACAGCTCTTATCCCTAACCAGGGAGAGCTTCTGACAAATGAGCATGGGTCCAGAATGGGGGAACCCTTCTATACTCAGAGACTCTGACACAACGTGCACTGCACGGATCTTGGGCTTGTAATCTCAATGCTACAACCATGTAATGGGAGCAAGGAGAAGACTCACAGAATAGTGGGGGATAGATTGCTTATCCCTAACTTCCACCAATTGCCTCTTTTAGAGGACTTTCACCTGCTTGGCACGAAAAATAAATAACCACAATCATTGCCTCTTAAGGAGGACTTCAGACATTTATTTGCCCGGCCAAATAACAGACCGGGTCTCCAGACTACATGAAGTTAGGAAGTTATACCTCAATGCAAATTGCTTAAGCAAAGCAAAGCAAAAGTTCACAAGGAACTGAGCAACTAAAAGTACCTGGAAACAGTCAAACACAGTTAGTACTCAGACAGACAAAACTAAACAGCAAGTATCAACCAATTAATCTATACAGATCAATGCACAACAAAGCAAGCTCAAAGCTTAATCCCAAACTTCACAACCTGCAAAACAATGTTATGTTAGTGTACAAACATCAAACAACATCAATTGCATTTAACTTGATTCATTCTCCATGTGCATTATGCTTTTGATCCTGAAAAATCAAGCAAATATTAGCAACAAGACCACTAGGCTAAGCCTAGGGTCCAAAGGCAAGAAAAATTCCTAAACAGCAAGGTATTCACCAACCAAAGTCAAATTAATGTCAAACAAGAGCAAACACCATTAGTCTCATGTTTATATCATCCATCATGTTCATGTTATGCACAAAACAAGGCAAATTAACTCAAATGAAGCATCAAACATGCAAACAGAACTATTGCATTCAAATCCACATCAAAACACTTCCAACAATTCTCAAATAATTTACACCTAAATAGGGGCTATCCAAGGTCTAGCATACCAAATTTTAGCCTAATTGGACCAAGGTAACTATGTCAATGAAAATCAACAAAAACAGACACAATTATATGCTCCAAATCACAACATCAACACATGCTTCCACTTCAAAAATTCATAACTCAATGAAAACAGTAAAGAAATGAGTGAGACCAAAACAGGGATGTCCTATCATGTGTCTATTACAAGCATATCAAATTTCATGATCATTCAATACCATATGAGCATTTCACATCAAATCTACCAACCTATGTCACACAAGCTTGCACAATTGACCAACAGAGATGAAAAATGGAAATCAATTTGAAAATGCCACATAAAATTCCACAAAAAATCACATAGCATCCTAACATGTTAATCAACCATCATGCAAAATTTCACATTAATCCAACAAGTATAGGTCACTCAAAAAAATCCAGCAAATTGACATAATGAGGTGTGACACAAATTGTCACACCTAAGTTCCAAAATTCATAACTCAATGATCAGGTATCAAAAATTCATGAAATTTACATGTAACTAAGCATCAACCAGTCAACAATCATCACAAAAATTTTCAGACATTTATTTGTAAGCATGAGAATTTCACAATGGAATTGGCCAAAGGTATCAAAATGTAGTACATGTTAAAGAACCCTAGGTCAAACATAATTTCTACCATGCACAACCTTCAAAAATGAGTCAAATAAATCCTACAGTCAACAACAAAGTCAACACAAAAATTTCCACATTTTTCTGATTTTTTAATGATTTTTAGTGAATTTTTTTAAGTCTTTATGAATTTTTTAACAATTAATTAAATTAAAATGAATTATCCAATGGCATAATGGTAATTATTTGCGCGCGGGGGAGGGAAACAGCTTGTTTAAAATTTCAAACGAAAAAGAAGATCAAACCAGCGTTCATCATCGTTTTCACTCAAAACATTTCCAGAAACCTAAAAATTTGACGAACACGAAATCTCCACCAAAACGAGCAAATGAATACTCGTTGGAAAGGTCTTTGAACCTAGAGTACGAATATCCACCTAATTTCTTCCAATTCTTCCTAGGTTCTACGGATCGAGCAGGTTAGGGTTTTGACACGAAACTTAATTTCCAGATTTCTTAACCTACAGTCATCCATTCACAAAACTACCTATATCACTAAACTCTACGTAGCATGCTCTTCCAAACGCACATGAACATTAAGCATTTCGTGAGTTTCGAATTCCACATACCTGGAGATGGCAGTAATGAAATCGGTGTTCTTCGTGCTTGTTTTCCAAGAACAGATGAAGTACAGTCCTCAGGAAGGTGAATGCTAGGCTCAGGTTCAACCACTTTCACTCCTAGTGCACGAATCTTCAATTTGCCATTGATGATGCTTCTTTGAACAGTCGTGTTCTACAGCTCCTTGTGCTCCAATGACCAAAAACAGTTGATGAGGATGATGAAAGGAGATTGATGCAACAAGAAATTCGAAGTTTGATCCAAGATTGAGGAAGATTGATGAGTTTGAAGGTTTTGGTGTTCTTGGGATTTTGAGAGAATTTGGAAAGTTTCAGATCTGAATTTGATGAAATGATTTTCTGTTAGGATTATTGTGTGATTAGGAATATATATGATAGCTTAATCATCACTTAATCATGTTAATTAACCATGTTGCATTTGTTAGTGAAATGTTAATTTCAAGCTTAGGGGCAAAATTGGAATTTCATAATGCCAGCTCATTTCCACCTCTTTGACAGCTCACACAACTTCCAAATGCCATGTGTGAGCTGTTGCCACTTGCCTCACTCTCATTGGATGTGTATTTTGAAAAATCACTATGTAATGCCACTTTGTCCATTTTTGCAATTTCATTTTAATGGCCAATTCTCAAACCACAAGCCTTTGCCATGAAATGATGATTCCAACAACTTTCAAATGCCATTCATGAGGTGTAGCAAAAATCCCCACTCAAAAATTCCAATTATTTCACAAGTTGGACAATTTTGCCCTTGGTCCATTTTAACTGTCCAGTTGAAAATTGACTTTTTGCATTGGCCACTTTTGGAAAAATCCAATTATGCACCATGAAAGTACATGTCAAATGGAGTTTGTGCATATAAAGAACTTGCAATTTGGACAATCCATGTGGAAGTTATGCCCTCCTGATTATGGGTCATTTCTGAAATTCACTGGACCATAACTTGACAACCATACATGGGATTTTCAAGTTCTTGGACTTTTTGGAAAGGTGAGAACAAGATCTACAACTTTCATGTTGAACAATTTTTCATTTGAAGCTTCCTTGGACACGTGGTCTTGAGGTCAAAACTTTCCATTTTTGGAAACTTCAATTACAAGTCACTTTCTATTTTTGGCAGTTTTTGTCCTGACTTGATTTTCTTCATTCTTAAGCTTTGAAATGTCATATAACACTTGTTCCAACATGAATGAAGTGCATCTAACTCATTTCCACCTCCAAATCCATCAGATCATGTACAGTTGACCACAGTTGACTTTTTCATCTGATAGATGAATCTGGCAATGCATAGATCAATCTGAGCTCCAATCTTCAACTGAAATGGCTCAAGGGTGAAACCCTAGCCTCAATTAGCTCAATATAATCATAGAATGAACCCCATAACCATCATAAACCTCATCTCCTGATTATGCCCTGATTGGCCCAATACAACTGATTAGGGTTGACCAGTGGTCAAAACCCTAATCCCAAGGAATCTGCTTCAATCATTTGATGAAATCCAACCATGATGATGATGATGTATCATTGCAATCAAGATGAAGACCAATACCCTTGGAGAATCACAAAACCCTAATTTACTGCCCAATCCTCAGATGGCCCATGATCAGTCAATAAACCCTAGGCTTGCACTCTGACTTCCTTATCTTCTGAACAAGACTTGGGAGGATGGCTTGCACAATGTAACCACATGATATGCAATATGTAATGCCTAATGTCCTAAAATAATATGCAATATGATAATGCTAGTCCCAAGAGAAGAGGGCAAATTTTGAGGTGTTACAGCCAATGCCACTATTTGAGACTGAGGTATCCTGGTTTGTACCTTTCATATGATACAAAAGACCTTGAATGGACTTTGACTCATATTTCACTTTGACTTTGTGCTTACTTGTTATATTGTTATTATTGTTGATGTCTGATGATTGTTTTGAGTTGATCAAGGAATATTCCATCTGATGCATTGGAAGAAGTTGAAGACTGCTAGCTGTTGGAGTTGCTTGCTTGGAAATTTTGGCTATCTTTATTTGATGCCATGGCCTTCATTTGAGTTTCTTGGATATTGCTTATGCTTGTTTCCTGCTAAAAGTCCAAAGGAAAATGGGTTTCTATATGACATTCTTGTCTGTTGGATTGCATCCTATTGGTTAAATCTTTTCAACTCTTAACTTTTAGATTTTTGTCTAGGATAATCTCTCCATCTCCTCCCATTTCCTAAATTTCCAAATCTCTCTCCCTTTTCAAAAAAATTATTTGCTTGTGTTTTCTAACTTAAACATGTTTTAATGATTAGAAACTTTGGCCTTATGCCAATGAATTTTAAAATCATTTCTTAATCAAATTTGTAAATGAACTTAACCATATTGACTTAAATTTCAAAAAGACAAAAAGAACTAACAATCCCATTCAAAACTTTGACCTTTTGTTCCTTCTTATTAAACGTTTGATTAAAATCAATTCACCAAATTTATTTGTAATTTTTATCATGAACTACGAGGTTTTGATCCCTCATTTTTATGTTGGTACGTAGGCACAAGACCGAAGGTCTTGTCAAACACAAAAATATAATTAATGAATTCTTTTCCCATCCCCCCCACACTCTATATTTTATCAAACATCATTCTGACCAAATCACTTGCATACAAAAAGGGCTCCCTATGAGTACCTAGGACACTTTGGGTGCTGATATCTTCCCCCTGTGTAACCAACCCCCTTACCTGTAATCTCTGACATTTATTAGTTTATTTTTGAAAACTTCTTATCTTTGGGTCTTGTTCTTACTTTTGCCCTTTTCCTTTGGAAATAATAAAAGCGCGGTGGCGACTTTGGTTTTATTGACGTCAAGTTTATCCATAGCTTGATGGTCATGAATTTACCGCTACAATCACCTTCATCAACATACAAATGGACATCATAGGAGCAACTGAATCTCTGAAGTGCAAGCTACTGTTTGACACCTTCAGGGGCGTCTCCCTTCAATGGTTTATGGGTTTTCCTCATGCCTCCATCACTAGATATCAGGAGTTGGTGAGAAATATTGTGCGCCATCTTGCTGCCAGCCGTCATAGAAAGATGTTGACCATCATCCTCTTCAACATACGACAAGGTTTGTCAGAATCCCTTAGGGACTACATTATCCGCTTTAACGAGGCTACCATCAGGGTCATCCCACTAAACCAAGAAGTGTTTGTGGGAGGCGTTCTAAATGGACTCAAGGCATGAAACTTTAGCGAGTCTCTCGCCCATAAGTCGGTGTTTTCGTTAGAAGAAGTGGTCATTAGAGCAGATTACTATATAAAGGAGGGGGGGAGTAACACCGAAAAGAAGGTACGCAATGCCCTAATTTTTGAAGCCAACATGAGTCCGGTGATGAAAGCTTCATACTTTTCCTAGTTATTGGTGGTGGAGAAATACAACTTAAGCGTACATCTATACGAGTCATTCTCCTCTCTTAAGAATGATGTTGACTCAACCTCGTATGTTGTTTGACGACCTATGCCTAAAAAAGGTACCTCTTGCACATGGTTCCGAGGTTGTTGATGTCAACTTAAAAGAGATATCTAACTCTGAAATCTTGATAAATCACTTAGAGATTTTCCATGCTAAATCTTGTTTGAAGAAGACTTTCTTTAGTTCAGTGTGAACCTATTAAGTGTGTTAGAAAATAATGTCACAACTTCCTTAAGGATATTACGAGAGCAAGATATTTTTTCTCAGTCTTTCTATAGTGTAACTTAGGACCTACTAGTGCATTGGAGATGAGATATACTGAATTTTGGTTGGTGCATACCTCCCTTACAAGGATGACGCTCACTGCTTCCGCTAATACTGCTAGATAAATGAATAATTTCTCCCCGACCATTGACCTTGACAAGATCAAGGGTTTGGAGAGGGATATATTCAGTTGTATGAAGGATTACTTTCACTTCAGTGTCCATTCAAAATTTACTCCCTTCCTCATAAGCTTGTAGAACAGAAGTGCATGCTGGATAAATCTTGAAATAAACTTGTTAAGGGAAGTGAGATTTCCATTTAGCCTCATTATTATATCCTTGGTGGAAGGAGTCTCCATCTCAATAATTGCGTCACATTTATCTGGGCTAGCTTCGATTCCCCTCTTTGTGAGTTATAATCCCGAGAATTTATCGACCTTGACACCAAAGCTACACTTCTCTAGATTAAGTCTTATGTTGTAATGTCGTACACAATGGTAATGTGGCTTTCACGTAACTTTTCCTCCTTAGACTTAACTATCATGTCATCCATGTATATCTCAAACATATCGCCAATCTCTTACTCAAATATTTTATTCGGTATCCTCTAGAATGTGGAAGCTACATTTTTCAAACCAAAGAGAATTATACCTATAATTGATGTGTTATCTCATGAATGTTGTCTTATTATTATCCTTCTCGTGCATAAGAATTTGATTGTACCCGTAATAATCATCCATTAATGAAAAGAGCTTGTATCCTGCTGAGTTTTCCACTAATTTGTCAATGTTGAGGAGTGGTTAGGAATATTTGTTGCATGCCTTTTGTAGGTTAGTGTAATCAATGCACATGTGCCACTTGCTAGAATCCTTATTAAATAGTACCATATTTGACATCCATTATGTGTACTTCATCTCAAAAATGATTTTCTTTGATAAGTCAGTTAGTGGTGTTCTTTGTGGTTTCATCCTTCTCTAGTGATTGAGGTCGCCTTCTTTGGGCGACATACTTGATTGAAGGGTCAATATTTTGATTATGGCATGCCACACTATGGTTGATAGCTGAAATTTATTTGGGGCAAACATCGAACAAATCAACATTGGCTTTAAGGAATTTCATAAGTCCCTTCTCCATAAAACATGGAATGTTTTCCCCAAACTTTACAGTATAATCTGGATTATCATTAAGTTGAATGGATACAGAGTCCCCATCGAGGAAAGAATTTAATGTCTTCATTCTGCAATTGACAGGAATATGTCTCTCTAAGCCGCGCTCATCTTCTAACATGGATTCTTATATAAGTGGTTCGAAGTCCACAACATTGATCTCTAGAGGGTGATGTTCAGAAGAATTTTCCTTTTTAATCTTCCCATTTACTTATACAAACAATTACATCCAAGTTTCTCTACATGGTGTAACACCCTTCTAAAAAACCCCAATTATTTAATTAAAATAACAATATGTCAATCAGAGTAATATGCAATCAAGGGTGTCACACAGTTACTTCACACCAATCACCAATATAACGGTCATGCTCTTTTATTAAATCAAAACATAAGCATTTGCATAAGACGCAGCGGATAGAAATCTCATCAATCATGTAAAACATTACATGTAAAATGGTTCATAACCAACAATAAAACATTTGAAACGAGTTAAAACACCCCATCCCGATGTTACATCTATCAGAGCACGACCCACTAAGGAGACTACACTAGACTCCAAGCATTAGCTTCTACTCAACTCATTGCTCGTTACCTGAAAAATAGTTGTAAGGGTGAGTTCCTCAATCGATATAACAAGCATTATAAAACATCATGTAATGCTAAGTAAATAACACGTTTCATCACCCAAATCAGATTACACATTCAGTAACAGCAATGTCAACTCAATCATACTCAACATCAACACAACACACAACACGTGTATAATACTGGAATACATCCATTCATATTATACGCCATATATCAATTATGCAATGAGACTCCATGCATGCGGTACCGACTCTTTGTGAACATATAGTTCACCTCACCGTCCAAATCCAGGCACGGCTACCAAGCCCACTAGTCCCACTCATTTGAGACCTAGTGACTCACTCACTAATTCCTCACCATGGGAATTAGCTACCACCCCAAATGGGCCATGCTATGCACGCTAATCACCTAGCATGCAAACATCAACAACAGTCTAAAATGACTAACTCACTAATTCCTCACCGTGGGAATTAGCTACCACCCTAAAGGCCACAATATGCATGCTAATCATCTAGCAATGCAACATCAACAACAAAATCCACAATGGACATATGCTTACACTCTAAGCCATACAACAGTCCATTCACAATTGCATACTTACCACGTATATTCACAACATTATGCGTACGATCAACATCATCGACACATGTATCAAAACATCATATCATGTCAAATAATTAACCACAGTATTAGCACACTCTACTAATACCTATACTGCTCAAATAGCGGGAATTAATCCCTATCACATCATACGCTACCATAGGCCAAACATCAATTATGTACACAACATTAAAATGTCAATTTTCTCACTTTTCAACAGTGTTAACCGGTTAACGCCCTGGGTTAACCGGTTAACGCAGCACCAACACACTTTCTGGCAAAACGCAACAGTGTTAACCGGTTAACGCCCTGGGTTAACCGGTTAACGCAGGCAAAACAGCACTAATTTCACAATTCGCAACAGTGTTAACCGGTTAACGCCCTGGGTTAACCGGTTAACGCAGACAAAACAGCAGTTCCTGCGCTAACACAAAGCAGAATGCAGAATTCTCCGCATTTTCCGCCGTTGGAGGACTTCCGGACCTCCGATTCCAATTCCGTAAAAACTATACGTTAGGGAAATTACAACACACTCAATTACAGGTTCAATTTCAGTTTTTACACAACATATCCATCACAATTTTCAGCATTCAACAATCCCAATTAGGGTCAATTCAACGGTTTATCACTACCCATTACATGCTAACCCATAATACCCATTAAACGACGATAACCCCCCTTACCTGAGTTAATCCGGCAATCTCTAAGCTCCAAGCTCTTCTCTTCTCCAATCTTCTTCCTCTTGCTCTGCCTCTTTGCCCTTTCTCCTCTTTCTCAATCGCTTCTCTGTTTCACGTGAAAACCTTTCTTTACCAAATGGGCTCTTTTTCTTTATTTCACACTTATATATTTTCCAATTTATTTTATTATCCCAATAAAATAATAATTCAATAATTCCAAAATAATAATAATAATAATCCAATTATCTAATTAAATTAATAAATATATTATTAACTTAATTTAAATAATTACCATATTATTATCGGGGTGTTACACATGGCCTTGTGGCAGAAACAATCTTATGATACCATCTCGTTATGGATGTGGGTAGGAATGCACCCACAACGGGTATATATGGTCTTCCTAGAATGAAATTTTACATTGTCTTACATGTGTAATACCCTAAAATTTACCCTTCATTTTTCCTGTAAGCATACGCTTTACACCTCATGCATGCATTCATTTTTAGGTCATTTAGCATTTGCATTTCATCATGGCAATCGGAATCGGATCCAAGAAGCTTGAATATCATCCAGGACACTTTGTGGGCTCTATTTAGATGATCAGTCAACACAAGGGAAAGACTTGAGCTACTTCCAACAGGGGTCTATTCGTCAGTCAAAACGTTAATCTTGAAGGAGCAAAGGTTTGTTCATGAGATGTCATGCTCGCTAGGCGAAGCCCACGTGTTTTGAAAAAAAATAAATTAAAATAAATTAAAAAATTAAAATTAAATAAATAAATAAATAAATAAAAGAAAAAATCTTGGACTTGGACCTCTCTCATTTGAGCCCACAGGTCCACAAAAATCAGGTTATAAATTCAGAGTTTTAGTGAAAAAAAAGGCAATTCTATTCCTATTACCCTGGCTGGAAAAAGATAGTGAGAGAAGAGCTAACAGAGTTCAGAGCAGCCTCCAAAACCCTGAAGGGAACTCAACTGCACAGAATCACCTCTGCCTCACATAAACCCTAAAGATTGTTTTGTAAACCTCACGGGTGCAACTCAATTTCAATCAAGCTCTCCAATCAGGTTCGCCGTATTCCCATTATTTTACGCCTTCAATTTGAATGTTCTAAATGTGTGATGTATTATGTTTGAATTTGGAAGTGTGGATATCGTTAGGTTTCGCACATGCATGAATGGGTGAAACCTATGCCTTGAATGCTTAATCGTTTAATTTCTGAAGTGTATGCCACAGGGTTTGAGGTTTCTGAAACCATACTGTTATCCATGAAAAAAATGCTTATCGTGTTTCACTAACCCTTTTGTTGAGTTTTTGTGAGGGCTCACATACTCTTGCAGGGATAGCTTGCCTGATGTTCCACTTTATTTGTGGGATACCACCTGGAGGTTTATTCCGATTACCTGTACTGACTCACTTTCTTTGATGGTGTTTAGTTTGGAAGGATCCCTGGGTTTCCCATTCCTCTAATTGCTGTTACTTCGGATCTTTATCCGCGTGGTACCTTTTACATTTTTCCCGCATTTTACTGCTTTCCTAGCTGGAAGACCTCGATAGGAGGCAATGTTTTTGTGTGTTTTTTTTAACAGGTTCCTTCATCAAGGACTGGCTTTTTGCATGAGTTTACCAAACCCTAACCCTTCATTGATTTTTCGTCTCCTAAACACACGTTTAATCCTTCTACTACAGGTGAGTAAGTCTCCAAAGGTCGAGCATCCGGTAGATTGCGCACTAACGTCGTTCGTCCAAAACCCAATCCATAACCCCGTAGTTAGCCGAACTACGGCTTGCTCTGATTCTCATTCCAGATGAGATACGTAGGCATAAGACGCGATGTCTTAGCGAGCACACATCCCCCTAACCCATAGGTCAGCCGAGAAACGAAGACTCTGATTCTCATATTCAGATAAGATACGTATGCAGTGGATGCGACATCTGCGCGAGTCATTTTCATTTAACCCCTTTTTTAGTAAACAACACAAGATAAACTCACACCCTTTAGACAAGAACTACAAAAGTGGATCCCGTAGAGTACTACGGATGCGTAGGGGTGCTAATACCTTCCCTTCGCATAACCGACTCCCGAACCCAAGATTTGGTTGCGAGACCTTGTCTTTTCCTTTCCTCTTTTCAGGTTTACTTCGAGCGTTTCCTTTCCCTCCTTTGGGATAAATAACGCACGGTGGCGACTCTTCTGTCATTTTCTTTCGCCGGTTGTTTTTTCGCACACTGTATTTTTCAGGTTGCGCCAGCTGGCGACTCTGCTTGGGACCCGGTTTCCCTAAGCAAGTCCCTCCTAGCTTTTGTAGTTTGTTTGTTTATTGGGTGTTCATGCTTTTGTACAGTGATTTATTTACCCGCTTTACCTTATTGCATTGTGTACATATCATTGCTGTATCTGTTGGCTGGCTATGGCTGCTTGGTGATCTTTGTGAGATGAGTTCTATACCCGAACTCGAGTGCACTTAGGATAGGAGAATGGCATAGTCTTGTCGACTTGTGTGGAGTTATTCCTTAGCAAGTTGACTTGCAAGCCCATTCACTTGGTGGAGGTCATGTTGAGATCAATAATGTCACACAAGTAAGTTGTGGTTAGACATTACTTTTTCCAATATAGACCTTAGAAGTCGAGGACCTTAGTTTACCAAACCCATCTTGGCCTATTCGTAGGACGTAGTGCGAAAGTCGTTCAAGTGTAAGATTTGATACGATTGTTATGCGATACTACACTCATAAGAGTCTCTCTTGAGAATATTTTTGGAATACGAGTAGTCGTTCCTCCGATAATAACCAAAAGATGGGATTATGACTATGGGAACCTTTTGTAGAACATGTTTGGCAGGTTTAAACCTTAGTACACTCCTTTTGGATGGTTCTTAACCTAAACTCCATGCTCGTGACTTGCAACAAACCCTTGATTCATGGTTGATCCGACCAGGTATCCTTAATATCAATGAAACTTGGGTGTTGATAAGGTGTAAACCATAATCCACCAAAATGGGTGGTTGATATTAAGGATAACATGATCCATCCCATGACCTTTGTTTGGTGTGCTCTTAATTTCTCTCCAGACAGTGCAACCTGACAGATGTTCAAGCAGATACAGCAATCCTGATTCCCATGCCACTGCACTGCATTCACATCATTTTGCATTCATAATCATTCACACATGTTTATCCATTTCTGTGGGGTTTATATCTTCTACTTGATTCTAGTCAGAATTTTCTTGGTTCTCATCAACGACTTAGTCTTTTTTTACATCGTTTATCTATTGAGAGACTGGAATCAAGGGGGTAGAATACCTTTGGAATTGATAAACATGTCATTGCATTTACATATTCATTAGCATGTCTTGCATAACAGGTACCGCCACAGTGTTCTCAATTTGTTTGGTGTTCCATTATCAGGATAGCTGACCCAGGGATTCACCGGTACGGTACCCGCAGAAACCAACAGAGAGTAATGGAAAGCCTACAGGCAGAGTTCGCCGAGATGAAAATCCGCATGAATCAATTCATGGATGTGGTTCAAGGGGTGGGTCAGGGACATCAAGAGCTCAGGCAGATGATACAGAGGAATCCCCCTGCTCAACTAGAGACGGTGATTGATCCTCCAGCTGGAGAGGCTAATGGACCCAATGGACCGGGGCCTATCCCAATCCTACATGTCACCTCCGGTCAACAACCCGTTCATGATGATCAGGACGATCAGTTCCCCCTGCTGCAGGAAGACTTTGGTATGGGTCATGGTGTGGACCCCATGTTTAGAAGATTGGAAGAAAGGTTGAAGGCAGTGGAAGGATAGAATCCTCTGGGAGTAGATGTTGCTGACTTGGGGCTGGTCCCAGGTGTGAGAGTGCCACCGAAATTCAAGGTCCCGATATTTGACAAATACAATGGCAACTCTTGCCCGAAGACCCATGTGCAAGCCTATTTCCGTAAAATGGTTGCATACTCCGATGACGAAAAGTTGCTTATGTACTTTTTCCAGGACAGCCTAGCTGGGGCATCCATGGAATGGTATATGAGGCTGGACAGAGCCCACATCCGTTGCTGGAGGGATTTGGCTGAGGCTTTCGTGAAGCAGTATCAGTATAATGCAGACATGGCTCCGGACAGAACTCAACTTCAAAATCTGTCTCTTAAAAGCAATGAATGCTTCAGAGAATACGCTCAATGCTGGAGAGAAACAGCTTCCCGTGTTCAACCTCCTATGTTGGAGAAGGAAATGGCTAACATGTTCATGAACACTCTGCCAGGACCTTATTTGGAGCGCCTGATGGGTTGCAATGCCTCCAATTTTGCTGATGTAGTCTCTACTGGAGAGAGGGTGGAGAATTACCTGAAGACATACAAGACCCAGAGTGGAGATGGATCTTCATCAGGGGTGAAGAAGTCGTTCATTCAGGGACAGAAGAGGAGAGAAGGGGATGCAAGTGCCATATCTTCTTATCAGAACAGGGATAACCGGAGGAATAACTTTCAGAACTATCATCAGCAACCGTATGTTGCGGCTGTGACCATTCCAGCTACAGCACCACTACAACAACAACAACCACAACGTCAACCAGCTCAGTACCAACCACAACAACCGGGTAACAGACCCGCCTATCAACCGAGGCCAAAGACGATGGACCTGCGTTTCGACACTCTTCCAATGTCGTACGCTCAGTTGCTTTCTAGTCTTCAACAACTACAACTTGTGCAGTTGCGCACTCTGGCTCCTCCCGTTGGTAGGCTTCCGGTGGGTTATGACGCCAACGCTAGGTGTAGCTTCCACTCTGGGGCACCTGGCCACAATATTGAGAACTGCAAAGCTTTTAAGCACGTAGTTCAGGACCTCATTGATTCGAAGGCCGTTAACTTTGCACCAGCTCCTAATGTCGTCAACAATCCCATGCCCCAGCATGGTGGAGCCAACGTTAACATGATTGAAGGAGAAGTCAAATTAGTCTTTACGGTTAACAATGAAGATGGGGATAGTGATTGCGACATCGATAACTGGGTGCGTCCGAGGATCCCGGGTGAAGTTCTCAACAATTGGTCTTCTGAGGAGATTGTCCAAGCCACTTGTCTGGAGGAATAATTTTCTTTGTTTATTCATGCATATCCAAGTCTTACGTTCCGCCAGGGCGTAATGACTCATTATAGGGCTCATCTATGTGACACTTGCATTTTTTTATCATAAATAAAGGACGTCTTTTTGCATTCAAATATTTCGTTCCCTGTCTTTCTATTTTTGCAGTTTTTCAAAAAAAAAATGGCAATGTTTTGTTTAGTTTCCACTTTTTTTCCTTTTTTTCACACTCATAAGCACATACCATCACTCATGCAGATGCACATCACCGGATCCTATTGATAACGGTTCTGCTATGGCTCGCTTCGACTTTGAAAATCCAATCTTTCAAGCTGAAGAAGAGGGTGATGAAGACTGTGAACTCCCTGAAGAACTTACCAGGTTATTAAAACAGGAGGAAAGGGTCATTCAACCGCATCAAGAGTCTGTTGAAGTGATTAATCTCGGGACCGAGGACGCCAAGAGAGAAATCAAGATAGGGGTTGCTTTGGAAGACAATGTGAAGAAGGGGTTGATTGAATTGCTGCAAGAGTATGTTGACATCCTTGCTTGGTCTTATCAGGACATGCCAGGGCTTGACACGGACATCGTGGTACATCGCTTGCCGCTCAAAGAAGGTTGTCCTCCGGTCAAGCAGAAGCTCAGAAGAACAAGACCAGAGATGGCTGTCAAGATAAAGGAAGAAGTGCAAAAACAGTTGGATGCAGGGTTTCTAGCAGTCACAAATTATCCGCTATGGGTTGAAAATATCATTCCGGTACCTAAGAAGGATGGAAAGGTACGGATGTGTGTTGACTACCGGGATCTGAACAGGGCTAGTCCTAAAGATGATTTCCCCTTACCTCACATTGATGTTTTGGTGGATAACACGGCTCAATTCTCGGTATTCTCCTTCATGGATGGCTTTTCTAGATATAATCAAATTAAGATGGCACCAGAAGACATGGAGAAGACAACATTCATAACCCCATGGGGCACCTTCTGCTACAAGGTGATGCCGTTTGGTCTGAAAAATGTCGGAGCAACATATCAACGAGCGATGGTGACTCTGTTCCATGATATGATTCATCATGAAATCGAGGTTTATGTTGATGATATGATTTCCAAATCTCAGACAGAAGAAGAACATTTGGTGAATTTGCAGAAATTGTTTGAGCGTTTGAGGAAATTCAAGCCGAGGCTTAATCCAAACAAGTGCACTTTTGGGGTGAGATCTGGAAAACTACTGGGTTTTGTTGTTAGCGGAAAAGGGATTGAGGTGGATCCGGCCAAAGTGAAAGCGATACAGGAAATTCTTGAGCCAAGAACAGAGAAACAAGTCCGTGGTTTCTTAGGGAGGTTAAACTACATTGCAAGGTTCATCTCTCACCTAACAGCCACGTGTGAGCCAATATTCAAATTGTTGAGAAAAGATCAGGCTATCAGGTGGAATGATGATTGTCAAAGGGCGTTCGAGAAGATAAAAGAGTATTTGCAGAATCCTCCTATCCTTGTGCCTCCGGTCCCAGGGAGACCGTTGATTATGTATTTGACAGTACTAGACAATTCCATGGGTTGTGTTCTCGGTCAACACGATGAGACAGGTAGGAAAGAGCATGTCATCTACTACCTGAGTAAGAAATTCACAGATTGCGAGTCGAGATACTCAATGCTTGAAAAAACATGTTGTGCACTTGCATGGGCTGTGAAGCGATTGAGATAATACATGTTGTCTCACACAACCTTACTGATATCCAAAATGGATCCAGTCAAGTATATATTTGAGAAGCCAGCTCTCACCGGAAGAGTTGTTCGTTGGCAAATGGTACTGACAGAGTACGACATCCAGTATACTTCCCAGAAAGCCATCAAGGGGAATATTCTGTCAGACTATCTTGCTCAACAGTCGGTTGAAGATTATGAGCCGATGAAGTTTGATTTTCCAGATGAAGACATCATGTTCCTCAAGATGAAAGACTGTGAAGAGCCAGTTGTTGAAGAGGGACCTGATCCAGACGAAAAGTGGACTTTAATGTTTGATGGGGCCGTCAACGCCAGAGGAAGTGGAATTGGTGCTGTCATTACAACTCTGAAAGGTGCCCACATGCCTTTCACCGCTCGTCTGACTTTCGAGTGCACCAATAATGAAGCTGAGTATGAAGCTTGTATCTTGGGTATTGAGCAAGCCACTGATTTGAGAATCAAGACTTTGGACATCTTCGGAGATTCAACTCTGGTAATCAATCAAGTGAATGGTGATTGGAACACTCTCCAGCCTACTCTGGTCCCCTACAGAGATTACACGAGAAGACTGTTGACTTTCTTCACAACAGTAAAGCTATACCATATACCTCGTGATGAGAACCAGATGGCAGATGCTCTTGCTACTCTATCCTCCATGATCACGGTGATCCGTTGGAACCATGCTCCCAAGATCGACATGATGCGCCTTGATAGGGCCGCGTATGTGTTTGCTGCTGAACTGGTAGTTGATGACAAGCCCTGGTATCACGACATCAAGTGCTTTCTGAAGAATCAAGAGTACCCTGCAGGGGCATCCAACAATGATAGAAAGACTTTGAGAAGATTGGCAGGCAGTTTCTTCTTGAACAAAGACGATGTTCTGTATAAGAGGAACTTCGACATGGTTTTGCTCAGATGCGTGGACAGACACAAAGCAAACATGTTAATGCAGGAAGTTCATGAAGGCTCCTTTGGTACTCATGCCGGCGAACATGCAATGGCTAAGAAATTGTTAAGAGCAGGTTATTATTGGATGACCATGGAATCTGATTGTTTCAAATATGCTCGGAAGTGCCATAAATGCCAGATTTATGCTGATAAGGTGCATGTGCCGCCGAATCCTTTGAATGTGATGTCTTCGTCGTGGCCTTTCGCTATGTGGGGCATCGATATGATTGGAAAGATTGAGCCGACCGCTTCCAATGGGCATCGCTTCATCCTTGTTGCCATCGACTATTTCACCAAGTGGGTCGAAGCAGCATCGTTCGCGAATGTCACCAGACATGTGGTTTCCCGATTCATCAAGAAAGAAATCATTTGTCGCTATGGGATTCCCGAAAGAATCATTACTAATAATGGTTCTAATCTCAACAACAAAATGATGAAGGAGTTGTGCCAGAGCTTCAACATTAAACATCACAATTCTTCCCCTTACCGCCCTAAGATGAACGGTGCTGTTGAAGCGGCAAATAAGAACATAAAGAAGATTGTGCAGAAGATGGTCGTTACGTACATAGATTGGCATGAGATGCTACCCTTCGCCTTGCATGGGTATCGTACTTCAGTACGTACATCGACCGGGGCAACCCCTTACTCCCTTGTGTATGGTATGGAAGCAGTCCTACCTGTTGAAGTGGAGATTCCTTCTCTAAGAGTCCTGTTGGATGTCAAGTTAGACGAAGCTGAATGGATTCGGACAAGGTTCAATGAGTTGAGTCTTATCGAAGAGAAGCGAATGGCAGCCATTTGTCATGGGCAGTTGTATCAAAGTCGGATGAAGAGAGCCTTTGATCAAAAAGTGTGTCCTCGATGCTTCCAGGTCGGAGATTTGGTGTTGAAAAGGATCCTTCCTCCTCAGACAGATCACAGGGGCAAGTGGACTCCAAACTATGATGGACCGTATATTGTCACCAAGGTTTTTGATGGTGGGGCCTTAATGCTTGCAACGATGGATGGTGAAAACTTCACTTCCCCGGTGAACTCAGACGCAGTTAAAAAATACTTAGCATGAAATAGACCCGCTGGACAATAAAAAGAGTAGTCCAGGCAAAAATGGGCATCCCGGCGAACCAAGAAAATGAAAAAGGTTCGGGCAAAAATTAGGGATTAAAAGTGAAAAGATTGTACACCCGGTAAGTTGAAAACCTGAAAAGGCAACTTAGGCAAAAATGGGTATCCCGGTGGATTGAAAACCTGAAAAGGGCGATCCAGGCAAAAGTTAGGGATTAAGCGAATGACTGCATTCTGAGTAGTTCTGAATCTCATCTCGTGTCAATGACTGGAAACTTTTGAAGGATAGGAAACAGTCCAATCACTCTTTCAGAAAGCTGATCATCTGGAGGATCTTGAAGACGAGCAAGTCATAGCAGAATTGGAACCCAATAGAAATCCATTTCACATTGCCCTTAGATTAATGTCTGTTTTTATCTGTTGTGCGATTACCTCTTTCCAGGGATTGCTTCCTGATGTAAATGCCTATTCAGAGGTCGTTCAATCAATAAAATCATGTTATTCAGTATATCTCTATTTTCATTTTCATTTTTCTGTTTTGTTTGCAAAAATGACGTCCGAATTTTTTGATAAACATTGCATCATGACACATAAGAGCTTTACAGGTACATGCTTAATAAACATTTAAAATTGCTGCAAATTTTAAGTGCTTTGGATCGTCTATTCAGAACAGGTACCCTCGGGGCATTTCCTTAAAATCCCCTGCAGATGATCGTGAATGTTTTCCCCAGTGAAGTCGCCAACAGACGAATTCGGTATCTTATCCCTGCAGAGCTGATCAGAGCGTTGGATTCTTCAATCCCTAACAGGTTCTCACCACTGTACCTCCCCCCCAAGCGGTGGTTTAAGATTATACACTCCCCAGTAGAGTTGACAATGTCAGACTATATACCCCCAACGAAGTTGACAGTGCCAGACTGTATCTTCCCAGCAGAAGCGGCTGCTCCTCAGAGTTCGAGGCCAGATCGATAATCCCAATGCCAGATCCATGGTTTCTTTCCTTGAAGCAGAACCTCGGTACCGTATCGGTGTTTGCTTCCCCTGCTGAGTTATCTCTCGCAGATCGTGGTTTCCAGAACCACTATCGCTTTCCCCAACAGCAGGTTTTCAGTGTCGTTCTCTCCCCAGTCAGAATCTCGGTATTTAGTCATTGCTAGAACACCGTGTGGCGGGTCATTTCCCCACAAAATTCTTTGCGCTGTGCATCTCCAGCAGCCTTGCCAGGGTCCAGAAGATGGTGATCATTTCCCCAGCAGATCCCCTTGCCTCATATTGGCATTCTACCCAGCATTTCGCATCCCTGCATGTAGAATCATATTGCATTGCATCCTCCCAAATCGCGTAGCGTTTCCATTTTCATGGAGCATTACGCCATTGAAAAATTCAAACATACGCATGTAAACATAAAACATTCTCGGTATCCCAAGTGATAAGCCAGAAGTTGTTTCCAGTACTCAGACTAAAGATTGTTCATGACTTACCTTTGTTATCCCCAACAAGTGTCATTGGCCCATGCGCCGTCTCTATTATCGTTCCCTATTTCTGCCGATGCTGACAGGCATGAAGTTTCCGGTATTCAGACCGAAGTGGCGTTCAGGCCAGTTTTCCGATGTTCAGATCGAAGAAGTTTCCGATATTCAGGTCGATGCAACTTGTGGCGTTCAGGCCAGTTTTCTGATGTTCAGATCGAAGAAGTTTCTGACGTTCAGGTCGATGCAACTTATGGCATTCAGACCAATTTTCCGACGTTCAGATCGAAGAAGTTTCCGACGTTCAGGTCGATGCAACTTGTGGCGTTCAGGCCAGTTTTCCGATGTTCAGATCGAAGAAGTTTCCGACGTTTAGGTCGATGCAACTTATGGCATCCAGGCCAATTTTCCGATGTTCAGATCGAAGAAGTTTCCGACATTCAGGTCGACGCAACTTGTGGCATTCAGGCCAGCCCCTCGGTGTTCAGACTGATATTAATAATCTCATATCTCCCGATGTTCAGATCGAAGTCATTTCCAATTTTCAGACTGATGAGCGGCATTCAGGCCATGGTTATTTCTGTGTTACCATTTATTTTGGTATCCAGGTTAACATTCTTTTTCAGTATTCAGACTGATGAGCGACATTTAGGCCATGGTTATTTCTGTGTTACCATTTATTTTGGTGTCCAGGTTAACATTCTTTTTCGGTATTCAGATTGAGTCTCACCGTACCAGACGGATTCTTCTTTCAAGACCACCTATTTGCCGATTTTGACAGGCATTGTTACTTCACTTCACTTCAGTGCAAATTTTCGGGCTTTTATTGTATTCAATCCCTTGATACCTCGAAAGCATGAAAGCCGCTGCTATCTTCTTTCCAGGTCTCCAGTTGATTGAATAGGGGCAACTGTAATACCCCAAAATTTACCCTTCATTTTTCCTAGAAGCATACGCTTTACACCTCATGCATGCATTCATTTTTAGGTCATTTAGCATTTGCATTTCATCATGGCAATCAGAATCGGATCCAAGAAGCTTGAACATCATCCAGGACACTTTGTGGGCTCTATTTAGATGATCAGTCAACACAAGGGAAAAACTTGAGCTACTTCCAACAGGGGTCTATTCGTCAGTCAAAATGTTAATCTTGAAGGAGCAAAGGTTTGTGCATGAGCTGTCATGCTCGCTAGGCGAAGCCCACGTGTTTTGAAAGAAAAAAAAAGGAAAAACGAAAAAAAAAAATTAAAATTAAAATTAATTAAAAAATTAAAAATAAATAAATAAATAAAAGAAAAAATCTTGGACTTGGACCTCTCTCATTTGAGCCCACAGGTCCACAAAAATCAGGTTATAAATTCAGAGTTTCAGTGAAAAAAAAGGCAATTCTATTCCTATTACCCTGACTGGAAAAAGATAGTGAGAGAAGAGCTAACAGAGTTCAGAGCAGCCTCCAAAACCCTGAAGGGAACTCAACTGCACAGAATCACCTCTGCCTCACATAAACCATAAAGATTGTTTTGTAAATCTCACGGGTGCAACTCAATTTCAATCAAGCTCTCCAATCAGGTTTGCCCTATTCCCATTATTTTACGCCTTCACTATGCCAAATAAGGGAAAAAAGGGCGCTTTTTTTGGCCTATAACAGCGCTTTAAAGCGCCCTCTAATCTGGCGCTGGCATAGGTAAAGACAGCGTTTTTTTTCCTGGTGAAAACGCTCTCTAAAGTGGCTCTTTAAGCCCTTTAAGGGCCACTTTAGAGGGCGCTTTTTAAAGAAAGCGCCCTCTAAAGTGGAAACTTTTAAGGGTTTAGAGGGCGCTTTTACTGGAAAGCGCCCTCTAAAGTGGAAATTTAAAGGGTTTAGAGGGCGCTTATTTTGAAAAGCGCCCTCTAAAGTGGGTGGTTATTTAATTATTTTTTTTAAAAACCGCTATATTTATTTATTTATTTTAGACAACCTGTATATTGAAGCAGTACACCTAAAACTGTATAATTTGAAGCCCTTTTTCACACATTGCATTCAACAAGCCTTATATACAACAATCCATACATATACAACAATCCACTGATATATAATCGTTTAACTTCTAAAGATTCTAAATATACAACCAATTCATAACTTAAAAATAAATAAAACTAAGTAGCAAAAGCATCTCTGAGATGTATGTTTTTTTTGCTAGCCGCAGTCTTCTTAGCAACAACCTCTTTTTGTTCAATATCAATAGCATGAACCTAAAATATCATAAAATTAGTTAGGTGAAGTATAAGATCAAGAATTAACATTTTCTATGCATAAATATCATATAATTGTGTTTATACCTTTTTTTTTGATGCAACTGACTCGATTTGCTGTAATAAAAGCCATTTTACCTATAATAAAGAAAACAATTAAAATCATTTGACCTGTACCTTTTTCACTAAGTTCTCTTTCTTTTCTTGGTTGGAATATGTTCTACGTGTCTCTTAACAACACGGACGGTTGGATTGATCCAAATACCCTCATTATGATCATTTCTAATATATGAATCATTTGATATAATATTCTCATCTTGATCATTTTTGGTAAACGATTCAATCTCAACATCAATATCACCTTGATCTCCAGTGTTTTCATCAATTACTTTGTTGCAAAAAAGAACTATAGACCATTTCGTACTTTTCGGATCATTGACATAGAACACTTGTCTAGCTTGAGAGGCTAGAATAAAAGACTCATCTTTGTATCCCATCCTATTAAGATCCACTTGCAAAAATCCTTACTTATCCATTCGAATGCCGTTATTATTTTCAACCCACTTGCAACCAAATATAGGAATCTGAAACTTCTCATAATCAAACACCCAAATGCGCTCGATAACACCAAAATACGACAGATTTGCAAATTTGGGGTTTAAGTCCTTCACACTTATGTCAAAAAATGATGGAGGAAAAAACATTTCAAGCTCACACAAAGTAATAACGATTTCTTTTTGCAACATTGGTAAGATCGCAGGATCGATCACCTTACTGCAAATTGACTTGAAGAAAGAACACAACTTAGTTATAGAGCTTCTTACTTTTTCTGGAAGAATAGAACGTATACCTATTGGGAGAAAATGTTCCATTATAACATGGCAATCATGGGTCTTTAAACTCTTTAACTTGAGGTCTTTCATAGACACAAGTCTTCTAATATCCGAAGAGTATCCTTCTGGAACTTTAACTTCACTTAGAAACTTACACAATGTTTTTTCTCCTTTATAGATAGAGTATAAGCAGCAGGCGGTAGATATGTTCGTTTTCCTTTCTTCAAGGGTCCTAATTCAGTTCTTATTCCATCGCTATCAAGTCCTTTCTTGCCTTAAGGCCATCCTTAGACTTTCCTTGTATATTGAGTAACGTGCCAATAACACTTTCAAATACATTTTTTTCAATATGCATAACATCAAGAAAATGTCTCACATACAAGGACTTCCAATACGGCAATTCAAAAAAAACTAACCTCTTCTTCCACCCACTTTTGACAAGTGTGTGGGCAAAAGGCTTGCCAAACTGAGTATCCAAATCTTTCACCTTTTCAAAAATTTGATCACCCGTCAATATAGGTGGAGCTCTGCCTTGTTCTGTCTCTCCATTGAACGCCTTTCTCCATCCACGGTAGTGATGATTTGAATTTAAGAATCTCCGATGACCGAGAAAGACATTCTTCTGACCAAACTCCAAGCGCTTCCAATCTATTTTATCTTCACAAATAGGACACGCACATTGACCTTTTATATGTAGAAATGGTATAACTAAAATATATATGTAGAATTGTATAATGGTCTAACTGAAAGCTAACAGAAGAATAGTCGACTCTAATTTACTCTATCAAATAACATCCATACCTAAACTTCTTAAGTTACTAGCTACGCTATGTATGCTAGAATAAATACACTCATAAGCTGCATAGTGTACCTTTGATTGGTAGAAGGTGTTTTAGATATTGCTGCCTCCTTTTTCTACATCGAGAAACAAATGGAACAGTTTGTGAAATTTAACCCATAATGCCTAGTCTCCATTGCTAGCATTGCAACACAATAATTATTGTTGAGAATACTCAATAATTGTATGAACCAAGAAAAATGAAACCAAAAATGAACAATAGCGAACGTCAGAAGAGAAACCAAGTAATATGAAGATTAGAAAAATACCTATGGTGTCAAAATCGAACAGCTAACAACGAATTAATAGAAGGAGGAAACGTCGTAGATCTAACAGAGGTGGAAGGAGAACGCCTTAGAAGTAGCGAAAATCGTAGCAGTGAGAACCCTAACGTGAAAAAGAACGAAAATAATAGAGAGTGAAATAACAAAACGCGCAGTATGTTATAATTTTAATGTTTACTAAAGGGGACCTTAGAGGGCGCTTGTGGAAATAAAGTGCCCTCTAAAGGGGGCCTAAGAGGGCGCTTATGAAAGCACTCTCTAAGGCTTTCCAAAAGCGCTTTATAAACTGGAAATGCACATGGACTTATAGAGCGCTTTTTTAAAAGCGCCCTCTAAGGGTAACCTTAGAGGGCGCTTTCTAAAAAGCGCCCTGTATTGTTGTCCCTCTATCTCCTCCTTATTTTTTCGCTTCACCTTAGAGGGCGCTTTATTACAAAAGCGCCCTCTAAAGTGCGCTGTCTATTCCAGTTGTTCGCTCCTTATTTTTTCGCTTCACTTTAGAATGCGCTTTTGTAATAAAGTGCCCTCTAAGGTGCGTTGTCTATTCCAGTTTTTGGCGTAGTGCTTCAATTTGAATTTTCTAAATGTGTGATGTATTATGTTTGAATTTGGAAGTGTGGATATCGTTAGGTTTCACACATGCATGAATGGGTGAAACCTATGCCTTGAATGCTTAATCGTTTAATTTCTGAAGTGTATGCCACAGGGTTTGAGGTTTCTGAAACCATACTGTTATCCATGAAAAAAAATGCTTATCGTGTTTCACTAACCCTTTTGTTGAGTTTTTATGAGGGCTCACATACTCTTGCAGGGATAGCTTGCCTGGTGTTCCACTTTATTTGTGGGATACCACCTGGAGGTTTATTCCGATTACCTGTACTGACTCACTTTCTTTGATGGTGTTTAGCTTGGAAGGATCCCTGGGTTTCCCATTCCTCTAATTGTTGTTACTTCGGATCTTTATCCGTGTGGTACCTTTTACATTTTTCCCGCATTTTACTGCTTTCCTAGCTGGAAGACCTCGATAGGAGGCAATGTTTTTGTGTGTTTATTTTTTTTTTACAGGTTCCTTCGTCAAGGACTGCCTTTTTGCATGAGTTTACCAAACCCTAACCCTTCATTGATTTTTCTTCTCCTAAACACACGTTTACTCCTTCTACTACAGGTGAGTAAGTCTCCAAAGGTCGAGCATCCGATAGATTGCATAGTAACTTCGTTCGTCCAAAACCCAATCCATAACCCCGTAGTTAGCCGAACTACGACTTGCTCTGATTCTCATTCCAGATGAGATACGTAGGCATAAGACGCGATGTCTTAGCGAGCACACATCCCCCTAACCCATAGGTCAGCCGAGCTACGAAGACTCTGATTCTCATATTCAGATGAGATACGTATGCAGTGGATGCGACATCCGCGCGAGTTATTTGCATTTAACCCCTTTTTTAGTAAACAGCACAAGATAAACTCACACCCTTTAGACAAGAACTACAAAAGTGGATCCCGTAGAGTACTACGGATGCGTAGGGGTGCTAATACCTTCCCTTCGCATAACCGACTCCCGAACCCAAGATTTGGTTGCGAGACCTTGTCTTTTCCTTTCCTCTTTTCAGGTTTACTTCGAGCGTTTCCTTTCCCTCCTTTGGGATAAATAATGCACGGTGGCGACTCTTCTGTCATTTTCTTACGCCGGTTGTTTTTTCGCACACTGTATTTTTCAGGTTGCGCCAACATGTAACCACCATGAATTGCATGTCTTTTATCTTGAAGTCACTCCCTTCACAAAAGGTAACTATAAATTCATTTAATCTCCGAGGACAAGTCACTTATCCATTCAAAACTTGTAAGTTAGTACCCATGTAGTGTGATAATCTCTATTATTTTAATCCAAATTTAGTATAAAAAAATTAAGCATACATTATGCCACAATAACTCCCTTCATCAACGAGGATTCTTAAAATGATAAACTTGGCCATGATGACCATTATAACTAAACGAAATATCTCGTTAGGGATATTTTCCACCTTCTCATTGTCTCTAAAACCTATGATGTGTCGTTCAAGGCTCTCATTAGAAGGGCCCCACTTTCTTATCTATGAATAATAATTTTGCAATCTTCCTTTTCACAATTTACTTGGATGACATGTTCGGCAGTGGGAGCCTTCATATAATTGATGCAATAAAATGATAAACCATAAAATGGAAGTTATAAAGGTCTATTTTCCATTTATGTTTTCCTCGTCATTGATGTTTTCTCCTCACTTACCAATGCCTTTAATCGCGTCTACCATCTCTTGAACAGTGTGCCATGCAGATGGAGAAACATTTTATACCTTGGCATTCAATCCGTCAGATGGGTTTCCATGGAGAATCCATGTGTCTCTTGTGGTACCTCATTTATCTATCTTCCTTGGTGTACATACCAAGTCTTCCTTACTTGATTAAGTCTTCTATTGTGTCTTGCAGGTGGACGCATTCATCTCTTTTAAGCCTATAACTTTTATAAAATCTGCAAAATTTTGACTTTTTAATATGCGATAACTCCTCCACGGCGTTGAGTTATTTCATCCTCACTTCCTTGAATTCATTATTGGCGGATTATTTTAAGATTTTCTCCATGGAATTATTCTACTGAGTGTATTTAGAGAATACACAACATGGCCCCTTGTGCCTTTCCCTATCTCCGTCCTCACGATGCTTGTTGTCTCATTGCCTTCCACTTGTAGTGTTTCCATACACTTATTTATATTGACATATTCCGCTAGAAGCTTATTTTCATAATTAATGTAAGGATGGGCTTGGGTGAGGAGGTCACTCATGTTCTCTTGTTCCTCCAACCTTATCATTTATCCAAACATGGAGTTTAGCCTTAATCCCTTTTCGAAATTTTAGAACTTCAATTTATCATTGTCTCATCCTACTTAAAAGGCCACTTTGGTAAATATATAGATATACTCTCTAAGTGTTGCCTTCTTCCTCTTATGAATATCGTAAAGTATGAGTAATATCTTTGGCTGGTGTCTATGGGTTATAACCAATGAAGTAAACTCATCATATAATTTCCTACAAGAGATGATGAAGATGTCTTCTAAAGCATTAAACATGTTTCAGTGCAGAACCAGAAATGGATATGATTGTGGAAACTACGGCGGGACGGAGCTTCCAATGTTCTTTGTGCATGCAACACTATGGATCAAAGTTTACGATCATGATGCTTCTTGAACTAAATGTATAAGTCCTGATACAATGTTGATAATCGATGTTGATATCTTTGATACGATGGACCTAGGGGTTACCTGCATGGTTAACACTCCAACACCCAAGTCAGTTAGGGTTCAAGAAAGGTGATAGTGAAAGTGGAGATTATATAATGTGTGTACCTTAGAACCCTTTATGGAGATATTTATACCTTGGGCCTGGCGGAGTAGGCTAGGTAATAGGCCTCATGCCATTAGACCTTTGACCGGTGAGGAGTAATGGAACTCAGTTCTTTAGTCGGCACGGACCTAGGGGTCCCAGATCTTGTTTGACACAGACCGGTAGGTTTTAGTTCTTTGGTTGGCACATATCAATTTCCATCAAGACTCGTCGGTCATGTTTGATGTCAGGGTAATATTTTAGTAGTGGTGACCGACCTCAAAGGGTTATATCCAGGCTTCGGATGGCATACACCTCTTTAATTTTTCCTAAGCGTGATGTAAATAAGAACATTGAATGTAATCTCTTCGTTGAAGCGTTTCACTGTTTTTCAGTAACGTGTGACATGAAAAGGTATGGGTTGACATGACACATATTTCTGTGTACTTGAGTACACTTTAGTATGGTTATCTTTCCCATATAAAATTTGACTGTCGACCTGTCCTTATTTCCCACTTTTGATCTGATTCGTTCGATTTCCTTCACATATATAAAGATAGAGAGAGAACATGGGAAAAAGTTTTAGCTCTTATGCAGATTAAGTTGCCTTTGTATCTTTGAGCTGTTTCCCTCTTGTTTGATAGTACTTACTTCCCAAAGTAACTGTTATCGCATGTTCACCAATTTGATGTGCTAAAGCTTCAATTTTTCAGCTCCCTTTCTCATTTCATAGCCTTTTCCTTTATATTTCAAGATACCTTCTCTTCTTATCAACTTTTACTCAAGTTTTTATTGAATTTTTATTATGATGGGTGGTAACCCTATTATCGCTGAGACTGACTTGGAGGTTAGTGTTTCTTCATCTTCGAGAGGGGAAATGAAGTATGAGTCGCATTTCTTTTCTTTTGTCAGTGGGGGTTATGAATCAGGAATCATCATATTGAGTGATGGTTATGAGATGGAGGATTTTTCTATAGAGTCTATGTAAGACAAAACCCCATCCATGAACACTTCATAATCTTTGTTCCCTGTGGACTCCGGTGGGGGTGGAAACCTTTTTGAGAGACTGACACCTCCTCCTGTCATGAACGAGGAAGAAATAGAGGATGTTCCATAAAGGAGGGAACATGTCAGTCGCTTTGTTCATAAATACTGGGAGTCGATTGGTCATGATCCTAGCATTGCAGATATCGCTCCTCACTTAGAGTGTGAAGGGTGGCATGACGTCGTGTCTTGGGTCAATCCTAGTGATCATCATAGAACTCATGTGTTGTCTCGTATTGGTTAATAGATTAGACAAATTTAAGTAGATATAATTGGGCGGCTACTTAAATAGTTAGGACTCCTTCTATGCTGAACACCATCGAAGTCGTAACTCAGGTCAACATCATAATAGGCAATACATTGAATTAGGCGATTCTGCCAGTAGGTTCGGATGAGAGGGTGTATAACTCTTTCGAGGGTTGCATGGTTACCTTGTATGAGTATCTCTTCACCAGGTTAGGGATGCGTCTACCCTTCTCTTATTCTAAGGTGGATATGATGAACCATCTAAAATTTGCCCTCTCACAAATCCATCATAGAGCCTAGGGGCTTCATATTAGCGTTCCAACTTTGTGCTGGGTATAAGTCTTGGAAGCCTTTGTTGGAGCTCTTCTTTGGCCTTTTCACTATGGCTCGTACTTCATCGATGGTGATAGGGATCAAGGATTTATCTATCTTTGTCCCCCAAGTACCTTGGTTGAGATTTTTCACTTATCACTGAGGTGTTTCGTATTGGTGAGACTTGTAACTCCCGAGGCACATATGGCCTTCTACTCATCTTTGGATCTATTGGGAAATGCTCCCTCTTACAGAATCATATTTTAGAAATATTGGTCCAGGGCTCATTTATGTTGGCCAATCTCTTCCTATCATTCAGGGTCCACCTCTTTGTCTCTCGAAGAAGTGAGAATTAAAGAGGATTTACATGCCTGATACCAAGGACTCGGATATGAAGAACGGTTTGGTCCCCGTGAAGTGATTTCCTTTCAGCAGAAGAAGAGGCATATAGATACCCATGATACCATTAGCGCTTCTAAACATTCCGAGAGACAAAGTCTCTTTGGTGAGGATAGGGATCCAATCTCTTTTTTTACCCAAGCAATTTGTGCTTTTGCAGATAACATGAATCAGTTGAGTCAACTGCGGAAAGCTTTGAAGCTTGAAAATGACCAAGGTCTGACTGTTGGGTTGTCTACCTCGATGCCGATGGCACTTGTTATTGCTTCTGTATTTGTTTCGGATGTTTGGATTCTTGCTGTTTTGACTTCTTTAGAGAGCGGTCTCGATTCCAAACCATGAATTGACCCAGCCAGATGTTGACATAGTTGATTTATTTACACGGAGAGCTTTAACTTCTCCTTCACCCTCCAAGAGGGCTTGAAGTGACAGTCTGTTCACTCTTGTTGGGGGTGGTTTTCATAAATGGGTTCGTTTAGTGGAGGGCGTTGAGCGGGATGCTCTGACTTCTTTCTTTTGGATTCCTATTATTCTTCCTCCCCGAGTACCTAGCACCCTAGAGGAGTTTGTTACTATCGTGGCAACTAAGGACCTAGATTTCATCCAAGGTTTATCTACAACTGAGAGGCGGGGCCTTTTGTAGATGCCTTATGTACTTTGTTCAGGGTAGAGTCCCTTATTTATATTATAGCTGCCAGTCAGGATGGCGTTCTAGGCTCTGAACAATTTCAAAGGAACTGGATGAGCTGAAGGAGAAAGGTTAAGTCTTTTAGTGGAAAAATTTTGATGTTGAGAAGGAGTTGATCGTGCTTCGGGAAAATGTTGACGCACTTAGCTCTTTACAGGAAGAGGCATATCGGTATGGACGACCATCCATTTTGGATAATCAAATATGAGCGATGGAGGCTTTTCTTACTGACGAGAAGGAACGCAACGAGAAGGTTTCTACGAATATGGCGGAAGCATACCAAGCGTTCAAAGAGGATTGGAAATCTCTTCAACTAAGTAAGAAGGATCGGGCCAATGCTTTGAAGAGTCTCGAATAAGAGGTTGTTATTGCTCGACTGAAGTCTCTGCAATATCTTGAGCGAGAAATGGAGGCTCTAGGAATAGTTTGGGAAGAAATGTTGGAGCAGGCTAGAACATTCTGTCTCGGCCTCACTATTACTACTGACCAACTGAACATTTTAGCCGACCCGTATTGAGACATATATAGAGAAATAACATAATGTTGAGGTAATAGCGCATGAATATGCTATGAATCAACTTTCACAAAGGAAGCATTTTATTAATTTGGAGTATGTCGGACTAGAAATGGTTGAACATGAGTTCAGCTCCAGACAATTATGCTCCCAGTAGTACTTGTAAGTATTTCATTCCGAACCAACTAGAAACTACTTTGACTTAATCACATTCATATAGATAAGGTATAAGGTTGGTTAGTCGTGGTGATGTTTCAAATTATACTTACAGACGAAGGGCATGAAGCCGGCTAGACGTGACCATACTTTGAACTGTGTTGCGTGTCTCAAAGGATCTACCCAACTAAAGATAGAGGATCCTCATCCCTTCCCTCAAGGCTATGGCTCAGATCAAGTTATATGTCTTCAGGCTTCTCCATGCTTGCCTTCATATTAGCTATATTTATAGGGGTGCGCAAGCTACACGTGACAATGTGTATTTATTTGACATGGGGTAGTTGAATGTCGTAATTTTAGGATGCACAAAGCATATCCGATAGCCCCCTAGGGGAATTGGTTATTATGGTCGGACGTGCAGAGCATCTTTGACAGCTCCCCTGGATTCAGAAGGTGCACGAGGCGCCGTGGGGAATTGATTGCTATAGTCAGGAACTCAAAGTGTATTTAACAACATCCCTAACCTATGAAGGCGTACAAAGTGTTTTAGGGAATTAATTTATGTAGTCAGGAGCTCAAAGCGTATTTGATCGCACCTTTAACTTCTAAGGGCGCACAAGGTACTGTGGGGAATTTATTGTTGAAGTTAGACGCTTGAAGCGTATCTGACAACACCCTTGACTTCTAAAGGTGCCGAATATGTTGCAGGGGTTTAATGTTGTTTTCATACGGGAAAGTGTCTCCTATAGCACCCATGGGTCTTTAAGATGGGTATCAACTGCATTGGTTGTTCCTCGGTTCGTTGCGACGTGTATTTGCATTTTGGTGCCATAAAAAATGGAATAAGGCAAAAAGCAGAACATCAAGATTGTAATATATATATATATATATATATATATATATATATATATATATATATATATATATATATATATATATATATATATATATATATATATATATATATATATATATGTCATACCTTAATTTTCAACCCTAAGATGCCACCATCATTTGTATCATTTGCATGACATCTAGCATCTTTGCACTACTAACCTATTGAAAATACAAAAAGATTTTCTACTTTGTTTGTCTTAAGCTAGGGTTTTGCACCAAGAGCTTTCAAAGATTGATCAATCAAGACTTGGCATGAGTTTTAACATTTCAAACTCCTCATCCTTCCCAAGTAATCCAGTGACTTCCATCAATAAGAATCAATTTCACGATCATTCCATCTCAAATTTATCAAGGCCAGAGTTCATCTGATACCCTCAGTTAGGGTTTTGACTCAAAGTCAATTGGTTGACTTTTTAGCCAAGGCATGATCCCAAAGCTTTAAGTATGGTTCAAATACTTCAAATACATCATAATTGATTCATTCACATCATCCAATATGCCTAAGAGATCCCATTCATTAAATATTACAAGAATTTGATTCATCCGATACAAAGTCAACTGAGGCAAAGTCAAAGTTTGACTTTCGACATTTTTGGTCAACCATGGACTTCTCAACTCAAGGATAATTAAAATATGGTTGATGGATGCATTTGATCAAGAGTAAACAAGAAATTTGAGGTTACTTGCAAAAAGGGCAAGATTTGGTTTTGTAAAATTTTCTAAGTTATGAAAAAATACATGTTCAAGTACCCATCTTTCCAAGGCCATAACTTGTGATCCAGACCACCATTTTCTTTTCTTCAATGATCATATTAAAGGTATTACTTTATACTTCAACTTTGTCCTTGATGATTAATTCCCAAAGAATGCAAGGATTTTAAGTTATGAAGCCATGAAGTTGGTACCATGAACTTAAAACACTTAGAAAAACTTTCAACCAAATCTGCCTTCAAAAAGTGGCTTACTTGATCATCACTTTTCAGCATGATACACATTGATTCAAGGAAAACTCCCAACATGAAAGTTGTAGACAATTTTCTTATATTTCCAAAAAGTCCAAGAGCATGAAATTATCATTTTTGAGCTAGGAGTTTAGAAGAGTTGAAGTTGGCTATCCAAATCTAAATTTTTGGGTCATTTTCATGACAAATTCATCATGTAACCTTGATCCAAAGCTACAAGATCTTGCTTTACAGGCTATCTTGCTTCTAAATATCACCTTAATCAGAAGATTACACAAACCTTTGATGCATTACACAAGGGATTGAGCCATTGACCAAGTCTTGATGCCATATTTGGAAGGTTTTGCAAAAAGCTTCATATCCATTTTGATAAAGGCCAACTTTTCAAACCACTCTTGCATTGAGCTCCTAACCTATTGCTTCTGATCACACTTAACCTCTAAACCAGAAGCAACATCCTAAAAGTACCTCTAAACTCCTCCTTTTACTCCACCTTTTCATCATGATCCATTATGATTTTTTGTGCAAAATGAAACCAAGTCACCAAACTAGCATTCCAATTGAACCAAGATTGATTTCTGCAAGTTACATGAACCATATGGAGCCTATATAAATAGAGAGACAAGCCTCATAACTCAATACACCAGAATTGACACAAAAACTCCATTGTAGCAAATTCTCCAAATCTCAAACTTCCAAATTCCATTGTGCTTGTGTTTTCTCCAAACCAACACTTCAAACAACTTCTAAACATCCATTAGAAGTTGTCCAAACACTTGAACAACTTCTGTAACAGCCCTACCATCATCTTCCAAATCACATTTTCATAACTTTCTACTTGATTTTGAAATGAAGAACCAAGCACTCTCAGCTCAAGCCAGGCATTCAAACACCTTCCTAGAGGTGTAAGGAAGTTGTTCAGATCATAAAATCACATCTGGAACACCCCTACTCCAAAGGACGATTTTCATTTTTGCAGTATGTATTCATTTCTGCAATTTATGATTTAAGGCACCATTTTTCATCATTCTTGTTACCATTACACTTGCCAGGATGTCAGGAACAAAACCCCTATGATCATTGGTCTTAATCGGTGATGTTTGGAATTTAATTTTAAATTCAATTTTTAGGGTTCATATGCATTTTGTTTTATTTTTGGATATTTATGAACAATAAATGAAATTGGTGAGTACCATTAGATTCCTTACGAAATTCTAAGCAATTTTGATCTTTACAACTTTTGATTTCGTTAAGAATTGAGAGAGTTAGAATTTTAACAGTAAGTGAAAATAGTGTAAACTATGGACTACGGGATGAATGAGGAAGATGAAGTTTGGAGTCATTTTTTAAATTTTAAAAGTCACTTTAATATATATTTTAATTGATGTAACTAAATACATGAATTGCCATTGCGCCCCAGTGGTAAAACACTAGTTTGTTAAGTTACTAGGTGTGGGTTTGAATCTGAGTAGTGTAATGATTTTTTTTTGTTTTCACTTGTTAAATGTTCATTTTTCTTCATAACTTCAAATATCCATAACTTCATGATCCCTTAACATTTTTGACCCATTCTTTTTGCCATGTGTCCATGAGAATGTCTATTTTATGATGACACCAAAAAATCCCAAAAAATATTATTTATTTCACCACTTTTGATTGATAGAAAAACATGTGTTTTAAGTGTTTTTTTTAAGGCTCCTAATTGATTCTTTTCTCTTATGTCTTATTTGTTCTTGATGTTGGAAGTTTGTATGATTAAAGCATACTCATTTAAATGTTGATTGTTATCCTTAACATGTTTGAACTTGACTGTCTTCATACAATTTAATTGATTCACCTTAAAAACATGCTTGAATGAATGGTTAGGAGGTGATTAGGTTTCCACTTAAGTTTGGTCTTATCATGAACTTTGATTCAAATTTAATGTTTATTTTGTTAAGACTTATAATGTGATGCATGTTTGACCTAAGTTGATTCATGTTATGTTTACCATGTACCAATGAATGCTTTCACCATGTCAACTATGATTTTGTCTTCACCATCAATATGTGGTGTCTTGTGATGTTATGTGAAACTTCGTCGTTGTCTTGTTTATGTTTATCTCAATGCCTAAAACCATGATTAATATTGTCATTCATACCTCACCCACCTTGTGATTGTCATTGTACTTAGCCATATTTTGTACCCTAATGTTAATGCATGTTCAATCTTGTTATTGTTTATATCCAATGGAAAAGAATCATGACATTATTGTCATTTTGCATGTGTGTGTTCATCTATGTTCTATACAACCTTTTATTCCCCTTAATCCAAAAACTTCTAGATAAAATCTTAGGTTCCCCTCAATTTAAACTTTAGGATTCTATCTCCCTCTCTCCTTCTTATAACCACTTTCATAATAAACTTTAACTTAGGTCATTATTTCTCCTTTTATTTCTTAATCAAATGCTTCAAAACACTTAAGCATATTCAAAGATATTTTCATAAGACCTAAAAAACACAAACTTAACTAAAACCCTTTTGCCACTTTGGCTTTTCCATGTTTAAAACCTTTTCATAAAAGGATTAGACATGAGTCATCCCTAGTTGAAATTTAAATCTCCTGCCCCATAAGATTATTGAGATTGATATTGATTCTTTTCCATTTGGAAGAGATATGTGGCATACTAGTTGATTATATATCCAAGTGAGAGCCCTTCTTTCAATTTGATGCAAATATTTATCTTCCACATGTTTGTGGTGGTTTAAATGTGAGTTTTCTCCTTAAGATGACAATTTTTCTCTTTCTCATAAAACCAACCCCAACAAATCCCTTCTTACTTTTGAACCCGAACTACGAGGTTTTTATCCTTCACGGGTACGTAGGCATAAGACTCAATATCTTCCCAAATCATCAAACAATAAAAAATGTTCTTTTTCTCATCTCCCCAATCAAATAGCAAATAATTTTAAACCAAACACATATATCCAAAAGGTTCCTGTAGAGTACTACAGATGATTATGGTGTTAATACCTTCCCTTTTCATAACACACCCCCGTACCTTTAGAATCTCCCCCCATTTTGCTTAGCTTAAGTTTAATCTTCTAGCTTTGCATATACACATTGGGTTTATTTTTGAATTTTTTCCCCTTCCCTTGGATAAATTAAAGTTCAGTGGTGATATTTTGATTTATGAGTCAAGTCTAATCAATAGCTTGGTCTCTGATTCTTCACCGCGACAATATATATATATATATATATATATATATATATATATATATTATATATTAAATAATTAATTTACAAATACATTAATTAAATCTTACGATCGGCCGCTTGCCTTGGATGTGATACCCGAGTGGCTTGGCACTCGATTAAGCTTGGAGATCTGGGCTCCTGGTCCATGATGTGTTTGGCTCCTGTTGTGTATTCCCATGTCTTTTTTCCAAGGTTGGGATGACCCGGTTTGCTTGAGCTCGGTATTTTTTTTGGAAGGGCTCTCCATCTAGCCAGATGCCAAGGGGATTTTGATCGAACTTTGTTGAGGTCGACAAATTTCTGATGCTCTTCTGGCTTTATTTCGTGCAAAATCTCCTGGTAGGTTACCTCTAGCTCGCTCTGTTAGACGTGGACCTCCCTTCTTCACTCCTTACACCCCAACTCTTTTCCCGTTCTCCTTTTTGGACTAAGGTTGGGGCGTTAGAAGGTTTTCCTGCCGATGAAGAGCAATTTATTTTGCTATGATCATGCATTCATGTATTTCGGAGATATGTAGGACTTCGGTCTATTCGATATCCTCAGATCCATTTGGTGGGATCGTTGGTCTAGTTGAGAGACCAGAGGCAGTTCTCAGATCCATTTGGTGGGGATCATTGGTTCAGGTGAGGGATCAGAGACCATGGAAGAAATCAGTACCATACCTCGGATATCCATACAAAAAAACTTGGTACCACATGCATTTAGGTGAAGGAGATGGCAGAATTGCATTGCATTTGCATTATGACTTGTTTGATTGTGTGTTGAATGTGATTTGAGAATATTCTTAGGTTTGTTATTACTATCGTGTATTGCTGTTATTCACCATTAATAATTGTTATATGTATTCTCACCCATTGGTTATTGTTGTGGCATCTATGCTCATTAGGGTATAGATAACTAGGTATCGGAGTAACTGCTGAGTAGAGGATGGCGTATATTCCCCTTTATCTTTTATAGTTGGGTCTTAGAGAAGTCACTTTGATATGTAGCACTAGGGATGAGATGTCATTCTTTATTGTGTGATACTTTTATTTCGTTTTGTTGGAGTTGTTGATGGAACTTTATTTTTGAACTTTGTTGAATTTTTGCTGCGTATTTGCATGACTATTTGGTTTTTGAAGTTTATGGTTTAGTGACACTCTAATACTCGGTTTTAATCAAACTACTTTATTAAATGTTAAGTCGGGGAATTAGGGTGTTACATAGTGGTATCAGAGCAGGTCGTACCTTCCGGCCAGGTTTCGTAATGTTGTTTGTTGCCTAGTATGTGACATATGTGTGAAACACTGTTGGTGCTAATTTGTTTTTCAAACTTCTTGTTCGTAGGAGTGGAATTGAAACAAGGGGGGAGAAGCTTCTGCTTCTTTGAGATGTTTTAGGTGTGGAGGGTTGGTTCTGCGTGCCAATGATTTCAAGGGTGTATGTTTTTGGATAATACATTTTCAATGCAAGTGATGAATTGTTTGTGTCGGCCAAGTAAGTGGACGAGCTCATAAAGGATAATTGTGAAGTGTTTATGAACTTGCTTCTATGAAGAATGGGAGTAAAGTTGTGATTGGTGAGTTGTCGGTGGTGTGTGACTTTTTAGAAGTGTTTCTAGATGATATCAGTGAATTAAAGAAGCAACTGGAAGATCTAATTGAAAGGAAGTTTGTTCGTCCTAGTGTTTCGCCATGGGGTGCGCCAGTGTTATTAGTGAAGAAGAAGGATGGTAGTATGAGGCTATGAGGACAAGTATCCACTTTCGAGGATTGATGATTTGGTGGATTAGTTGGTGGTGCTTATGTGTTTAGTAGGGTAGATTTGCGCTTGGGTTATCATCCGATTGGTGTGAAGCCTGAAGATATTCTAAAGACTGCTTTCAGAATGAGATATGTTCATTACGAGTATTCGATAATGACGTTTGGTGTGTCTAATGCGCTTAGGGTGTTCATGGAGTAAATGAATAGAATCTTTCATTCGTATTTAGACCAGTTCGTGGTTGTGTTTATAAATGACATCTTCATATATTAGAAGTTGGATAAAAGGCATGTGGGACAACTGAGGATTGTATTGCAGACATTGAAAGAGAACCAAATGCGCAAAGTTGTCCAAGTGCGAGTTCTCGTTAAAATAAGTGAGTTTCCTTGGTCACGTGATATCTAGTGGTGGTATAGTTGTGGATCCATCTAAGATAGATGTTGTGTTACAATGGGAGACTCTGAAGTTTGTCCTTGAGATTAGAAGTTTTATTGGATTGGATGGTTACTACAAGAAGTCGCTGCATATGTCAATGTTGATGGTTTGAGAGTTAGAATTGATTAAACAGTTCAAAGACATGAGTTTAGCATGTGAAGAGCCTTCTAATAGTGTGAAGTTGGGTATGTTGAAGCTGACTAGTGGTAATTTTGAAGAGATTAGTGAGGGTCAGAAGACCAATATGGGATGGGTTGACTGAATTGTGTTAATCAATCAAGATAAGGGTGGTGACTTCAGAATGGATGAAATGGCATGATGAGGTTCAGAGACAGGGTTTGTGTACCAGATGTACCCGAGCTTAAGAAGACTATTCTTGAGGAGGGTCACAAAAGTGGGTTGATTATTCATCTCAGTTACACTAAATGTATCAAAACTTAAAGAAATTGTTTTGGTTGCCAAGAATGAAGAAGGAAGTTGTTGAGTTTGTGTATGCTTGTTTGACTTGTCGGAAGTCGAAGATTGAACATCAGAAGTTGTTGGGTCTGATGTAGCTGTTGAGTCTTCTGGAGTGGAAGTGGGATAACATTTCCATGGATTTTGTAGCAAGTTTACCAAAGACGGCGAAGGGATGTGATTCTATTTGGGTGATTGTTGATAGGCTGACTAAATCATCTAATTTAATATTGATCAGGATAAACTATACTTTGCATAAGTTAGTTGAGCCGTATATTGAGAAGATTGTTAGTTTGCATGGTATTCCATCAAGCATTGTGTCAAATAGAGATCCGAGATTCACGTATAGGTTTTGGCAGAGTGTAAGAGGCATTGAGTACTAGACTGAAGTTGAGTTCTGCTTATCATCCGCAGACAGATGCTCAAATGGAGAGAATTATCAAATCCTTGGAGGATCTGTTGAGGGCTTGCGTGCTATAACAAGAAGTTTCTTGGGATAAATACTTGTCCATGATTGAGTTCACTTACAATAACAATTTCTACTCAAGTATTGGGATGGCTCAGTTTGAGGTGTTGTATGGTAGGAGGTGTAAGACACTTCTGTGTTGGTACGAATCTTGCGAGAGTGTTGTGATTAGACCTGATATTGTGAAAAAAAATTATGAGAAGATCAAGATGATCCAAGAGAAGATGAAATCTTCGCAGAGTTGCTAGAAGAGTTACCATGATAAAAGGAGGAAAACACTTGAGTTCCAAGAGGGAGACCATTTGTTTTTGAGAGATACTCCGGTAACCAGTGTTGGTCGAGCTTTGAAGTCCCAAAAGCTCACGCCATATTTTGTTGGTCCATACCAGATCTTGTAGAGGATAGGAGATGTTGTCTATCAGATTATCTTGGTGGATGTAGTGCGGGGAGGACCAGTTGGTGGAAGCATAACTTAGGAGCTAGAGAGCCGAATGAAGGAGTCATATCCTGATTTATTCTCTACAGGTAATTTTCGAGGACGGAAATTATCTTAAGTGAGGGAGAGTTGTAACGCCATAACTTATTATTTAAGCAATTTATTTACTTGTTTGCGTAATTTGGTGACTTCATGAGAGTTGGGGTATTTTTGAAATGTATGGGTAATTTGGTAAATTACTAATTCTTGGGTTTGAGAGTTTTAGAGCCGCTAAAATAACATTATTGAGATTATTATAAATAATTAGAAATTATAATTATTTTGTAATAAGAGAAATAATAAAAATATAGAAATCCTAATTTAATTAATTATTTAAATTAAATATTTATTTAATTAAAATATTTATTTAATTTAAATAAATTATTATGAGTTTGTGCAATTTGTGTGATTTGAGAGGAGTAAGAGGTGAGAATATAGAAGAGAAGAGTAAGTGGGCAAAAAGTGTAATATTGAGAAATAGAGCCCATATAAATATTAAAATGGTGGAAAATGCTAGGGTTAAGAATTTTTTTTGTACGTGAGAAAGAGGAAGATCTAGAATTTATAATTGGAATGGCTCTGGGAAATCGACCTTAGGAAGAGAAAGAAGAAAGGGAAAAACTCCAATTTCGAGGTACGGGGGGATTGTCTACTTTTAGGTGGTCTCTGGCTTGCAGGATAATAAGGATTGCTTACCCTCATATCGCCATCCTTTTGGGATTTTGATGGGTTTTTTTGAATTTCTCTTTTATGTGATTTATGAGCTAAAATATTTCCGTGCTTGGACTGTGATTGTTTTATTCTATGTTTTGGTCGTAAACCCAATTTAGGGATTTGAGACAAATCCTCTTAGTATTTGATACCTTCAAGGTAAGAGGATTTTAACCTTTTGGATCTGAACTGTTTTTCCATGGTTTTTTTAGTCGGCTATTTTCCCTGAATTTTCCCCCAAAATTATGATATTAGAATCTGAAATGTTTTCCCAAATTTCTTTCACTAAGTCAACTGTTTATCTAAAATTTTCTAAAAATCAAACTTAATTTTTAAGCTGTGTTATGGAAAATCACTTTTTGGCATAAGCTTCAAACTGGAAAAATATTTTTTTTAAATCAGATTTTTTGGGAATAGTAAAAATAAGAACTTTTAAATAAATTGAAAATTTGTTCAATATGGAGAAAAGCGTAGAAAAATCGCAGGTAGACTTAAAAATAGATTGACCGCCTTATTTCAGACATATCCAGAGTTTCGGGAATCGGATTGAGACGCAGTTCAAAGCGTTGGAAAGCTAACGAGATAATTTGTCTTTTTAAGTAGAGAAATTGGGTCTAGGGGCTATACAACAGTAACAACTTGTTGGTTTTTATACCAGAGATATAGTCAATTTTGGTCATGCGTTGTCATCATGGTTCAGGAACAACTTGAGTTTTGTAAGTCCTTTTGGGATATCGTCAGTTGCGTTAGAAAGAGGGTTTAGTTATCTTTTCAATTAAAAAATTTCATAGTTTTATAATAAGTATACAATTTTTGGAGCCACTTTGAAGTCAGGCGAAACATTTTGCCCGACGCGAGTACCTGTATGTGGTGTTTATTAAATTGAACCGATTAGTGTATTAAGTCCTAAAATGAAAATCATATTCTTAATATAGAATCTCTAAGATTTTCGTAACATATTCATTTGCTTGATTCCGACTTTGTTTGATATTTTAAATAATTATTCGAATATGATGTGTGACTAGTAGGGAGCGTAATTTTGGGACTGTTTGATGAGTTTGTGAGAATTATAAATTTTTGAGACATTTTGAGCTCCATGAGTAATTTGAGAAATTGAGGAAATTGCTTTAGTAAAGTTATCACTCGTGAAATTTTGATCCTTTTTAAGGTTTTGAGCATTTTGAGAAAATATGAGGTTTTGAGAATTGATTTTTTCCGAAAGTTCGAGTATTATTGGTGTTTTCCGAATTTTTGAGTATTCCCTGAATTTTTTGGAGTTCGGGAGCCTTCGGTGGCATTTTGGAGCATCTTGGGGCATTGGATTCTCTTTGGTGACCTCAGGGACATTTTTGAACAAATTGAGTAAATTACTTGTCATTACTTTGTTAGTGGTTTGACAAAAATAACAATAACAAATGTTAAGAGTTTTTGAGAAAATGTGGATTTTGAGATTTTTTAAGAAAAATAATGAATTTTTTAGAAACTATGGGTCCTTGGGACTTTTTGAGTATTTTTTTAGCAGTGTGATGAGTTGAGAACAATTGGTAATAACATAACTTTATCTTTTGTGATAAATAATCAATTTTTTTAAAATATATTTTGAGTATAGTAATCCAGAGACGGATTACAGTGATGGCCTTGAATGGCGTTTGACATAGTAATCCAAAGAGGGATTATAGTGATGGCCAATTATGGCGAGTTGTAGGTTCAATGGTGGAACCTTTTGTAAATGATTGAGACTTGTGTTTTGTTATGAGTTTGAGATGATGATTTTGTTGTATGTTGTTTTGTTGGGATCATGCATTCATGTATTTCGAAGATAGGTAGGATTTCATTCTATTTAGTAGCCTCAGATCTATTTGGTGGGATCATTGGTGTAGTTGAGAGACCAAAGGTGGGTCTCAGACCCACTTGGTGGGGATATTCGGTTCAGGTGAACGACCGAAGACAGTTGAAGAAATCAGTAACATACCTCTGATATCCATACAAAAAACTTGGTACCATAATCATATAGGTGAAGAAGGTGGTGGCATTGCATTTCATTTTCATTATGACTTGTTTGATTGTGTGTTGAGTGTAATTTGAGAATATTCTTATGTTTATTATTACTATCATGTATTATTGTTATTCACCGTTAATAATTGTTAGATGAATTCTCACCCCTTGTTTGTTGTTGTGGTGTATGTGCTCCTCGGAGTACAGATAACCAAGTACATGAGTAGCTATTGAGTAGGGGATGTCGTTTATGCCCCCTTTAGATTTTATTATTGGGTCTTAAAGGATTCACTCTTTTATGTAGCATCCGGGATAGGATGTCATTCGTTATTGCATGATGCTTTTATTTCGTTTTGTTAAAGTTGTTAATGAGGCTTTATTTTTGAACTTTGTTAAATTTCCACTGCGTATTTGCATGACTATTTGGTTTTTGAAGTTTATGGTTTGGTGACACTCTAATACTTGGTTTTAATCAAACTTTTTTATTTAAATATTTTGTCGGGTAATTAGGGTGTTACATGGGTGATGTCTCCACCCTTGGAGTCATGGGAAGGAGAAGCATGACTACAACAATGACGATGATACTTCTTAGGAAAATCAGGCATTCTTGACGATTGTGATCTAACATCAACAACGCCGTCCCTCAAAGAAACTCGAGAGTAGTTGAGTTGCAACACCTCTGGATGAGTTTCTATCTAATTCAGAATATTTTGTTGGTTTTCTTCGACATATAGGAGCTTTATGTTTTTTTATTGTACCAAGTTGAAGATGTTCAAGATCAGTTTGTTTACCCCTGATACTCATAGTGAAGCTTGTAACTATTGAATATCATGTGAGTTCTGCTCCTAAAGGTTGGAAGGGTGGAGGAAGATGAAGAAGAGAATGATGGTGATCCTGGAATGTAGGGATCAATTGAGAGTCTTGAATAACTGATTGATGCATTACAATTAGAGCATGTAGATCTTGATGTTTTGAAGACTCTTCGACTGCAAGAGTTAGAACTATTGATACGTTATCTTGAAGAAGGTGAATCGTTGATCGGACATCAAAAGAGGCATTGCGGTGGCGAGTTCCTTTCAAACTGGCCATCAGAAAAGACAACATGAATATTGTTTACGAGACAATTACATTGATCAGAATAGTAACAAGAAACGGTTGCAACAGCGCAATGGTTGAGATTTAGAGAAATTTGATTTAAAAAATAGTGATAATCAAAAGATAATTCCCATAGGCGGTGTCACTATTTTGTACTTGAACATAAGTAGATGAGCGGTTGAGGATGATCACCATGGCGAAGCTTTCAGTGCGGTGGTTACGTGCTCTGTTGATCAAAGATAGGGCTGCCTATAAGGCTAGTAATTCAGCGGTCAAGCCAATATCTAAGAAAGTTGGAATTGCTGTAAGAATGTATGTAAGAATACATGGGCGTGACTTAGAGACACACTCATATAAAGGAGATGGTTAGTAGAACCTCCATCGTGGAGTGCAGAAGACTATTTGATGTAGATCAACGGTTGAAATGAGGAGTGAGAATGTGCTTTTGTGTGATGCTTTAACATAAGGATCCACCTTAATGTTAGTCAATGAAGTGCCTTGACTAGATTGAGGCTATAAATTTGACTAGTTTTATTGAACTTTTGATCGCTCCAAAATTAATATATTATATATATTTTTACTTATATATAAATCGCTATCAAAGAGTTGTTATGATAAATCAGGACATATGCATTGACGCGTGTTCGAACTCGCGACATCCCATTTATTCATCTTTAAAAGGTGAATTTGAACCACTATACTATTTAAAAATAAATAAATAATATATAGATAATATTTTTAATAAACTCGACTATAAATTAAAAATAACACATTAGAAATAAGTGGCTAACACAATTAAGTTGATGATCAATAAATGTATAAAAAGAAGGTTGCATATCATTTAATTTATACTAAATTCAATTATCTATAATTTTAAATATCATTTACTTTAACATATATTTTATAAATATGTGACAAGTGCAAAAAAGTCCAATTAACACAACACTTTTATAATATATATATATATATATATATATATATATATATATATATATATATATATATATATATATATATATATATATATATATATATATATATATATAATACCTTCTTTTTAGCTATTTGACTTTAATTTTCCCAATAATCTACACCCAAGTTCATCTCTACTAATAGTTCTATTTTCCTAATATACTAAAAATATGGAAGACACATTGCAACCACTCATAAGAGTAACTTGTCTGGTTTTTGAAGTTAATTGGTTCCTGAAATTGATAACTTTGTTTGCCTGATTAACCTGTCTCTTGTCGTCTCTTTATTTTAAAAGCCACCATGTGATTATGTTAGACTAGTATTATAGTGCTCGTTTTCAAAGACAAGCCCTAAGTCAAAGGTGGTTTATTAAAATATTTTTTTGGATTTGATTTTAAGGTGGAAAATTTCAATTTTATGTGGATTTGGTTAAAGAAATTGTCCTTGTTGCTATGTTTCTATTGGTATTACGACCTTTCATTGAAATTTAGTGGTAATGTTTCTGTTTAGTTTTTGTTTTGATATGAATTTATTTGTTTAATTGGGCCAACATGACAAATTTAATGTTATATTATTTTGTAGCCAAGAAGACTTGTTCATATGGCTTCGTAAAATAGGAATATTGATTTGTAACGTTTTCAGAATAGTTTCTTATATCATATCTTAGTATATCTTTTAAGATGTTGAGAGTTGAATTAAGAAATATAATTAATATTGATTTTATAAAACTTATTTGGTAGTTTTTAACTAGTAAATTTATAAATTAGTCTATGTCTAGGTAGGATTTATGAGTCTATCAAATATTGTTTATATTAATCATTTGATATTAATATTATTAATATTAGGGACTAAATTGATAATAAGTAGTTACAATATAAAGACTTAATTGATAGTTAACTGATACTATGTAGTTAAATATAATCAACTTGTTCTTTTAATAGAGACATGCACTTTTTTTTTAATATTTATAGTGTAATGGACATGCACATACACACACAGTTAGTATACAATTTTTTTTTACAAATTCATCCAATAAAGAATCACCAATTTGCAAATCATCTTGTTAAAGATATATGGAAAAACACTTGAAGCATTGCAAGCAAGTAAAATTGCATAAGTCTAATAGAAAGTGAATTAATAGAGTTAGTTCATTTAGTAGAAATTATTTTATTAGGTTTTTGAAAGTATAGTTAAATATATTTTCATCTTTATTATGATATTATTTTTTGGTTACGATCATATACGCTTCCCTAAACATTTTGCCTCTTCTTCGTCCCTGCAAAGCGAGTTAATCTCCATTGATTCAAGGTGCAGTAATGGAATTCACGGAAAATTAAACTTCAGTTATTCGAGAACAAACTCAATCTCAAATGATTTCATCAATTTTTGCATCTTCAAATTCGAGCAACTCATTTGGATCAAAGCTTTCAATCAAACTGCAAGATAAAACTATTTGCTACGGAATCAATAAGTTGAAAGAGTAATCCTAATGCAAAAGATGCATAAACTTGTTGTTAATCCACAAATTTCTCAAAAATTTAAAACGGTTCAAGATCAAGTAATATGTATGACTTTTGAAGAATATGAATCTTGGATTGTCTAAGATCAAACATTGTTCATATGGTTGTTCTCCACCATATCTGAGTCAGTGTTGCCTCGAGTCTTCTCCTACAAACACATATTCAAAGTTTGGGACAAGATCCACAAATACTTCAATGCCCGGTTGAAAACTAGGGTTCGACAATTGAGAGTTGAGCTGAAATCAACGAAGAAAGGGAAAAAAATCATCACAGAGTTTGTTCTAAGAATCAAAGCTATTGCGAATTAGCTTCTAGTTGTGGGAAATTCAATCTTTGAACAAGATCAAATTGACTCAATCCTTGATGGCCTTTCCGATGAGTACAATCTATTTGTGATGCAGATGTTGTTGATGTAAGCCCTAGATGCCAATACTTTTTGTACTTGTATCGAATTATTTATTAATAATAAAAGGATTTTTCTTTATTATGTTTGTTTAATAAAGTCCCTAGAATAGCTAGGCCGTTTAATGTATCAAGTGTGACTTAATCATGAGATCACATTAAACATAAGGACAATATTCTTAAAGTATCTATAGTCAAGCTTTGTTGTGAAGTGGGATAACATTAAAACATTAAGACTATTATGTATATGGACTGATGATCACATCTCATGGATCATGGATAAGGAGTTATCAAGTCTTAAACATAGGTATGAATATTAAGAGTAATATTTATACTGGATTGACCCGCTATGAGAATACTATATAGAATGTTATGCAAAGTGTCATAAGTTATTCTCATGGTGATAGTGGTGTATACCACCCTTCGACCTGAAACCACTATGGACCCTAGATGTAGAGTCGAGTGCTTTATAGCTGATCAAACGTTGTCCGTAATTGGATGACCATAAAGACGATTGATGGGTACTCCACGAAGCATGCTAAGGGACATGAGTGACCTAGATGAAATTTGTTCATCCTGTGTAACAGGATAAATGTCTAAGGGCCCAATATTCAACTGGACAAGGATGACACGGTTTATGCCTTGTGTTCAATATAGACATAAGGGCAAAAGGGTAATTGTACACAAAAGTATTATCACAAAAGGATTTGTCCGATCACATGACATTTTCGTGTCTTTGGTAGCAGTGATGTGTTTCTAGATACCGCTCACTGTTTATTATGTTAAATATGTGATTTAATATAATTGCCAATGTCGTGAAAACCTACAGGGTCGCCCACAAAAGGACAGATTGATGAGAGATAGAGTAAATAAGGAACATCGTAAGGTATGGTGCACTTAAGTGAATTGTAGAACATCGTAAGGTATGGTGCACTTAAGTAGAATACGAAATATGGTAAGGTACCACGCGCTTAAGTGATTTTAGTATATCATAAGATATGTGTCACATACACTTACGTGGGATTTTTAGCTTACATCCCACACAAGTGGTTCTATAAATAGAACTCTTGTGCAGAAGCATTTGTTCAGATGAAATTTTCTCTCTCTCTCTCTCTCTCTCTCTCTCTCTCTCTCACTCAAAGCATTCATTCATAGCAGCTAACACTGAGAGTGAAGGAATCCGTTCGTGTGGACTGAGTAGAGGCGTTGTCACGATTCAACGTTCATGATCGCTCCTTAGATCTGCATCAAAGGTTTCAATTGTCACAAGAGGTAACGATTCTATCATTGGTCATGCCCATTCGTAAGGATCACTAAAGGAGAAATTTTTAATTTCCGCTGCATTTTGGATGGCTATTCTCCTCCATATGTATGGAAGCACATAGTCAATATCCCTCTATGATGTGGAAGCATTTATCTATGTTCAAGAAGCACGATTAGATAAGTTTAGGCAAGAACTTGTAGTGTCCACTGTAGCAGCTAACCTAGCCCACACAAATTAGGAAACAACCAGCTCTAGAGGAGTGTTTTTTGGAAATCATGGTAGAGAAACTCGCTTCACTCGGGGTCGTACTCATGGTCGGGGGCGATATATATTTGGAAATTATACAATATGCCAACTGTATGGAAAATACAGGCACTCAGTCACTGATTATTGACGTGTGTTATACCGCAAGTGCACGATAGTGACAAGTAGTACAAAAAGATCAAACTCACTATGAGATGTATATTTATCTAAAGTGGTCGCAATAATGGTTTGTTTGGTGCAAAGTAAAATGAAATAAACAAATAAAAAATAAGACATGGGGTTTATGATTGTCAATCTAGACTCACCCAAATGACTATCCGTATTTGATTACGAGAATATCTAAGTATTTTCATAGAAAAATAGATAAAAGTGTGTGTCACCGATTTTCGTGGCATGTGCAACTAGACGTGTTTCTCGATACGGCTAAGCGGATTTCTTAATATAAAGTGAGTCAACTTGTCACATCGGGGGCCTCGTTACTCCACTATTTAGCAATCCACAATCAGATATTGATGCATATCCTTTCAGACTTTGATTATGTCTATGTTATGTTTGCTTTCGCAACCAACATAGATGTTTTTTGGAACTCGGATCCTAAAATAAAAAAGGACTTAAGATTCTCGTAATTTATATTGGATTAATTCAATTGGGGGTTATCATAAGATAGGCTCTCACAACCCCTTGTGCTTATAAAAATACTCACACATGGTGAGGTAAACAATAATCAAACAATAATAAGGCATAACAAGCAATTGAAATAAAATTAAGTAATACAACAAAACTAAATTGAAATAAACTTAAAATAAAGAAGCAATAAATAATATACCAAAGTTGTTGAACAATTACAAGTGCAAGTAAGAGAAAAAGCTACAAAGTGGAAGCAAGCAATAAGAGAAAAATGGAAAGTGATGGATGATAGGTGATGATTTCCTTGAAGCTCAAGTGTCTATTTATAATAAAATAACCCATAAATCACCACTAATTGCCAATTATTCCATGCTAAGTCTTAATTACCCACTAACATAAAGCCAATGGAGGTTATGGATGTCAAGAAGTCACAAAAACGCTCAAAAACCACTCAAATTTGTAACTGCCTAGGAAGCTGACACGGCCCGTGTCAGGGGACATGACCAACCCATGGCAGCCCCAATTTCTTTATATGGGAGAAATTTCAAGGGCCAAAACCGACATGATTAGGTAGGGTTGGCCACATGGTATTTGTATGGAGAGAGCTCCCTTTTGCTTGATCTTTGGCCTTTTCACTCTGATTTGGTCAATTACCCTCTTATTACCTAAAATCATAAAAAGAAGAAAAAAGCGCATAAAATCGAACTAAAATGGCGAAAACACACATGAAAACAGAAAGAAAACAAGCAATAAATACAATGCATTAGCACCTATCAAATACCCCTCAAACTTAATATGTTGCTTGTCCTCAAGCAACAATCTTGCTTATAAAAAATTAGGATCAAGCGGTTTGGTTCTTACAAAAGATAAAAAAATGAAATCACTAATACTCATATGTGGCTTATTGTTCCAACCGAATAAGACCTTAGTTCCCGCGTACTTACTGACACCAAAAGCATTACAAGAACTTAAAACTATAAAACAGATACAGACAAAAGTTTCATATTTCAGTCACCCTCTAGCTATTGAAATTTTGTTTCTCGGGAGACAGATGTCGAACACGGTGTTCTAGAAAATTGGTCTGACAAGATAAACTAGAACTACAATAATTAAAACATATTGAGTTGTACAATATGATGGAGCAGAAAAGAAGTAAAGAACACAACAAATGGTAACCCAATTTGATGCAAACAATACCTACGTCGTGAGGGTTGGCTTCCAATCTAATAAAGGAAATTCAGTGTTAGTAACTTAGTACAATTAATCTTACAAGAAACAACAAACCATATGTTGTTCAATGTCTCTTCCTAACACTAACCAATGACTTTCTATTTAGGACTCCCTCTAAATATGAAAACCCCTTTCACTTTCTCTCAATCACTAAACCATAGTGATTGGTGATTCACCCAATTATCAATATCAAATATAACAACTCAACTAGGAAAACCTTATATGCCAAGTTACTAAAACATAGTGTGGTGTACATATCAATAATAATGACTTTTGTAAACTCTAGCACTCTAAAATCTTCAATGTGAATGTTTGTTTTCCAATGTATGTTTGAGTTCCTTATATAGCATAATAACTTTATGCTTTATTCCTTGGATATTAGCTTTAATTTCCTCAAATTAATGCAGAATTGGTTGGATATTATTTGTTCAATAAATCTCTCTAATAAGATATGATTTGTTACAATTTAAATTCAAATTTAAATCTTCATTTCAATCTGAATTAATCTTCATTCAGTTGTCAAACAAATCACATATCCATATTTCTAACCCAATTAGAAATAAAATTGGATCCAATATTTGACCAAAAAGTCTTCCAAAACGCAATAGTAATGACCTATTTCACAAGGCACAAATGTTGTACCAACATGATGTGACATTGCGGCCAACATGTGTCTCTTCTTCACCTCCATACAACTTAAGCAATCTAGATTAATCTTGAACACTTTACAACCAATCCAAAAGGAAAAACAATCTCCCCCTTTGGAAAATTGTGGCAAAATAACTCTTCAAGATATATCACTTATTCATACCAGAACAAGTGATAGTCTTCAGAGCATACAATCATCTTTAGTTCTCTACATATCATAGATAAGCTCAGAAGCGGAAAACCATTAGCATTCATCATTAATGCAACATAAAACAATGATTTATTATCGATCAAACAGACATGCAATCATTCGCAACTTAGTCATGCATGTCACCCAGTCAGCTCATAGTTAGTAGCATACAATCCTACTAACTAACAATTATCATCATGCAATCATTCGCATACTTAATCATGCATAAGACAAACAATTAGTAGCTAATAATAGGATATGCAAAATTCTACTAACACAAAAGCTCACATTAAAAGGGCCAGATATCTTATCCGACATTGCAACATATAAACACAACATTAGCACTTACCAGAGATGGTCAGTACTAAACAAACATATGTGTTACCTCAGCAACACCATACAACACCATACTACTCCCCCTTTTTACCATATTTTGACAAAGGGTAAGTACCAAATAGCACCTAGATGTGAATCATGCAAAGGTTAGTATGTTATCACATACAATGTCCAAAAACATGAGTAGGATAACCATAATAACATCAAGATATGAACAAGCATTATAACTAAATGTTAATGATAAAGTACATATTTATTACTCATTACGATACCAAAAAAAAAGCAAAAGGGTAAAAACCTCAATAACTAGCTCCAACAATCATGTCCTTATCCTACCATATGTCCAGCACATCGTGGTGGGCCTCTTCCCTTCCAAACAATTATTCTTCAGAACTTTCCTCATCTTCTGTATTATCAGAATATTATGTCTCCTCACTCTCAAATGTCTCATCCTTTTCATCATCTTCTTCATCAGACTCCTCTTCCTTTGTCAGCTTACTTAGTAGATCATCCACCTTCTTCTTCCTGAGTGTACTTGTTGCAATCAAGACTTGAAGATCCTTGGATATCTCTTCTAGATCTAGCGTCATCTCTTTTCTGGTGTCTTTGGACAGTGGACACGAATTCTCCCAGCAGCATGTCTTTGGTGCCTTGATAACTTAATCTCCAAGAAATGTGTCCCCATAAACAATTTCTTATCAAAGGTCAAAGTACCAAGCTTTTTAATTGGAGCTTCTTGAGAATAAATATTGTTTGGATATTGACTTAAGATAATGCCATTCGTTAGGCAAGGGAATGTTATGGGTAACTTCATAGCATTTGAGTCGGAATGTTTCAAGGTTTAATTGAAGAGATATTCTCCAAAGTTTAGCTTTTCCTTGGTTCCTACAAGATAAATCAGTTTGGAAGGGAAAGTGGAGACATTGGACCTGTGATTTATATGTGCCTAGTTAAATGCACCAATTATATTCAACATAACATACTTTACACTTAGATTCTTGCTTGGAAGTACCCTTTGCTTAGGCCATTTCTGAATATGCCATGTAGTGATTTCCTTGGTTATGTTGTCTATGGAAACTTCTTCAGATCCTGCATATGTACTTCTCTTCAAGTGTTCATCAATGACAGATGGTGAGAAACCTGCACATTTTCCTATAACATACACATTCTTATACTCTTTAGTCCCTTCAATATTTCACTCAGATGAGATGTTTGCTATAAATTCCATAACTAGTTTTTCAAAGCAAGGACTAATTTGGGTGCCGATATTCATTAATCTTGCAACCTTTATCAGGTTTACAATATCTTTGCAGCCCAAGGCTTCTTCACTTAGTTCTCTTTCATAAACAATTCTCCTTTGTATAACAAATTTCCATTTTTGAGCATTTGATTCGGAATGGAATGACATATTATCCAGAGGAGCAGTAGAAATGTTTGTAGGAATCTTCTTACCTCCAACGTTCCCTCTGCCAGAGGGAAAGATGTCTTGGACATCTTCTTCATCATCTGAATCTGAATCACTAAACACCACAAGTTTTCTCTTTAGGGTTCTTTTCGAAGTAGCCTTTTCTTTTTATTCCTTTTTAGCATGTTCTCTAATCTTTGTTTTTAATAATCCCTTTCATTATGCTGACAAGGGGAATGTCATGATCCTCAATGTGAATCACTTCTTTATTTGCTGACTTCTCATTAGCTTGATCAGCTACCACACTCTTCTTTCTTTGAACCTCTGTCCTTTTTATTTTAGGCTCTTCATCACTTGAAGAATCAATTGTAACATCTTTTCCATCCAAGATTTCATTTGAACTTTTATCAAGAATATGCACATTCACAGTGACAGGAGCGGGTTCAGTGAGTGGCACACATAGTTTACCATATGTTGTACCATAAGTTCTAACATTGGGTTCAACGTGTTGGTCAGAGTCAATATCATCATTAGTAGTATATGCATCAATATCTCTCATGACAGAGTCCAGATCATTCTCATATTGCTTATGGACATAAGAACTTACCATTTTAGTAGTTTTTCCCTTCCTGGTCCCAGTACACTTAACCTTATTCTTTGGGAAGTCAATAGGAATGACCATCCTAAGCAGTACAACATCTTGAATGGCTTGCTTTTTGTCTGATCTTCTACTTGATTCAAAAACCCTAGGTTTTTATGACACACATTTTTCTACTAACATTTTGACCCATTGGGTGTAAGAGACAAAATTAGGCTCAGAGATGTTGCTAGAATCATATTGTTTCCACATTTTGGAGATTCGTTGATGATTTTGAAAAAGGAATAGATGGTTGACTGTTGAAGAGAAATTGAAGAAGAAATTCTTCTTTGAAAAAATAAGGGCAGATAGTTTTTGAATTCTGAGGTAATGGTGCCTTGTTTCCTATGAGGTAATGATTATGGGTGAGAGAAATCTTATTTTTGCATGCTTTCTTAGCAATAACTTCTCACTCACGCAAATGACACAAGTGCCCTTCAACTTCTTACTTTCAAATTTATTATAAGGATCGTCCAGACTAGCTTGCATTTGGCTAACTTGACACCCAAGTAAGTGATTAATTGTTTCATTAGTATTTCTTTCTCTTTCAGAGACCCATTGTTGGGAAGGATGTTTTAGCATTATGGAAACACTATTTATTTAGGAGTCTTGTTACTATCTTTCTTCACATATGCATTTTTCTCATCCTTGAGTGGTACACAGGGAGTTGCCTTAGATATCCACAAGTAGCAATTATCTTTGGATCTTGAGCCCTTTATCACTTCCTCATGCTCTTTGCTGGTAATAACACATTCACCCTTGTTGAATATTAATTTGAATCCTTGATCACACGGTTGACTTATTATGATCAAATTTGCAGTTAATTCTTCTACCAATAACACACTATTAACGCAAGGAAGTCCTTGTCTGATCATCTTTCCAATGCCCTTGATCGTTCCTTTTTCATCCACCTCCAAATGTTACATATTCTTAAGAGAATAATTTGTCTTCTTCAAGTAATGACTCTTCACCATTCATATGATTAGAGAACCCGGTTATTCTCTAGAGACACTTCAGTAGATGTTTGAGTTATGAGGGCTTTGACTTTAACTTTGTGTTTCCACATTTTCTTAGCTCGATCCTACTTCCCTTTCCTTTTGGATCTGGGTTGATTGTAGGGTTAAGGATAATCATACAATCTAAAGCAATAGGGCCTTATGTTCCCATATTTTCCACAATGATGACATTTTATGTTTTAATTCCTTCCCATTATAGGAATACACATGTACTGCAAGATGCTACGGCATGTGGTCAACATTTGAAACTCAGTTTTGTTTTTAGGAGGAACAAATTTCTTAGGATGATTTGTGCCCTTCTTTCTCATGGACATGGGGTCAAACCATATTCCCTTTAAATTACTAGACATTTTCTTAACTTCCAATATTTCATCCAACATATCAGAATCATTGTTCAGTATACGTATAAATTTTGTCATGTTTTCCAGCTTGGAAGTCAATAGGGCTACTTTTTCTTCCAGATTAGTGATGATAGTAGCTTGTTTCACCTTATCTTGTAGGAGACCATTTATATTTTTCTTCTAATTGTCCACTTTGGTGAGCAATATTTATGAATTAACAGCTAACTCCTCATTAGTCGTGTCTTCATCACTAGACTCATTTTCTGCCTCATATTTTCTAGAGTAGGTTATCACATTGTTAGAATTTTCATCTTCAGAATCAGACCAAATTATGGAAAGTCCCTTGTTCTTCATTTTTAGAAACTTAGGACATTCATCTTTAATGTGTCCAAATCCTTCACGTTCAAAGCACTGAGTAACCTTGATACTATTGAGATTGTCTTCATTCTTGCCTTTATCCTAAGAGTTGATGTCAGACCTCTTGTTCTAGATACTAAACCTCCACTTTTTGTCCAGGTTCTTCAAGGATTGGTTGAATTTTTTTCCAAGAAGAGTTGTGGCATTTGAAAGGCTCTCTTCTTTATCACTTTGATCTCTTTTAGAAATGGAAACAAAGGTTATACATTTGTTATTATTTTCTGACCTTTTATTGATGGACATCTCAAAGGTTTGCAAGGAACCAATGAGTTTATCAACCTTAATACTTCTTAATTCTTGAGCTTCTTCAATAGCATTCACTTTCATATCAAACCTCTTAGGTAATGATTTGAGAATTTTTATGGCCAACTTTTCTTCAGACATCTTTGCACCTAAACCAAAGGAAGTGTTGGCAATATCACACAACCTTATGTGAAATTCATAGATAAATTCATCTTCACTCATCCTCAAGTTCTCAAACTTAGTTGTAAGGAGTTTCAACCTCGAAATACGAACTTTAGAGGTGCCTTCATGTGCATTTTTTAGAGTCTCTCATGCTTCTTTAGCTTCTACGCATGTGTTGATTAACATGAACATATTCTTGTAAACACCATTAAAAATGGAATTCAAGGCATTGGAGTTTCCAAGAGCTTCATTATCTTTAATATCAGTCCATTCATCTTTTGGTTTCATGTTAGTAGTTCCATCTTCAGAAGTAACCACTAGAGGTTTCCACCCTTTTATCACAGATTTCCAAGCTTTGTTTCCCATGGATTTGAGAAAGGCAACCATCATAGCCTTCTAATAATCATAAATTGTGTCATCTAATACAAGTGTTTGTTGATAGATCCTTCATCTTTAATTTTCTCCATTTGAGCAGAATTTATCTTCCCTAGAGCTCACCCAACAAGATAGGATGCCTCCTCTAATGCCAATTAAAATTTGTTCCTCAGGGGACAGATGTCGAACACGATGTCCTAGACAACTAGTTTGACAAGATAAACCATAACTGTGACAATTAAAACAAATTTAGTTGTACAAGATGATGGAGTAGAAAAGTAATAAAGAACACAACAATCAGTAACCCAGTTTGATGCAAATAGCACCTATGTCTAGAGGGTTAGCTTCCAACCTGTAGCACCTCAAATTTTCACCTCCCATTTGTATATACATTTCATTTTTAGGACATTAACATCACATTAACATTGCATTGTCATTGCATAGTCCATTACATCTCATCAGGCAAGACTGGTCAGGAGATTCAACTGTGCAAGGCAACAAGTGCATTTTCCATGAGACCAAAGCCCTAGGGTGGTTCCATTAAGTTCACATGATTCAAGGATCATTTTGAAGTGGTTTGGCCAAGTGCTGAAGGCTCAAAACTCATCAGTCCATGTGCAAATCATCTGAGGCCCACAAAAGTCAACAGAAGTCAACTGCAAAGTCAACTGTGGATTTGGAGATGGGAAGTGGTTAGAGATGCCTCATTCATGTCCAAACAAGGCTCATTTGGCATTTCAAACATCAACATTGAAGAATTTGAAGTCAGGTCAAGATTTTCCAAAAATAGCAGGTGACCTGTAATTTGAATTTTCCAAAAATGGAAAGATTTTTGACCAACTTCAACTCAAGATTACATCATCAAGAGAGCTTCAAATGAAATTTTGTCCAACATGAAAGTTGAAGATATTTCTCTCCCATTTCCAAAAAGTCCAAGATCAGGGATTTCTCATGTGTGGTTGAGGAGATATGGTCCAATCATGGCAAAGTGTGTTTCAAAGTTCAAATGAGCATAACTTTCAAACCAAAACTCCAAATTGAGTGGTTCTTTTTGCATTTTGATCCTTATAACATGTATTTTCCAAGCATATCATTACTTGACATGAAATTTCATTGCATGATCATTGGTTCATTCATGAAAGTTTTGGAAGGAAATTGCATAAAATCATTTTTGTGGAACATATGCATACCAAACCAATTCTAATATGTGCATGGACTCATTTTAAGGCATTTTGGGCTTTGAACATGCACTGTTCACGTGCATGGGGGTGCATGAAGTGGAAATATCATTTTTGCACATACACTTTCAAATTGGTTAATCACATTGGTATTAAGCTTAAACATGATTAAAACAGGATTAGTATGGAGTATATATACTTAATCATAACTGTTTTTAATCAGAAATTACATTTCAGATCTAGAATCACAAAAATCTCAAAAAATTTCTCTCAAACTTTTCCCAAATTTCTTCAAGCATAAGCAATTTCTATTGATCCATTCATCATCCTGAGGCACTGTTGAGAGGATTTGGACGTGGAAGCAGAGGAAATCGTGGCATATTGAGCTATGTGCAAAGATTGAAGCATCCATGGCAGCTGAAGATTGAACTGAATTCATGTGCATTGGAGCTTCTAATTCATCACCAATCACATCCACAAGCATCATAGAAGATTCATGGACCTTCACAAGCATTGAAATGAGCCAATTCCAGTTCTGCTCATCAAGAAGGTGAGTTTTCGATCTCTTTTATTTTGCAAATGGTCGTGATATTCTTGTAGTTCATTGATTGGTGATAATGCTGATGAAAATTTGGAGTGATTTGGCGCAATATTCACAAAGATCCATGCATTTCAAGTTTTGATGTTGATTTTTGATTCCTTCGATTTGGTTTGATTGTGTTGTTTTTGCACGAATCCTTGCTCGATCCTTGTTGTATGTGGAAGGACGGTTTGATTGGTCTAAGTTTCATTCATTTCTGGACACTTTTGTAAGAATCTGGAAAATCCAGATGAAGATCTTCATGATCTTCATGAGCTTCATACGTTTCCAGGTTTCGCTAGGGTTTGGCTGCAGATTTGCTACGAATTTGCATGCGTAATTCAAATTAGCTACGAATATTGCTTAGGCCACGGTTTTCCATGATCCAGCAACGGATTCCTGTTGCGCTTAGGGTTTTAAGGCAAAACACAGTCGTTTTGCATTTGGCGCGCTTGGAGTTCAAATGTGCACATGGTTCGAATCCGGTTGAAAGGCTTTTTTCAAAATGCTTCATATTTTTCTACCTTTCCCTCATATTTTTTGCATCATGATCCTCATTCTGTCTACTTTTTTATGATCATGAAATTGCAAGTTGTGCCTGGCTTAAAAAATGATTTGTCCTAGGGTGATTGCACATGTATGTATGTTTGACCTTGCCTTGTTCCATTCATCATAAAATGCTCAAAAATGATCCAATGCTTCTGAAATTTTGTGTGTGATTTCTAGACATGTTAAGTGATATTTTGGCTTTGGTTTGAGATTTTTCCCATGATCCATCTCTGTTTTATGCTCATGCTAACTTGGTGTGACAATTTGTGTCACACATGTGATTGTTTGAATTATGCTATGTGATTGCCATGCCTAATGATGTCCAATGCCTCTGATTTTTTGTGTGATGATCATGTTATATGTCTTGTTTACTCATGAATTTTGCTAAGATTATTTGAGTCATTTTTGATTTGATGTGCATTTGTTTCTTCTGATGTCTCCATGTGGTCACCATTTGCATACCTTGCCATGTTTTGTTCATGAAATGAATATGATTAATGATTTTGATGTGGGACTTTTTGAGATGCGTTCCTAATTGAATGAAGATGATTCATGTTAAATTTCATGTTCTGTTTTGAATTTTTGACCCTCTTTTGACCCTAGGCTTTGACCTAGTGGTTTGGACTCACTATTTGGATTGTGGATTTCAGGTTCAGATGCACATTGCCATGATTGGAGTGGCTCATTCATTTGAGTTTGATTAATTGGTTGATGATTGGCTAATATTGTGTTGTTTTGTAGGTTGATACCAATTTATTTGTGTTGTGCCTTATGGCTTGCACATTGTGAATTGTCTGTCTGTTTGTTATTGCCTGTTGATGGTTTGTCTGTACAGTTGAACTGATTGGTTTAGATTTTTCACAGGTACCTAAGTTGCTTAGAGTTCATTTGAACTTGATTTGATTTGCTTGGTTGCTTAACCACTGAGGTATAATTCTTCTGACTTCATGTAGTCTGGAAGACCTGTCCTGTTATGTGGGCAGGCACCTGTCTGAAGCCCTCCTTAAGAGGCAATATTTGTGAATGTTTACTTTTGTGCCAAGCAGGTAAAGACCTCTTAGGAGGCAATTGGCAGATTAAAGAGATGTGCAATCCATCTCCTACTACTCAGTGTGTCATTCACTTTGCTCACACACCTTGTGTTGATGCATTGTGGATAATAACCCAAGATCATGTTGTGTCAGTCACTTGTGGAGAAGAGTTCCTACATTCTGAACTCCCACACCTTCTATTTTGAGTCAAGCTCTCCCAGGTCAGGGATAAGAGCTGTGAGGTCTTACCCTCACTTCCTATTTCATCTGCTTCACCCTAACTCTCAATGTTAGGGTTAAGAGCTAACCACACCCCATTCCAGTTGGCTTGCTTTTGCAGCCTAGCCTTGTATGAGCCCAATTGCTTGCATATAGTGTATGTGATTGTTTATTGTGCTTGTATGTGTTTGACTGTGCTGTTTAGGATAGCTTGCTCCCTGTGCAAGTTAGATAGAAACCTCAACCTAGGGCCATTGTGGATTACATGATAACTATTAGGCTCGAGTCAGGCTCCCTTCTAGTTTGTCATTTCCCAGTCTCTGGTTAGGTTAGAAGTTCTTTCCCTGCGTAGGGGAACTACGTCGCCCTGATCCTCATACCAGATGAGGTACGTAGGCAGGAGATGAGCTGATATCTCCGGGCGCCCTTTTCCTTTTTCAACCCCTTTGTGTGTGTTGGAGTCTGACATAAGTCCAGCGATTGATAGTTGGTTTCCTGTGTCTTGTTTGCTTGTTGGAGTCTGACATAAGTCCAGTGATTGGCAGTTGGTTTCCTGTGTGTGTGTTTGTTGGTTCGGAGTCTGATGTAAGTCCAGCGATTGGCATTCGGTTTCCATGTTTGCGTGTTTGTGTGGAGTCTGACGTAAGTCCAGCGATTGGCAGTCGGTTTCCTGTGTGGTTTTGTTTGGCGTGCGTTAGCCGAGCTACGAGTGCTCTGATTCTTCTCCGGTCAGAGAAGATACGTATGCATAGGATGCGACATCCTAGCGAGCACGTTTCCCCCGTTCCGAACTACGTCGACTCTGATGTCTGTGTTTGACAGACTACGTAGGCCCAGGATGCGATATCCTGCCGAGTCCTGTTTGTTTTGTCTTTCTGTGTTTCCTTCCAGCCTTGTGCAGTGTTTGAGCAGTTTTCTAGCAACCTTATCCTTTCTTTTGTGCGTGGATCCCGTCGAGTACGACGGATGCGTAGGGGTGCTAATACCTTCCCTTCGCATAACCGACTCCCGATCCCATCTCTCTCTGGTCGCGAGACCATGTCTTTTCCAGGTTTACTTCGAGCGTTTCCTTTCCCTCTTTTGGGATAAATAATGCACGGTGGCGGCTCTGTTGTTTCATTTTCCCGCCGGTTTTTCGCGTAATGCGACAGCTGGCGACTCTGCTGGGGATTATTGAGAAGTTGACCTCTTGCTGGTCCATCTTCCCTAAGCGAGTCTCTCCTAGCGCTCTCTAGGATAGGGTTTGGTTGCTTTTGCTGTTTCATTTATTGCATTCATTTATTTATGTTTGCATTTATGTTTGCATTTATGTTTGCATGCATCATATTTTCATCTGTGCTGACTGGTTGTCTGTTTCTCTGTTGGGGTGGGAGTTACAAGAGGTAAAAGGCCCAATACCCAGGCTATGAGTGAACTCTAGGACACCTAGGAATAGAGTGATTCATGGGAAGCGGGTGGTATTGCGCCACTTAGCGGAACATGATATCACGAGCAGTTCAGACTCTGATGGGGTATTATCGGTGCATACATCGGGTGTGTACATGATGATATTCTATGAAAGGGTTGTTTATCCTGCGTTTCTCTTGACCTTACCCTGACCTAGATGACACCCGTGAGTGGGGAGGGAATGAATCATTTGCAGGTACTGATGGTGACTATGGTTCAGATGGACTTATGGATATCTATCTCTGATGCCGGAGTTCTGTCCGTGATATTTATCAGCGGGTTCCGTTTATTTCGGATCCCCGGGTTGAATTTGAAGATACTTGTTCAGAGGATCTGGTTGTCATCCGTTTAGTGGATCTCTTGTGATGACGGTGATATATTCCCCGGTTCCGTTTATTTCGGAACTCCCCAAGTTGGATTTATGGTTACTCGGGCCCTCAGATGATTGTAATCAGTTCAGAGACCGGTCCAGTACAGTTGATCCTCAGTTGACTTGGAAGATGGCACAGTGACCTGCCTGCATGCATTTGCATCATTCCCATTTCGCATTCATCTGCATTTAACCCATGTCTACCCGTACTCAGGGTCCATTTTTTGATTAAGATTCTGGTCGAGAGACATCCGGATGTCAGAATGTTGTTGATGAAATATTATCCGTCTCAATGAAGCTAGAATCAAAGGACAGAATATTCCTAGTACGGATAGACATTGCATGTGTGAGTCATATTAACCTGTTGTCTGTTTTGTAGGTGTCAGTATCTAACCGGTGCGCATAGCTCTTCCGTTCAGAAATCCAAGCTGATGGATCCACCCAACGCTGACATTCTCGAATTGAAAGAGATGATGGGGGAGTTGTTCAAAGTCGTGCAAGGGCTTGCCTTGGGGCAGAAAGCGATTGCTGAGAGGTTGGAGAGGATTGAAAGCTGGATGATAAAGGAGAAAGCTCAGGGAAAGGTTCCGTCATCCATAGTAGAGAAGCCCTCTGGCAATGGTCAACCCGAGAAGGAGGTTGAATCAGGTGGTGTGTCTGCCCGAAAGGAACACGGTAAGGATCGCTACCACCCTTATGCTGCCACAGTAACCACTCCTGTTGGTAATCCATCTGTACAACAACCACCGCCACCTCAACGGAAAGCACAGAAAGCTAAGAGCCAAGTGAAGAAGGGGACGGATCGTCAGTTTGATAAGTCACCCGTGACTTATACCCTTCTGTTCAAGAGGTTGAAGGATCTTGGGTTAGTTTGGCCGAGGATATTGGTTCCTGTAGAACTGCGTCAGAGGCCTGCAAACTAAGATGAGAATGCGAAGTGCGAGTTCCATTCTGGGGCACCCAGACACAACATTGAGGGTTGTAGAGCTTTTAAGCATGTCGTCCAAGATATGGTGGATTCTAAGGCCATTAGTTTGGCGCAGATACTGAATGATAGTGCTAACCCCGTGTCGATGCAGGGTCCTGTAGAGGTGAAGGTGATGTCAAAGGACAAGAGAGGAATAGAGGTAACTGATGGGGATCAGTTTAAAACTCCAATGTCTGTGGTCCCGAAACATCTGGTGAAGAGTGGAGCATTCCCTAGTGTTGATCACTGTTGTGCGGCCGTTGCCACAAACGGGTGTGTAGTGATGGGGGAAACAATCCAGAGAATGATGGGAGTAGAAATGGATGGTGAAAAATTCGAAACACTAAGTCAGGCAGTTGAAACCGTCAAGGGGGAGAAAGCCGTTGTTGCTGAGAAAGAGAAGAAGCTGTCCATTTCTTCTTACAAACAGGCCATGGAAGTGGTGAAGAACGGAGAAGCCCTAGGCTGGGGAAAGATCATAGACATTGTGGTGAAAGCGGATATGTTCGGGATTGGCTATCAGCCAGATCAAGACTCGGCTAGACAAAACAGAGGACGTCGTCCACCGTTCACATTCATCAGTGCAGGAATGCTGGATCCTGGTCACGCCTGTACAATGGGTGAAGAGATTAACAGTGACGGCGAGCTTGACTCGTGGATAAAATCGTGCGTACTAGGGAACTGGAAGGCCTCAAAGATCATCACTGTCACTCATCATGAAGAGTAGTATTTCTGTTTTTCAATTCTGTTTGCATGAAAACCATACGTTTTGCCCGAAACGTAATGGTCCATTGTAAGGGCCATCTCATGTGTTTCATTGTGCAACATTTTGCATCATTAATAAATGGATGTTTTTGTGATTAAAAGCGGTGTTCCCTGTCTTTCATTTATTTTTGCAGTTTAAAAATAAAAAAATAAAAAAAATGGCAATGTTTATTTTCATTTTTCTTTCCTTTTGATCTGCCTTGTTCCGACCTCAAAAGTGACTATCCTCCTGATCTCATTGATAACAATTCGGTTACACCTCTGTATGACTTCGACAATCCGATCTATCATGCCGAAGAAGAAGGCGAAGAAGATTGTGATCTGCTGGAATTAGCCAGGTTGTTGAAATAAGAGGAGAAGGTGATTCAACCGCACGAGGAGCAATTCAAGATTGTTATTCCAGGTACCGCCGAGGTCAGAAAGGAAGTGAAAGTTGGGGCCGCTTCAGGGGCTAGTATAAATAGCAGAATGGTAGCACTGTTAAAAGAGCATGTGGATACCTTCGCCTAGTCGTATCAGGATATGCCAGGGTCGGATACCGATGTCGTTGTGCACAAGCTACCATTGAGAGAAGATTGTCCTCTAGTGAAGCAAAACGCCCGTGCCATGTATCAAAGAGTCATTGTGACTTTGTTTCATGATATGACTCATCATGGAATCAAATGTTGTGTTGATGACATGATAACAAAAGTCCCAAGCAGAAGAGGGGCATCTGGTGGATCTGGCCAAGTTGTTTGACTGGATCAAGATAACTCAGACTGAGGTTGAGTCCGAATCAGTGCACTTGTGGAGTGTTGTCCGGTAAAATGCTGAGGTTTATTGTGAGCGGATAAGAGGAATCGAGGTCGATCCTGCTAAAAAAATGAAAAAAAAAAGAAAAAAGCAATACAAAAATGCCTGAACCGAAAACAAAAGAAGGATCGTGATTTCTTAGATAGATTGAATTGCATTTCACGGTTCATATCTCATCTGATAGCCACGTGGGAACCCAGTAAAAAAAAAGGGAGCAAACGGTCAGGTGGATAAATGATTGCCAAGGGGCATTGAAAGATAAAAGAATAAGTTGCAGGAACCTCTGATTCTGATGCCTCATATGGAGAGACGGTCGTTAATTCTGTACTTGACAGCCCTCGAGGTGTCTATGAGGTGCGTATTGTGTCAGCATGACGAGTCTGGTCGAAAAGAGCATGCAATTTACCTTAGCAAAAAGTTTATCGACTGTGAAACAATACATTCACTGCTCGAGAAAACTTGTTGTACTTTGGCATAGGCTGCTCGCCGACTGAGACAGTATATGCTGGTTCATACCACTTTGTGGATTTCCAAGATGGATCCGATCAAGTATGTGTTTGAGAAGCTAGCATTGACCGGACGGGTTGCGAGAGGGCAAATGATTTTGATTGAATACGATATTCAGTATACCTCTCAGAAAGCAATCGAGGGGAGTGTATTGTCCGATTACATCGCCCCGCGACCCATTGAGGATTATCAACCAAGGAAGTTCGAGTTCCCTGATGAGGATATCTCAAGGTGCTCAAATCGAAAGATTGTGAGGAACCGGTCCCGGAGGAGGGGCCTGACCCTGAATCCGAACGGATTCTGATGTTTGATGGGGTTAATGTGGATGAGTTAGTGCCGTTTTGGTTACGCCGAAAAGATCCCACATTCCTTTTGTTGCCCGGATAACATTTGAATGCACCAACAATGGTGGCTGAGTACGAAGCTTGTATCCTGGGTATCGATCTTCAGTGCGTACGTCTACTGGGGCAACGCCTCGCTCGCTCGTGTATGGGATAGAAGTGGTATTACCTACTGAAGTCTAGATCCCATTGTGGAGAGTCCTGATGGATGAGAAATTAGAAAAGGTTGAGTGGATAAGGACTCGGTATGACGCGTTGAGCCTGACTGAGTAAAAGAGGCTGGCAGCTACTTGTCTTGGGGCAGTTGTACCCAGTGAATGAAGCGTGTGGTTGACTGAAAAGTGCGACCTCGTGCGTACCATGTGGGAGAGCTGGTATTGAAAAGGATCCTTCCTCCTCAACGATCGTAGGGGCAAATGGACACACAATGATGAAGGTTCATTCGTGGTCAAGAAGGTTTTCTCTGGTGGAGCCTTGTTGTTGACGACCATGGATGACGAGGATTCTCCATCCCTTGTGAATGCGGACGCAGTTAAAAGATACTTCATACGAAATTGACCCGCTGGACAAAAAGAATAAAAGAGTCCAGGCAAAAAAGGGCATCCCGGCGAACCAAAAAGAAAAGGAAAAGGTTCGGGCAAAAATTAGGGATAAAGAGAAAAAAAACTGTACCCCCGGCAATTTGAAAACCCCACAAGGGCAACTTGGGCAAAAAAGGGTATCCCGGTGGACTGAAAACCCGAAAGGGCGGTCCAGGAAAAAGAGGGATTGAAACGAACAACTGCGTCTACCATAATCGTTTGAGATCTGGATACGACCTGGATAATCCCCGACAGAGATCGATTGGAAGCGTCTTGTTCAGAAGACAGAAAGCGCGGAAAGTCTTGAGGACATATGGGGTGTAACCGAGTTGGAACTCGATGAGATCACGGTTTCACATTGCCATTAGGATAGATTTTTCCTTTTGTGCGCAATCACCTCTTTCTAGGGATTGCTTCCTGTGTGTTGCTCGGTTCTGAGCCACCTTTTTGTTTCAATCAATACAATGCATGTTCAGTCAAATAAATTTTGTTTTTTGTTTTCATTACCGCTTTGATTGCAAAAACATCCGTTTGGTTTGATAAAGAATATTTGCATTTTGAAACATAGAGGTCCCTTTTGATGCATGCTTATAAGATTGGAATCTGGAAATCTTATTCGGAAGTTTGAGTGATCTAGGTGTTGAAATGTTGGCACGCCTGGGGCACGTTTTTATCTAATGATCTCTTGTGCAGGTGCCGTTGTAGCGGTGTATTCGTCGCTATATGATTTATTGATTAAACCATAAGCAAAGCATACAATGAAATTTTCGAGTCGCCACCGCACTTTTATTTATCCAAAGGATTGGCTAAAAAGCGAACAAAAGCCTAAGAAGTTTTACACGTAGAAAACTAATAAAAAGATCAGAGAGTCTGGGTAAGGGGTAAATTACGCAATGGGAAGGTGTTAGGCACCCACTACGTCCTAGGTACTCCTAGGGAGCCCTTTTCACACTTGTTGTATTAAATTGTTATTTTTTATGACATAAGTATTGTGCAAACATGATTGGGATGATGAGAAAAGAATATACAATTTTTATTGGGTTTGAACGGATGAACCCGCTGCCTACGTACCTTCCATCAAAGGTAAGGATCAAAACGCCGTAGTTCGGCTAAAAGATTTCCAAAAGTTGGTGGATTCAATTTTAAACACAAGCACTGAGGCTTTTCATTATCAATGGGAGAAAACTCGACCAAGACCAACATCCACCATGCGAGGATAGCTTCGACGTACTAGAGGGGTTAGCCCTGTTTTCAGTACGGAAGTCTTACTGTCGACTCACTAAGGATAGGCAAGATTTACATCAACCACAATGATAATTGAAACCTATGGCTAATGCATGAAAAGATTAACAATGGACAAAGCCAAAACAAGTGAATGGGTGAAATTAATTGATTGTGATTATGAAAGTGAAGTCAAAGTATGATTAAGATTGATTTGAGAGAAGTGTTATGAAATGGGGTTTGAAAAAAAGTCAAGGACTTGGGTCCAGGTTTTTAGTTAGAAAAACATGAAGAAGTTTGCACAATATCTATGTCAAGTTTGAAATCAAAGTGTGAAAAAGTCTAGGACATAATGAGGATGAATGGATGGGGATGGATTGTAAAACTTCTTAGAAGGTTCACTTCCTGAGATCATATAGAAGATGATTCAAGTGTGTCCTTTGGAATGAGCAATGGATAATAACAAACAAACAAGAAAGTAAAAGCGGATATCGGATGCCAATCACTGGGCTTATACCAATCTCCTAAAATAAAACTGGATATCAGATGCCACTCAATGGTCTTACACTAATCTCCTCAAACAAAGAAATAAACGGTGGATACCGGATACCAATAGATGGATTTACACCAGTCTCCTAAAACAGAAATGGATATCAGATGCCACTCAATGGACTTACACTAATCTCCTCGGAAGAAAACGAAGATGAAATATGGAAGTCAACTGCCAATCTATCTGGACTTAGGTTAACTCCACATATGCTCATAGGAAAACCAATGCCACATTACAAGGACTTATAATGGATCCTCACATACAAGAACAAAAGCAACAAATGATCACAGGAAAGCAAATGCCAACTTACAGGGACTTATAATTGCAACCTCACATATAAACAAACAGAAGCAAAACATGGATGTCAGATGCCAATCTGTCTGGGCTTACTCTAACCTCCACAGTATGGTCCTAGGAATACAAATGCCAACTTGCAGGGACTTACAGTTGTATCCTCACATACAAACAAACAAAGCAACATGTGATCATAGGACAGCAAATGCCAACTTACAGGGACTTACAATTGCCTCCTCACATACAATCAAACAAAGTATCAAGCAAAGATGAGATGAGTGGCCAAGGTGATGGTCTTATACTCACTTCCATATCATGGGAGCAATGGCCAATGGATGGTCTTACAATTGTCCTCAATGGGCAAACAACAAATGACAATATCACAAAGACAAATGAGATGATTGTGCATTGATGAGCAATTAATGATGATGATAAATGCATGGGGCATACAAGCAAACATGTGCATATGAAGTAATCAATCAATCAATGAATAACAAACAGCACACTCTATATCCAAACAAGGAGGCTCATACAAGAGGGTTAGGCACTGGGGCCAACTGGAATAGGGTCAAAAGTTGCTCTTAACCTTGCCATTGAGGGGCTAAGGTGAAGCAGATGAAAGGAGATGAGGGGTGTGCCTCATTGCTCTTATCCCTGATCAGGGAGAGCATTTCAGAAAGTGTGGGAGTTCAGAAAGTAGGAACTCTCTCCACATTATTGACTCGATTGATCTTGGGTTTTTATCTCAATGCTACAACCATGTAATGGGAGCAAGGAGAAGACTCACTGAATAGTAGGGGATAGGTTGCTTATCCCTTTGATCTACCAATTGCCTTATTTGAAGGACTTTTCCTGCTTGGGACAAATATAAACACACACAAGCATTGCCTCTTAAGGAGGACTTCAGACAGTTTGCCCGGCCAAATAACAGGCCGGGTCTCCAGACTACATGAAGAAAGAGGGATTACCTCAATGCAAATTGCTAAATAGCAAAGCAAAGCAAGTTCAAAAGAACTAAGCAACTAATGGTACCTGAAATAGTCAAACAGATCAGTACACAGTTCAACAGTCAAAGCAAAATGAAGACAGTCAAAACAGATAAGCAAATGTGCAAAGCACAAGGCACAAATAATATGAATCATACCACCTACAAAACAAAGGTTAGCACATGATATATAATCAAGCTCAATCAAATTTGTATGATCTTTGAGGCATTGTTGCTTAACCTGAAACATGAACTCAATCATAAGCCCAAAAGACCACTAGGACAAACCTAGGGTCAAAAATAAATGATAAAAGTCAAAACAGCAAATGAAAGTCAACCAAAGTCAAGTTTAAACATTTAAGAAGCAAACTCAATTGGTCCCACATGCATATCATCATTTTATAGACCAAAGAAGTCAAAACATGGCAAAAGGGAGCACATAGAGGTCAACAGCAAGACTTGGCTCAAACTCAAACATAATCAATTCCAAAAATCACAAAATAATTCAGGCTCAATCACAATCCATAACATAGCATGCATATAAAATTTCAGCTCATTTGGATCATGGGAAGATAGTCAATTAAAATCAGGAAGTCAAGACAATTTTAATCATGCCCAAAGAAGTCAAACATTCATGGGTCAACTTCAAAAAATCATAACAAAATGAAAACAGATGAGAAATGAATGGTATCAACACCAATGAAAAGCTCAAGATGTCTAGTATGCACATGTAAAATTTCATGATCATCCAATAAGGTATGAGAATTTCACAAAGGATTTGGCAAGATGTATCACACAAGTCAACATTTTGGTCAAACAGGGGATAAAATCTCAAACAATTTGGAAATGGCATAATTAATTCCAGGAAAATTCACAAGTCAACTAGACACATAATAGAAGGATCATGCAAAATTTCACATTAATTGAAGGTCAGGAAGCATGTCAACAAAAATCATGAACTTGCATATCAATGGTGTGACACAAATTGTCACACCCTACTTCCAAAATTCATATATCACAAACCACATATGATAAATGCACAAACTCTACATCAAAACAAGCATGAATGAGTGTAGATTAACCACAAAACATTTCAGGGGCATTGGATACATCCTCATCATTTCACAAAAGAATTGGTAAAAGGTGTCAAATGTGCATACATGTCAAGAAACCTAATACCATAAAAAATCCAGCCAACCAAAAATTCAGCAAAAATCATGATAAAATAGTGGACATCCTCATGCACATGATGCAAAAAATTCCATGATTTTTGGAGTTAAAATGAATGAGAAATGAATTTTAGAAGATGAGTAATCATTTTGGCATAACATGAACAAAAGAACATGGCTTAATGAGTCAACCAATTGACCGAGTGGCAATCTGGTAAATAAGCGTGTCACTTATCAAAACGCAACGTTTAAGGGGGCAGAACGAAATGT